>NC_137792.1:21444330-21894926 GCF_963383645.1 Muscardinus avellanarius | reverse complement strand
TATCAATCATTTAACTTATATACCTATATAAATATAGATTAATAACTACCAAACTCTAAAGAAAGCACTAAGAATCCAGTGAAATTAAGATTAAAGTGAAATTTAAAATAAGTATCTTCATTATGTAATTATCTGAGGAGAAAAGCTTGAAAGCAAAACTTTCAGTTAAGTAGAGAAATGGGATATATACATTTAATTGTTTTTAATGAAAAACTATCATGGTAATAAAATTATATATTCTTTTTGTGTGTGTGGTACTGGGGATGGAACTCCTAGCTACACCCCCAGCCCTATTTTTTATTCTATATTTTGAAACAGGGTGTCAGGGCCTCACTAAGTAGCTGAGGCTGGTCCCGAACCGTGATCCTCTAGTCTCAGCCTCCCAAATCTGCCACCACGCCTGGCTAAAATTATATATTCTAACACATAATGTCATTAATCTATGGTGGCCTCTTCCACTGAAAATGTACATTTTAACCATAAGATCATTTCCTCTCATGGATGTCTGCTTTGGTAACATTTTCTAAAAAATTAGGCACTTCCATTTTTATTCTTTTAATTCACATACTCATGTTCTGAGTTAAATGTTATTATTTCTGTTTTGTAGATGAGGAAACAGAGGCTCAAAGAAATTAAATAATTTGCACAAGTACACACAGGTACTATGATTTCTGGATCTCACACCACATCAGCCTGATTTTATTGCCATCTTTTTTCTATTATAGCCCTCTGGCATTTAGTGAAAGGTGATTCATTAAGATACATCTAAAAAAATGAAATAGGCGAGATCATTTTCAATGAAAAATGAGATGGGTTCTTCTGGGTGGTGAAATGGATTCTGAGCCCTGCTTTTGTTGTGAAATGCTAGCCCTTCACAAATTAGAAGTTTGATCTTTAAACAATGGCTATTTTCAGTCATTTTACAGAAGGCAAAAAAAAGAGTAACAATAAAAAGGAAGATAAGAAAGACTATAAAATTGCTTTTATCCAATAATGTCTTATACATAAAAATGTTTGATTAATTGAAAATTTTCGCTTCTCACATATTTGCTCTGATACTGAGCAGTTTCAGACAGAGTTGGCTCAAAACCAAATGATTCCTTTCAGACCTTTCACTACCCCAGAGCAGCAGTGCACCTTAAGAAATCCTCATTGGCAGGAGTCTCAAAGCTGCTGCAGCATTTTGTATGACAAAATATCTGACAGGAACTCTTCTCACTGGGATAGCCATTAGGAGTCCAGGAAATGTGCCAATAGACTGAGTGATCCATCAGCCTAAGAAGATGTGCCTCCTTGGCATTTGCATTCTATTTTAAACAAAATCAAAATTAATGTGAGTCACTGATATATAAAATAAATTTGAAGTCTTGCTATTGTGTTGTACTAAATGATCATTCGATAATCAATAGTATTCAGTGGATATTTAACTAATTACTTTATGCACTCAAAGCTCTACAATACTGATTTCAAAAGTGCATTAGAATCACCTTGGGGAACTCATTAACAGCAGATTGCTAGATGCTGCTCTCCAAATCCCTGCTTAAGTTCTGGGGTGATGTTTAAGAATTTACATCTCTACCAAGTTCCTAGAGGATTCTGTTATGTTTTGGATCTGAGATGTCCCCTGAAAAGCTCATATGTTGAAAGAATGGTCCCGATGCAGCAAGGGTAGCCAAGAGAAAGTATTGGATTATACAGCATCTGACTTCATTAATAATTTGATGAAGCAGTTTATAGATTAATATGGATTAATAGTTTGAATTATTAGGTGGTAACTGTTGGCAGGTGGAGTGTGTCTGTCCATGGTCCCCTCTGTTAGTGTTCGTTCTCTCTCTCTCTCTCTCTCTCTCTCTCTCTCTCTCTCTCTCTCTCCTCCCCCCCCCCCGCCCCAGGCTGCCATGAGCTGAGAAATTTTCCTCTCCTATGCCCTTCTACCATCATATTATCCTTACCCCAGACCCAAAGTAATGGAACTTGCTGACCATAGAATGAATTCTCTAAAACTGTGAGTCAAAATAAAGCTTAAAAGGCTAAGTAACACACATGTTGATACTCATAAATGTTGTCCAGAGGCAACATTTAGAGAAACATTTGGTCTATCATATGGCCTATCAATGAAGAAATGAAGAAAATGAAGAATGATATATATACATGCATACATATATATTTGAGATTTTCAAACCAATATTCCTCATTGATCTGTAATCACCTATATACCTTCTTATTCAAGGAAATATTAAAAATATGCAAGCAAAACTATTTTTATGGTACTAGGGACTGAACCCAGGGGCATTCTACCTCCAAGGTATACCCTGGGCTGTATTTTACTTTTTATTTTGAAACAGGGTCTCGCTAAGTTGCAGAGGGCCTAAGTTACTGAGGTTGACCACAAACCTGTGATCCTCCTGTTTTAGTCCCCAAGTACTGGAACTACAGGCATGCACCACTGCACCGAAATGATAACTATCTTTAAACAACTATATCTCCAATTTTTTTTTATCTTATAGGCTTCTATTTTCACTTGCTATCACAATAGCTATTAGGTATATGCGAATAATTAATTAAAGTTAGAAGCTGAAACTGGGCATAGTGGCACATTGTCTATAAATCCAGTACTTGGAAGCTGAGAAAGGAGGATCACAGGTTTGAGAATAGCCTCAGCAATTCTGTGAGACCCTCAGTAAATTAGTGAGATCCTGCTTAAAAATAAAAAATAATACTAAAGTTCTAGGGGGAGCTTAGAGTTAAAATGTCCCTGGATTCAACCCCCAGTGTTACAAAAAGAAAACTTAAAAAATAGGAGCTGGGAGCGGTGGCATATTCCTACAATTCCAGTACTTTGAAGGATGAAAAAAGAAAATCACAGATTTGAGGCAGCCTCAGCAACTTATCAAGACTTAAAAACAAAGGTCATGAGGATGTGAGCATAGCTTGGAGGTAGAATACCACTAGGTCAATACCCAGTATCAAAAATAAGAATAAATTAAGAAATAATTAATAAAATTTAAAGTCCAATTCCTCAGTCACACTAGCAACATTCAAGTATTCAATAGACACATGCATCTAGTGGCTACCATATTTATTACACAAATAAAGAGATATCCTTTATCAAAGGAAGTTTTTTTAAACAGTTAATAGAGTCTTCTTTTACTTTTTAAAGTTACCTAAACCCAGGCCAGCCTTTTACATAAACAGAATAGGCCTTCCATCTGTGACATAATGTTAGGTTTTTGAACTTCTCTCCCCCTTCATCTCTGAAAATCTCTGTGTATGCATAAACACAAAACACACATTTTTTCTCATTTAATTGTATCTAAAAGTTAACCTTCAAGGTGTAGCCAATTTAAAGGCATACACATTGTGGAAGAATTCCCCTTACACATTTTAGTCATGTATAACTCTGAGTAATAAGAGGTTCCTGAAGTTCTAATTCGAATGTATGGATCATTGAGAAAATTAGAGTAATAAATCGTATCTTGATCCTGGGATGTTGGAAGGAGTCGATAGGGAAAACCGAGACATACCACTCAGGAGGTCTGTAAAAAGCTTCATTTTGACTACCTCATTGTGTAAATCAGCCTGAGCATTACATTGCATTCTTTCTATGATGACAATTGGGCTGTGAAGAGCAGACCTGGGGGCTCTGAGTTCCCATAAGGAACACTGCATTCTCGTGTCTTATTCAACTACTTTTCTGTGGTATTGTGTGACATGTTGAGATCTTGGTGCTTTGTTTAAAAAATAAAACCAATAGGATCAATGTCGAAAAGACATGAATAAAGTATGCTTAAATATACTTAGCACACTGTTGAAACATATGCAAATCCTGTATTATGCATTGCTCTCATGTTAAACATCGATCTCCTAGTTGTGAAAGCTGATAAACAGCTTTCCAAGAGAGTAGACCAGTGCAATCCGAGAAATTCTCCTTTCAGTGAAATAATCTTGTCAACTGAGTCCACTGTGCATTGCTATGCAAAGATAAAAAGCAAAATATTTTAGCCTTTTTTAGCTAGATATATTATGTTTAGAAATATAGGATGAATATGGTGAGCAGGATTCTCAGATGAGCCTAAAAGTACCTTGTCTGTATTTGTGTTAATCTTCTGCTCTTAAATGTGGGTGGAACCTTTGAATATAATGAGATATTACTCCCATGATTATGTCAGATTACATGACAAAGGATTATGCAGATGACTTTAAGACCCCATGTGAGTTAGTGTTAAAACGGAGAGATTTTTCTAATTATCTGATTATCAGATATAATCAGATGAGCCCTTAACAGAGACTGAGTTCTTCCTAATGCAAGAGATTCAAAGTGCATGAAGGATTTAATGTAAGGGACCATCTCTGTTGCTGACATTTAATAGGACCTGCAGGAGCTGAGAGTAGCTTCAGATGATAGACAACATGGGAATGAGCGGATACATCTTACAGCCACCTGAAAAGAAATTCTGCTACACCCTGCATGAGCTTAGAAGAGAATTCTAAGCTTCAGATGAGAATATACTCGTCCAATATTTTTATTTTAGTCTTACAAGATTCTGAGCAGAAAGCGTAGTCATACCACGTCCAAGTTATTACCTATAGAAACCGAGAATATAGATGATGGTGTTTGAGGCTACAAGGTTTGTGATAATTTGTTACCAATAGAAGACTTATGTGATGGACCACCACTTGTATTCTATGCTTGCTTTTGAGCATAGATTATTTGATAGTAAAAGAATATTCACGACATTTTTGTATCTGAAGTATTTGAAATACAGCATGGTGTTTTATATTCAGTGTGGTTCAATACCTCACAATTCAGAAACACTATAGAGAGAGGACACAGAGAGTCACAATGCTTCCTGAGCTATAAATTAATATGTTTAAGGGTACAGCCTATAGTTAAGGATAACAGAAAGCCTCTGTGACTATTTCTTGGACAGATTTAATTAAAATCAAGACCACAAGGCCCACACAATGAATTTTATGAAATTTTACAGATATGTAGAATAAAAAGCAATATCCTTCCAAAACTGAATTGAAGAGGGCAATATATATAGAAAGATATCATTCCATTGTGACCACCAAAATGTAAACAATAGCCCAAGCTTTCTTGTAATTCTCTCATCTTCCATTCAAAGCTGTAACAATGTTGGAGAGGGTGAAGAGAACCTTACCACAGAGGTGCCTTTATTTGTAATATTTAATATCTAAAAATGGCCATAGTTAGGCTACTTATTATATTAGCCTATATCCCCATATTTTAAATCATGTGTTATTTTTCTTTGATGATGATGAATTTCTTTAACATGTATCTTCAGGTTTCAACTTAATTATCAGCAAGGTCAAGAAATAAATGAAGATCATACTAAAGACTCTGCTTATTAAAAGTCATCCTGTCTCAGTAACAAAGCCACAATAAAAATTAGAAAATTGAGCATCTTCTATTCCTTCTGTTAATTTTACATTTTCTAACATTAATATTACTTTTCATATGTTTAATCATATTATTTCTTAATATCCATGATCTCATATTTTAAATAATTATTCAATTTGATTCTATTATAGCTGATTCCTTGATCTACTTTGAGAAACAAATAAAGGGATCAGTAACAAAGGTCACGTAAAGTGGCTGAGAAATATTTCGATCAAACCTACTACAATTTAAAATAAAATTACAAAGTCTGTCTACAGAATCAGTGGTGACAGTGGACACTTAATGTAGAGATTTCTTCCTCTTGAAAATTATCTCCTGTGTATACACAGTGGCATTTCTGAATGTTCCATTCACATCACTATCACCATAAATCTTGGTAAAATTCACATCTTGTTTTTACTTCAGGATTACTCAATTATAATATCTGATTTTAGGGACAAGAATATGTATTAAGCTCTTTATGAGGTTTTTTTTTAATTTTTTATTTTGAGACTGGGTTTCTTCTGAGTCTTAGTGAGTTTCCAAGGCTGGCCTTCAACCTGTTATCTTCCTATCTCAGCCTCCAAAGTACCGAGATTACAGGCTTGGACCATCATGACTGGCTAAAACTAGTGACTTTTAGAGCATAGCAGCTTGTAAGAGAAGTTCTTTAAAGTCAGGTTATAAGATAGTGTGATTGGCAAGAAATTTGGGGGTATTTAAATAGGGCTGATTAGGTTGGGTAAATCATGGATCAAAATGAGCCCCATAAAACATCAGTAGGTGACTTTTTTAACCTATATGTTTTATATATGGAAAATACAGAATAAATATGTATACTAAATAAATACTTCTACTCTCTATATAAATATGCTTATAATATACAAATTAAATCTAGAGATTTTCTGTGGCATAAAACAGTGGGATAGGGAAGAAAATCTTAGGGTTTGAAGAGAGGTAGATCTGAAATTGAATTCTATAACTACTATAGTAGTACATTCAAACTCTATGTGTTTTAGTTTTGTCATCAATAATATGTACTTGCTTTTTATTGTAGAATTTTCACATAATACATAGGATAGTCAGTGAAATTTTAATTTCAGAACAATAATAAATAACTTTCAGAATAAGTATCTCATATAGAATATTTGAGCCACACGGAAACTAAACATTTGTTTACTGTATATATGAAATTCAATCTAAATGGGCATCCCATATTTTGCTAAGAATTACCCCTTATTTTAGAGATAAAATTACATATATTTAAAGTTTTGGAAAAGCTAAATGAGTTGGCACACGTAACATGCATAAATCAGTGTGTGACAAATATTTGGCACCATCGCACACAATTTTCCTACCTCTTTACCTTAATTTCTGCTCCCATTTGTGTGCTGTGCATAGGTAGAAGCTCTGATAAGTAAAGGTCTTTTGGCCTCCAAATTTCCCACCTGACTATACATAACATTTATAGCTAAATTGCTATTAGTTTTTATACTTTAGCTATAACTGAATCCCTATATTATACCCAGATTAGATGCACAAAATGAGGAACTATTTACTCTTTTGAACAGGCTAATAAAATATCAAATAACAATCAAAGAAAAAAATTTAATATTGATAAGAAATATACAGGGTAGAAATGAGATATATATTACAGAGGAAGTAACTTACTTTGAGTCAATTTTGAAAATTTCTGAAAAACCTCATGGTATAGAATAAATAAAATTTCCCATATGCAGAAATGTTCCAAGAAGCCAAAACGATAAGCTAGTTTCTATACCCTAGTTCTTCATATCCTAAAATGGTATTTCAGTCTTAATTCTAGTTCTGATTTTTTGCCATGAATTTTTGTATAGAAATAACTTTTATTTTTAAACTTCACATTAAACACTTACAGAAATCAGTCCAGACTTATGTAGCACAATGAAAATGGGAGGCTTGTTTATTATCATTCACATCAAATTGATGATTTGATTTTCAGTTGGGCACAATTCAGCAGATTCAATTAATTGGAACTTAGCACAGTTCAGCAACTACTGCTAAGTGATTTTCAATTGTCCTCAGGCTATAATTAGGAGGATAATAATTTTGGGCCTTTTTAGATCAAATATCTCAATATTTTAGATTGAACATATCTAATAGTAAATAGTTGAGTATACTTTGCTTTCATAGCTAGAATAAAGGAAAAAGTCACAGGGTGCCTGTTGTAACATTACTTATTGAAGAGATAATTGTGTACTTATTTCATTTTCTGGAGTTTCAAGAATGTTAACCTTTATTCAAGAGATTTTCACCTAACAAGTGTGTCAAATTTTGGAGGAGATACTATATTGTTGATGGCTGGACTGTGTGTTCTCCAATTTCTAACAAATTTCATGGACTTTGTGTGTGAGGGAGAGTGGAATTAATATGAAAAAGAAGATGTAGACTGCTAAAGGGAAAATACTTCCCCTAACAATCAACCCTTTCACCTTGTAGTGTGGGTATTAGCAATTAATTTGGGATCTCCCTTCCCAGTCTCTTCTCTCCAACAGAAAAGGCTATGTCTTCTAGCAATTGCATTGCTCCCTTTGGGCCAAAGCTTTTGACAACTTCAAGGCCGAAGACAAAGAATTCTTGAAGTATGTGTCAGAGAAATCACCTTGTGAAAGAGCACAAACCAGTAAGTGTTACTGTAAGTATTCAAGTCCTTCTATTTGGAATGAACTTTTCTAAGTACTCCATATTTCCCCAAAACCTATGAAATGGATAACATTAACTTCATTTAATAGATGGAGTAGATGGAAAACAGAAAAGTTAAGTAGCTTACTTAATATCACATAACTGGTTGAGTTGAATTTGAACCCAGGCAATCTGATTTCAGAACTGTTCTGAAACAGTTCTGTGGTTTATGTACCTAGAAATTTTAGAGAGATGGTTAGTCTTTCTGCATAATTCAGCTTTTATTTCTACCAAACAACTATTTCTATTGAGAGGAGCCAAATCTGGGAGTAAATTTTTAAACTAAATTATTGAATCCTTATTTTCTGTCACATTTTTGTTTTTTCCAGCATGTTCATTCATTCAATATTTATGGAGCATCCACTATGTTTGTGGGATTATGTAAGACATCAAGGTTAAAAGTGCAAATAAAATACTGCTGGTCCCTTCAAGAAAATAAGTATTTAGGAATTGTTAATGATTTAAGAACACAATGAGGGACATATCAAAGTTGCCATTTTTTATGTACTGGGAGCACAAATTAATAAGAAGGTCTTCAATTTTTCCTGGGCCCTTAGATAAAAGTATATAGTTTTAAGATGAACTAACAACAAAATATTGATTTATAATATCAGGTATCCACAATAATCACACTCTGCCTTTATATGCAAAAAATAAGCCATATAAATTTTATGTATTAAAAAACACTATTTATATAATTTTGATAACATGTAACTTGCCCTATTATATCTCATTCATAAATTCTAAGAAAATGCATTACTATATGTACATGCTATTTATTATTTAATAACCTTCTTTATGTAGAATATGACCTCATCTTGCTATCCATCTGATGTTATGCCCATCCATGGTAGCAAAATGTTAGAGTTTCTTCAAATTTATGTCATAGTTATTTTTCTGTCACTGTTGTTAACTGTGCACAATCTTTTATGTAAGGATATGTTAGAACTGTTTTAAATTATTCCATTTAAAAAGGTCACACGCATTTCTGCAATTGTGTGAATGTGTGTATAAGAATGCATATGAATATGGTTCTGAGACTTTAGGAAACAAGAAAAGTATTTGTGTTATTTGTGGACATAAAATTACCTGAGATATTTGGGATTCTTAGGTCTGATTTAAGAAAATAGAACAAATTGGTACAGAACAAATATCACATCTTGAATTATATTTTCTTTACAGGTGGTTCAATCTTCTATTGAATCACTTGTACAAAAGAGAAAGGTAGAAATAATTGTAATAAATCATCTAATTGGAAATTGAATTTAGTGACTATTGAAATACATAATTAATAAAGCTTGTAGTAGTGACATCTGGTGCTTTCCCATATCCAATTCTTTTCTTTCAGAACATAAGAGATCTATACATTCTTATTCTTTTTCAGTAATATGAAGCTATTATTAATACATTTTGCTGATGGATTGTGAGTAAAATTCATTTGTGTCTAGGATCATTTCTAGGTTAATTTTTAGAGTAAAAATTTCTAGTACTTTGATTTCCTTATTAAACAAAGAAACTGGTAATGGTAGAAGATAAAGAGCTTTCATCCGCCTGGACTACAAAGTCACTGTTTCAAATATGGCTGACTTGAAGAATTACCCAGACCTACCAGGAAATTTGCATGAATTTGGGGGTAGTAAATAACACACTCTAAAATAGCCTATCCTGTTTAATAAAGATTTCAAGCCTGGCATGGTGGCACACGCTTGTAATCCCAGCATTGGGAAGGCTGAGACAGGAGGACTGCAGTTCATGAATAGCCTCAGCTACTACTTAGTGAGTCTCTGTTTCAAAATAAAGAATAAAAAGATACAGGGCTGGAGGTGTACCTCAGAGGTAGAATGCCCCTGAGTTCCATTCCCAGTACCCAAAAAACAAAAAAATGTTTCAAGAGATATGTAATTTTGTGACTACTTATTTCCATATAGTTTTGTCAGTTTTAAACTCTTTCTCTGTTTTAAAAGTTTGAAAAGATTTTTAAGTAATCAACTTACATTTAATCATTTATTTACACTACAAATGCATCATCTGTGTGTGTGTTTGTGTGATACTGATGATTGAACCCACGGGTGTTCTGTCACTGAGTTATGCCCACAGCCCTTTCTACACACACACACACACACACACACACACACACACACACACGCACAAATACACACACGCACACAAAGTCTTGCTAAGTTACCATACACTGGCCTGCCTTGAACCTGAGATCCTCATGTCTCAGACTCCTATTGGGGCTACAAAAATTTGCCACCACACTTGAATTGATTGATAACAATTAAAAAACTGAAAATGAATCTCAAAGATGGTATGCCAATTTATTATTATTATTATATTATTATTTTTTTTTTTTTGGTGGTGGTGGTGCTGGGGTTCCTGGGAATCCTTCTACTTCCGGGTTACACTCCCAGACCTATTTTGTAATTTTATTTGGAAACAGGGTCTCTTAAGCCAGCCTGGCTGGCTCGAACCTGCGAGATCCTCCTGTCTCCGCCTGCCAAGCACAGGGATTACAAGCGTGCGCCACCACGCCCGGCCCAGATGGTATGCCAATTTAATACTCAGTATTTACAAAAATTGAGGGAAAATGTTGATATATACAAAAATTAAGTAATATTGTCCAAAGTCTCAGAAAGCAGTAAAGATGATTTTTTTGCTTTTGTATTTCTTCTATTTGAAGAGCATTAAAGAGCATTAATAAACACACTCAGGCCGGGCATGGCACACTCTTGTAATCCCCCCCCCAGCTTGCTTGGGAGTTGGAGACAGGAGGATTGCACAGGTTTGAAGCCAGCCACACTGGCTTAAGAGACCCTGTTTCAAAATAAAAATATAAATAGGTCTGGGAGTGTAGCCCAGAGGTAGAAGGGCTTCCATGAACCCCAGTACCACCAAAATAAATAAATAAATAAATAAATAAATAAATAAATAAATACACTCAGTTTTTATGTGAAATAATCATATCCTAAACCTGATAATGCATAAGAGTTGTTAGGTTTGATAGATTTGAATCTTTGCACTTTTTAACTAATCTCATAATTGTTTTTAAATTTATTTATATTCTATTAATACAAGAATATTATTTATAGCTTTGCTGTGCATTCCGCATAGTTATTTGTTGTGTCCACCAAAACAGATGGTTTGAACCCCAAATCCCCCCGGGATATTTTAATTAGGCAAAATGGATTCTAATAGTGATAAAAACCACAGGATCATAGCTACAGTAATGATGCTTATACCAGTTTCATTCTATATCTTAAATAATAAAACAGCGATCCTTTGACTTTGTTTGTTTTAAGGAAAAGTGGTACTTAGAACAGCGATTAAGGGAAGAAGATAAAGAAATTCCCTTTTATTCTTGTTTCTCTATAGTTTTGGTGCTTAAATTATAGATATCATAGATACATAATAAATACATTAAATGTATACAGTAATAAACTTGTCTTTCCTTTTTCCAACAACATATACATATATACACTAATGGATACATACAGGGAAATATAGATTCAGTAAATTTCAATTTATTTTACATTTCATATAGAATAGAAAAATATTCATACTTATTTTTTCTTTCTAGTTTGCTTTTCTCAACAATTCAGGATATATGACAATAAGATGACATAGACATATTACTCTGTGGACATATGCATTTTTCACAACATTGGCAAGTAGTTTGAAATTGATGACACAAAACTGCTCCAGCAGTTGATCTGGCATTGTATACTCTTCCCCTCTAATAAAAGAAGGAGCTACACATGGATCATAATTATCAAAAACTATCTGTTACTGACATGGACAAAAGAAAATCACATTCATTTTCACTGTGCATATTAGATATTACTGCTTAAGATTAAATAAAATAATGCATTGTAGACACAGAAGGAATATTTTGAAAATTAGTGAAGATATTTATAAGATCCCGCAATAGAAAGCAGAGTTCATGGCATTATCCATTGTAATGATGTTTTTGGTTGAACATGACTTACATATCCATGTAATGGTACATGTTTTTGTGTTTCTGAAGTTGTTTTTTATAGCAAAAGGCAACACGCATGCAATCACTGGTATTAAGTACATTAGACAAAGTAATTAAGCAGATGAAATCTTCCTGGACATTCTGCAGCATCATAAAAATATACTTATTCACATATCTATGTCATTGGGTACATTACTTTTTTTTCCAAAAAATCTGAATATGAAGTATATTTTCAGAGTTAAAAGAAGCAAAAACACATTTTTTGTTTTGGGAAAAAATACAGATGTGTGTAATTTAATCTAAGTTCCATAAACTAGAATGGCTTTACTGCACTGCTTTAAAATCTCTGTAAGTTTGTTATTGTTTCACTTTGAAATTGAAGTGACATACAGAATTACTATTTATATTACTGCCTATAAATTTACAAGTATTCATGATAATGGAAGGAAACCTGAAAAATACTGGTTTCAGTTAAATTTGGATTTGCAGTTGTAGTTGCCTATTCAGTCTCAGCATGTAGCTAATTTTGTTTTTCTATTACATTGTTAAATTATATTAGCAATACCTATGTAAATGTTAGAGAGCCTGGGTATTACAACTTAAATTTTCCTAACTGAGGAGAAAGTGAGTGATTTCTATCTCATTAATCAATTGTTAAAGTTGATGACAATGAGCAGGAAGAACAATAAAATATGAGAGCTTCAGAATTCTCAATGAATACTGCACAGTTCCATAACCACATGTCTTCTACTTTGGCGTGCAGTGGCAGGGCTTGGTCTCCTTAACACTTCTTCAGTTGTGTATTGATTTTATACCCTGAAATGCACTTTCAGTTTGCTAGGATTTTTTCGCTTCTTTATTTTGTTCCTTTCTTTATTTTTCCAATGTGATAAATCCAGTAAATTATGTTCATGCATAATTAGTAGTTAAGTATAAAGAAAAATGAGCCATCAATATCTGTTCTGCAGTGGAATTCCAAAAGAGGAGTGGAGTTGTCTGATTTATTTAACAGAGTTTAATAGTCACAGATATTAAATCACTTAAATAAATGCTATTTTCATTACTTTTACTGATTATTATTATTATTTTCATTTATTTCTCTTTGCTATTCCGGTTTATGCTGTCTCTGCTTTTTTCCTGGTATATTGTTCTCCTTTCCATCTTTTTCTATCTATAGTTTGTGGTTCTAGATGTTTTTCCTTTTCTCTATCCTGTAGAAGGCAAACATTTATTTAAAACTCTAAATTTAAATAACATATAGATGACAAAATGTTTGACATTATCAAGAGTTCTCAAGGATATGGCGATGTTAGAATACATACATTGCTTATGATGATGTGAATATGCACACCACCTTTGGGAAAATACATAACAGTACTATTATTAAGCTACAGGGTAACTTCAGAAACTAATTTAAATACTGGCATGTATTTAAGAATATGAAATGTATGTACTGCAATGATCACAGAAATTATATTCATAATAGCTCACTACTTAAAATATGTGCCCATCAAAATTTGAATATGTAAATTTGAATAAAATTACATGATATCATGCTGCACAGTAATGAAAAAGAGAAGTTGCTATTTCATAGAACAGTAAAGCTCAGGTTCATAAACATGAAACTGAGAAAAAGAAGGAAAGAACAAAGAAACACAAACTATTAGAAATTATTCCCTTTATATGAAGATAAAAAATAATATTAATCTGTGATAATAGAGATCAGAATCCTATTTAATCTGTAGGAAAATGTAACTGGCTGGGCAAGGGCCCAAAAGAATCTTCCAGGTTGCTGTATATCTTCTATAACTTTATCTCAGTTGTAACAAAGTTCAACATGTATA
Organism: Muscardinus avellanarius; assembly: GCF_963383645.1. Classification (NCBI taxonomy): domain Eukaryota; kingdom Metazoa; phylum Chordata; class Mammalia; order Rodentia; family Gliridae; genus Muscardinus; species Muscardinus avellanarius. Next base: position 21,880,978 of record NC_137792.1, on the reverse strand, counting down.
AAAATTTATAGAAATTAAGAATTGTACAAATTAAACCTTCCATTAAGAAAATCCTACTGACAGTCATATATGCACTTTGAGAATTATTGAGTGAATGTTTCCTGATTTGACAATATTAAGAATTAAACTATGTGTGATGGGATATGACTATAATAACTAATACTTGAGAGGTGAAGACAGAAGGATTGCAGGTTTGAGGACAGCCTCAGCAATTTATTAATTTAATTTTTTGTGTGTATGTGTGACATAGGGATTGAACCCAGTTGCATTCTACCTCCGAGCTACAACCCAGCCCTATTTTATTTTTAATTTAAAACAGTTTCTCATTATGTTGATGAGAATCTCGCTAATTTGCTGAGGCTGTCCTCGAACTTGCAATCCTCCTGTCTCAGTCTCCTAAGTACTGACATTAAAAGCACGTGACGCCACATTTGGCTCAGTCTCAATAATTTAGCAAGGCTCTCAGCATCTTTTTTTTGGGGGGGTTATATTGTAATCATACATCATGATGAAGTTCAGAGTGATAAAGTATTCATTGAGTCCTCCCCCAGATCCCCTCCCCTACTTCCCATGCTCAACATTGTGAATAACATTGATAAATTTGTGGATGTACATCATGTTCATTGAAGTGTTTCCCTCTTCAAGTTTTTCTCCCTCATCCCACCTCCCTCAGTTAAGGTCCTTTCCTTCACTTTATTAAGGTTTTTCCTCTTTGTCTGGAGTCACTCTTATGTTTCAATTTCTTCCTAGCTTCCACATATGAGGAAAAACATGTGTCCTTTTGCTTTTTGTGACTGACTAATCTCACTTAGCATAATATTCTCCAGTTCTACCGGTTTCCCTGCAAATGATATAATGTTGTTCTTTATGGATGAGTAGAATTCCATTGTGCATATATCCCATAGTTTTGTAATCAATTAATCAGTTAATGGACATCTCAACTGGTTCCATAGTTTGGCAATTATGAACTGTGCTGCAATAAACATAGATATGTGTGAGTTACTATGGTAGTCTGGTTTTAATTCTTTTGGGTTAGATATCCAGGAGTGGTATAATTTGATCATATAGTAGATTCATTTCCATTCTTCTGAGAATCCTCCACACTGTTTTCCAAAGTAGTTGCACTAATTTTCAATCCCACCCATAATTTTTTTGAGTTCCTACTTCTTCACATCCTCACTAGAAATTATTATTGTGTTATTAATGATTGCCATTCTAATTGGGTTAGTTGATAGCTCAGTGTAGTTTTGATTGACATCAATCTGATCGCTGATGATGTTGATCATTTTTTCATAAATTTATTGGCCATTTATATTTCTTCTTTTATCAAGTGCCTATTCAGTTCACGTGCCCATTTTTTTCATTGTGTTATTTTTTGGCAGTGCATTACTTGAGTTCTTTGTATATTCTAGATATTAGTTCTCTATCAGAAGAGTAGCTGGCAAAGATTTTTTCCCATTCTGTTGGCGCTCTCTTAAGGTTCTTTATCTTTTCTTTTGCTGCACAAAAGCTCTTTAATTTAATGAAATCTTATGTATTAATCTTCATTTTAATTTTGTATGCCTTTGGTGTCTTATTGAAAAAGTTTTACCCATGCCAATACATTGGAATGTTGGTCCTATGCCCACTTTAAGTAACTGCAAAGTTCTGGTCTAATTTCCAGACCAATATTGTCAATTAACTTAGACATAAAACTTCTAAACAAAATACTTAGCAAAACACATTCAAAGCCACACCTAGAAAATTATACACCATGACCAAGTCAGTTTCATTCCAGGGTTACAAGACTGGTTCAACATAGGAAAAATAATCCATGTAATTCACCATATAAACAGAACTAAGGACAAAAATCACACAATCATCCCAATAGATGCTGAAAAAGCTTTGGACAAAATCCAACATCCTTTTATGCTAAAAACAATTCAGAGAACTGTAACATAAAAAACATACCTCAACATTATTAAGGCAATATCCAATAGGCCCACATCAAACATCATATTGAATGGGGAAAAACTATGAGAGTTCCCTTTAAAATAAAAATAAAAACGACAAGGATTTTCACTATCACCATTCCTTTAGAATAAATACTTGAGGCTCTAGCCAGAGCAATGAAGCAAGAAAAGGAAAATAAAGGAACTCAAATAGGAAACAAAAAACTAAAATTATTTCTTTGTAGATGATATGATTATGTACTTAGAAGACATGGGAAACTCAGACAAAAGACTTTTGCAACTGATTAACAAATCCAAAAAAGTCTCTGGATACAAAATTAATCTAAAAAATGTGAAGCTTTTCTGAATGCCAACAATGAATTCACTGCAAAAGAAATACAGAAAAAAATTGAATTCACAATGATCTAAAAACAATAGAATACTTAGGAATAAACCTAACCAATGAGGTTAAAGAGCTCTATAATAAAACCTATAAAACACTAAAAAAATAAATTGAAGAAGATCTTAAAAGATGGAAGGCTCTCTCATCTCAAGTGATCCATAGATTGATGCAATCTCTATTAAAATACCATGGTCATTCTTCACACACTTAAAAAAGTACTTAATTTCATATAGTATAGCAAAAGACCTAGCATAGCCAGAATGGTTCTCAGCAATAAGAACCATGCAGGAGGCATCACAATACCTGACTTCAAAGTATACAACAGAGTCATAGTTATAAAAACAGCATGGTGTTAGTACAAAAGCAGACACATAGACCAAAGGAGCAGAATAAAAGACTCAAGAACAAATCCACATACTTGATATCAATTATTTTTGACATTGGGGCCAAAAATACAGGCTGGAAAAAAGGCTTTTCAACAAATGGTGTTGGAAAAACTGGTCATCCATATGTATAAAAATGAAAACAAATCCCACCTTTTCACCCTGCACTAGAGTCAACTTAAGATGGCCCTCAGCATCCCAGTGAGACTATTTAAAAATAAAAGAAAATACAATAGGGCTGGGGATAGCTCAGAGCTAGAATGCTCTGGGTTCAATTCTCAGTGAAAGACACACACACATACACACACAAATATACACAAAGATAGAGAGAGAAACCCTACTGATATTGTTCATACACAGAGATAAAACATATTGTTACATTGTTTTCTGGATTTTTGGGGTATAGTCTAGTATCTTAATCATAAACATTATTTTAGTTTCTGTTTGACCTAGAAATGTGTGCGTATGTATGTGTGTGTGTATGTGCACATATGTGTGTCTTACTGGTGATAGAAAATTAGGGCATTCTACCTCTGAGCTATACCCCCAGCCCTATTTTATTTTTTTATTTTAAAACATCTGTTGATGGACACCTAGGTTGTTTCCATAGTTTTGCTATTGTGAATTGTGCTGCTATGAACGTGAGTATGCATATATTACTGTAGTTCTCTAGTTTTAACCCCTTTGGAAAGATATTCAGTAGTGGTACAGCTGGATAATGTAGTGGATCCATTCCCAGTTTTCTAAGAAATCTCCACAATGATCTTCATATTGGCTAAACTAGTTTGCACTCCCACCAACAGATGAATGGATTACAAAATTATGGAAAAAACAACAGAATTCTGTTCACCAATAAAGAACAAAATTATGTCTTTTGTAAGAAGATGAAAGGACTTGGAAAACATTATGTTAAGTGAGATTAACCAAGCACACAAAGAAAAGGAGCATTGTATTTTCTCTAAAATGCTTGACCTAGGGATTATTTGGGATACCAGAGGGATTCCAGATAATGGAAGAGATCCTTAGTAGAGTCAGGAAGGAAGGGTAGGGGAGAAGGAAGACTGAGGTTCATTAATGGAAATAATGTCATCGACTATGTGTATACATGTGAATATGCCATTGTCAATCTGGAGAGTTGGTATTGGGAGGGGGGAAATTGGGAGATGGGGGGCACCAAGTACTATCTGTATGTATGCCATTGTCAACATGATCTATATTATGATGTGAACCTATAATGCACCAATAAAAGCAATAAATAAATAGGGTCTTACTAAGTTGTTGAAGGTCATGAACCTCCGAACCTCTTGTCTCAACCTCCCAAGTACTGGAATTACAGGCATATACTACACCCAGCCTTAGAAATGCTTCTGATTTCTATTTGCCACATTTATAACAATTATTTAACTTATTTTACTATGGTTCCTTAATGTGTTATTTTCAAATACTTCTTCAAGGTTGAATGATCAATTTTTCTATATTCTGTACATGTGATGCTTCACCTGTAAATAAAACCTCTTCCAGGGATAAGATTTTTTTAAATCTAAAACTATATGTATTATTTATGTAATGCTGGCCCTTAAAGCAAAAGAAGATTGAGATGAGTAAGACATTTCTTTTGTGGAGAAATTAGTTGTTGATTTTTTTGTGTTTTAATCTTTTGTTTCACCTCTATGTTTATAGACATTTCAGTCATGTTATCAAGAATTACATATTTCCAGCTCATATTTAGAGGTATTTATCTTATAATAAACTTTATATTTAACTCAAGAGCCCAAGCTTTATACACATAGTTTTGTATCTTTATTCATATTCAGAATTGGGTTGGCTATCATGTTTTTGTACTGTTCTTTTGATTCTTTTACTTGATCACAAATTTTCTGTATATTGTATTTTTACTTTCTTTCACATTCATCATTTTTCTTTACTTAAGTTACGGGCTGAATATTTTTGCCTTCCCCAGCTTGTATGTTGAGATGGTGACCCCAATATGATTGTATTACTTATTGCATTATGGATAATTTTGAAGGCAATTAGAATTAGATAAGACACTAAAGGTGAAACCCTCGTGAATGTAATTAGTATCCTTCTAAAAAGGAGAGAGTGAGACTGTTTCCTCTCTCTGCTTCCCACCAGATGAGAATATAATAAGAGGTCATAAACTAGGAGATGGCCCCCACCAAAGCTGTACCATGTTGGCACCCTGTTCTCACTTTCAACCTTCATAACTACAAAAAATAAGTTTATGGTATTTATAAGCTACCCAATTTTTGGTATTTGGATATTGAGGCCTGAACTAAGGCAATTCATATCTTATTCTTTCTCTCTTCATTTTGTATTCTTTCTCTCTTCATTATTATTTTTGGTACATTGTACTTATACATCACAGAGAGATTCAAAGTGATACATTCATGTATGCCTCCATCACTTAATGTGTTTTCCTCCTCTCCCGACCCCTTACCCCTTCCATCTCCATACATGATAGTGAGTGTCATAGTGATATATTTATATGTATACGTAACATTGTTTGATCTGTTTCCTTCCTCAGACCTCCTTTCCCCCTTCTTCCCTCCCTGCTCACTCCCATTTCACTGCTCTACTAGCTTCCTTAGTTTCATGAAATACATTTTATTTCTCATTTTCTTTCTAACTTCCACATATGAGAGAAAATATGTAGCCCTTGATTTTCTGATTGCCTGAACTCATACAGCATTTTTCTAGTTCAATTAATTTTTTTGAAAATGACATAATTTTTTCTTTCTATGGATGAGTAAAACTCCATTAAGCATATTTATATCACATTTTCTTTATCCATTCATCTGTTCTGTTGAAAGATACATAGGTTAATTCCATAACTTGGCTATTGTGAATTGTACTTCTATACATCTTGCAGGGATATCTGTCACCTCATTGAACACCAGGGCTGATTCAGCTGATCTGGCTAGGTAAGCAGAGATCCTCTCCTGCAGAGCTTCATGTGTGTCCCTGCCAAAGCTGTGCACTGGATTGAAAAGGATAAACTTTCCTGATAGAGCAAGATCACCTGGCCAATGGTATATGAGTAGCTGCATTCACCTGCTAGAACTTTCAAAAAAGTTTTTAAAGTACCTCTTCCTTTCTTAAGAGAATCTCTGATTTGTCCTCCACATTATTGTTCATGTAATTTGGGGATTATTATTTTGTTCTTTTTCAATTCTCATATGATTTACTTTATATAATGTGAATTATATTTGTCTTACTTTTCTTATGGGTCATAACTCCTAATTTTTTACTTCTGCATCTATTCACATTCTTTTCTGGGTAACACTATTGTCTTACTGTTTCATTATCTAACCTTACTTGATAAATCTGTATTTTCTTGAAATGGCATGGCAAATAATAATCACATTTTATTTTTGTAATTTTCAAATGTTTCTTTCCATTGCTTTTGTCTTTTTACATTATACAATGCATTTAACAAATTACATAAGTCTTTTGATTTCTGTTTATGTGAACAATTGGTAACAAGTAGGACTGCTATTTGTTTCCCCAATGTTGTAAACAAAGGCTACTTTCATTCTTTTGTTCTTGTACTTTACCACTATTACAATGATCCTATGATTCAGTAAGCTCTAGAGATCCTTGAAAATTCAGTTATGTAGAAGCTATGGTTAACAAACTGGTAGTGAGCTGTATAAGGAAATTAATCAGGGAACAATTATTTTTGTCTCTTTATTGTGTATTTGATGAAGATAGCATAACATGATGTGACTTCCTTGGGCTTCTTCCCACTAAGGCCCTATTAATCAGGTAAGAAACATATTATTTGAGGTGTAACATACTTACTATAACTGCAAAAGATTTCCAGGTTTCTGTTGAAATCTATATCCTGTGCCTAACATTTATTTACTCCAAGTATTGCAGATCTGCTTTAGGAAAGAGGACAGTAAGGGTGTTTCACCATCATCTAGTAGCCTTCTTCCCTTATTCTTCTTAGCATCATTTCATATATATATATATATATATATATATATATATATATATATATATATATAGAGAGAGAGAGAGAGAGAGAGAGAGATATTCCTATTTTATCCAATAAGAAACAAGTTATTTTTTGGACTCTTTCTAACATTTATTAATATCTTCACTATATTTAACAAAAATACTTTTCATGTCTCTGCCATGTGTATAACTCTCAGAGAACTCACATGATTTCCAGTGTCTATAAAACAAAAATAAAAATTTCTCAGAAATAGCATACTTCTTTTTCTGGTACGAGAGTGAGAGAAATCTACCCCAAGAGTTACGGTAAGAAAAAAGACTGTATTCTTCACTTTACTATGCAATGCACTTGACTTCCTCATCTTCAATAAGTGAACTATTTTTTTTAAATCTCATTTTGAACCATTCTGTATTCTAAGCAACATTTCTTATCCTACTTTATCACTTATGCCAGTACTCTTAATTCAGCAACTGTCCAGATATTCTCATTCCACTCTTTCTCCATTATTTCTCCTGACCAAAGCCATACATCCAAATACTTGATGGCTTCAGCTAGGCAGTTTAAAGATGCATAAAAATAAACACAAATATTCTACTTGGTCTTGTTTTACATTCATGATCACACATTTTAAATACATGTAGCATTTTTAGATGACCTAATTTTATTTTCTTAATTTGACTGATTTTCTAGTCCTCAAATTATTTTTTCATAATTTGCCTTCTTTCCTCAAATAGCCAAAGTTGTCTCTTCTCTACTTGTCTTTCTCTTCTCTCTCTCTCTCTCTCTCTCTCTCTCTCTCTCTCTCTCTCTCTCTCTCTCTCTCTCTCTCTCTCTCTCCTATTCTTATCTAATCTCACTGTTCTCTGGTTAAGTAGAAATAATAAATGAGAAAAACCCCTCATCTTCCTTTAATCAAATCTATCCTTTTTATTTCTTTTGTATTTGCATTCTCTGCATTTCCTCCTCCACACTACTTTTATTATTATAACCAAACTCAACAATTACCGCTTTAGTCTCAGACTTTATCTTCTCAATAATAATATTCTTGCACGTGCATATTCTCTCTCCTGCAATATCAAATCTCTTTCTATGCATTTTCTAAAACATGCAAAATGGTATTTTATCTACTATTTCAGCCAGCATTCTCACTGCTGTGACCCAAAATACCTGATGATCATAACTTAGAGAAAGGAAGATTTATTTGCTCACTAATCTGAAAATTTCAGTGGTTGTTGCCCATGTTATGCTGGAGTTTAGGGCATTGTGACAAGAAGCAGAGAAAGAACACAAGAGGAGAAACTATGCTTTCACATTACAGAGGCCAGAAGCAGAGAGAGCTTATGAAGGAGGGCCATAGAAACATGCAAAGTCCCTAAGACCACACTTCCAAGGATCCCCTCTCAGCAACCAAAGTCCCACTTCTAACTTGGTTGTCTTGTCTAAATGAGACCTGGGAGGACATTCTAAATCCAAAACATAATATCAACCATATTAAAAACATTGTTGTGGTATTAGAATAGTCTTAGATAAGATATATTAATAAAGGGACCTATATAACCCAGTGGACAAAACACATCAGAGGTTTATTTTTTATTTCATAGTACAATGTGCATAGCTTAGACTGTTTTGGTAGCTCTCAAGACTGAATCAGCAACCCAGGTTGCTTCCATTTTGTGATTTTATTATATGAAATATGTGACTTTTGTATTTGAAGGAGAAAAATAAAGTGCTAGACTGCATGAGGTATTTTTCAAACTCCATCCCCAGAAATTCAGTCCTGTTTTATCAGCCCCCCCATTACCCACATACAATCCCATGATATAAACTTAACTGCTAGAAAAAACCCTGTTATGAACAGATACCTTTTGCTATGGTATAGTAGCACTTACCCTCCACACTGTCTCAGCTATTGCATTAAACCTCTTCTTGTATTAAGATTTTTTCAATAAAACTGCTATTTTCTATTTTGACATCCTCAAATTCATTTTCCTCTTCAGCATATGACAATCCATCTTCTATTCCTAATAATTAATTATGTTCCTCTCAGTGATCTAAACTGTAACAAATAGGTGGTTGAATTTTCACCCTCCTCCCAAGTTATATTTTCAGAAACATTTCAGATAATTAGCCCTTTTTTCCTTGTTGGTATTTCTTGAAACATATCTTTTTTGATGTACATGAGACCACAGTTTTTTTCTTTCATTCAATCTGCTGATTTCTTTATTGCAGTTTGGTTTAAAATTCCACTAACTCTCAAGTGTTTTTTCTCTACTTTCTACTCCTGTAGTATCATATCTTGTGCCATGTTAAATCATTGGATACTAGCCAGGCACAGTGGAGCACACCTGTAATCTCAGTACTTGGGAGGCTGGTGACAGAAGGATAATATATTTGAGGTAAGAACCACAGAAATTTACTGAGATTTTGTCTCAAAATAAAAGATAAAATTTGGCTGGGGGCGTTGCTCTGAGGTAGAATGCCCCTGGGTTCAATCTCAAGCAATGATAGATAGATGACAGATGATGATGATGATGGTGATGATGAAGATAGATAGATAGATAGATAGATGATAGAGTTAGGTACTACTGAATTCTAAATTTGAATATTTATTTTCAAGAATTGTCTCATCTTCATTTCAATTTGTCTCTTTATGCTTAATAGGATTCAGTTTGTTTTCTTTCAGTTTGCTGCCCTTAAATGCAATTCATCATTGAGTCCTATTCTTTTAAAATATATCTTGAATGTAAACTTTCTTTCTATATCAACTACTACTCACACAATTTTGCCTTTCACCTAGTCTAATACTATTGTTTACTAGTCTTTTAGCTTCCTTCCTCTTATAGTTTATAATTCATGTCTTCCTAAAATTTATTCATAAAAATAGCCAGTTATTTTAAAATTAAATTATATTTTCCAACTTATAATCTTACAAAGGTTCAGTATGGTCACAATATAAGCCTTAAGTCATTAATGTATTAACATAATTCTAAAAAAATTATTTCCTACTTACCCCTTCGAGTTCATTGCCTACCATTTGCCCCTAATTTTACTCTAGGCACTGTTTCATGCTCTTCATTGAACATAGACTGTTCATTCTCACCTCTGAGATAATTCCTATTGCTCCTACCAGGAATGCTCTTCCCCTATATCTTCTATATTGCCTTAGTGTAGGTTCTTTCTTTCTTTCTTTTTTCTTTCTTTCTTTTATCTTTCTTCATTCTTTCTTTCTATACTGGGTATTGAACCCAGAGGCATTGTACCTTTGAACTATACCCCCAGATCTTTGTTTCTTATTTTAAAACAGAGCCTTGCTAAATTGCTAAGGCTATTGCAGAACCCGCAATCCTCCTGCTGCAGGCTCTCAAATACTGAAATTACAAGCATACACATCATGCCCAGCAGTATAATGCTTCTTCACCAACCAATAAAAATGTTCAGTGTCCCTCTCTTAGTATCTTAAATTCAGATTTCCCCAAAAGCATTTAGGGCATTTAGGGAAAATTATTTAAGATGCAGTTCCAGGAAATACAAATGAAGGAATGGAGAAAATGAGGCAGGTAAGTGAAAGAAAAAGACAAATTTTTTTAAACAGCACATTGCTGCTTTGCCTAACTACGGCAAAATGCTTCCAGGAAACACTAAAAAAGTTTTGAACACATTTTAGAATTGTCCCACCATAAGAGGCTATAGTATTTGCATATTAACTCTCACTCTTCTTTAGTCAAGTGTTGATGTCAACCCCAGCCCCTGAAGTTCTGGGTTGTACCTGGTCCAGCATCCTCCTGTGATATCAGAGAGACTTCTCAGGCAAAAAAGCAGAATAATATGTGGGTGCTCAAGGTTTCAGATAGTGGTGGTATTCCATGGTTGTAAGTGAACTCAAAGGTAGGTCAAGGACTCAAAACATTGAAAGCATCTATTACAAATCCCTGTCCCCTAACGCACATATACAACAAATGTGCATATATAGCATACCACATATTCATTTCTTTAATTTATATCAAATTCTTAGAAGTTTATCATTTTCCTTTCTTGTAAAAGTAAGAACAGTGCTTTCTAAACCATGACTGTCTTGCATTATTTATTACTAGAGATGTCAGCCTATTTTGAGCAGTTGATGATACTTCTAAAAAATACCATCTGACAGCCATATCAATCAGGAAGTAACAAATAGGAAAATGTCTTTAAGCTCAAGTGACAGGAACATATAAGCCTGCACATTTACCAACTGCATACAGTTGTCCTAAGAAAGAACTTAGTACTGTACATAAAATGGATTAGATAGAAAACTAAAATGAGGGAGGGAAAAGAGAGAGAAATAATTGATATAAGTCATAAGAGTGATATATCTTAAGTAGATTCTGAAAAAAGAAGTCATAAAAGGGAGACATGTTTTAAGTAAAATTAGGAATAGGACATGGGTTTTTAGAGAAAGTAAAGCAGGAAAAGGTATACACATTTATTCAGATGTGAATAAGGGTACACTGAAGATAAGGGAAAGATTTTAACATTAATTGTGGAGAGAACAAACTGAGCTTTGACTGAAGTAGAGATCAATGCTGTGAATCATGAGCAATCAGCTACCCTCTTTAGACACTAATATGGATTCCTGGAAATGCCTACTCTTATAAATTGACTCTGTTAGATAATCTTGGTGGGGGCAATAATAACTGTGTGTTCTGTACCTACACTGTTCCCCCTCTAAAATCACTACCATGTAATTTTTTATTTAGGGCGAGTTGCTATGGTGATTCATGTCTTGAGCATTCCTGGAGAGGACAGTGATAATATATGATATCTAGGATTGTTACAGTGGGTTAAACGAAGGTTATCTCTGAAACAAAACATAGTATCTTATTGCTTCAATATAGATTCACATTTCCTCAGATCGCCTCTTAGCTTTGTTCATTCTGTTGTTTCCCGAAAAGTCTTTAACTCTAAATCTTCTGCACTCATTTAATGCATGAAAATATTTGACACAAAAACTTCAGAGAGAAGAGAAAGGAGAGATAAATTCATTCAAATCTTTCCTTGCAACATTTCGGTTTTGCACTAGGAATTGAACCCAGGGTCACTTTAACAGTTTAATTAAGGAGGCAAATTATATATATATATATTATATATATATATATATATATATATATATATATATATATATTATATATTATATATATATAATCTCCAAATATTTGGCAAATGGTGAAATCATAATGGCTTTAACAAAATAGCCATCTAACAATTGTGCAATTGTGTGGTATAATTTTAGTGAAATTAATGAATATTTATTTAAATATGTTGTCATTTTCCTCAAAAAAGAAAATTCAATTCAACTCTGAATTGTCAAAAGCAAAAATATTGCTTAAAAATTTGTATTAACTGGGACAATACTGTTGTTCTCTGTCACTTTGAACTAGGCTGTTTATATAAATCAAATCAACTTAAGACTTTCCAAACCTCTGTATGTGCTGAATAAACCCATGTTCCATCTATCTTATCTACTCTAGGATATCCACGTCAGTTTGAAATCCTTTATGAGCAGAACTGCAATCTCCACTTTTCTATTTCTAATTATTAATAGTTCATTGTCTATCAATATTTCCCTTTTAAGCCCTTGTTGTAATGGTTACATATTTATCTAATTCATTTTCGCTCAAAGAAGTTGTCTTGACAACTAATTCTATAGTCTGAGTACCATTTTGTAAGGAAACTTTTCTTGAATTGCTTGTAGAATAAATCCTCTACTCAGATTTAATCGATATATCTCTTGTTTTTCTAATTAGTTATTACAGTGGCTCAAACAGCTTTTGGGAATCAATCCATTCCTTTCTATTTCAAATCTCTGTAACATGCAATGGTCTTACAATTTTATTTAACTCTACCAGTCGACTCTGACTAATCTGTCTTTATAATTCATACCCACATCCCTGAACTATTTCTGTGCCTTCTGGCCCTACCTTTTAAATCTCTACTATTCTTTTCCTAGCTTAAATAGATTGGAGATAAGCTTGATACTTCAAATATGATACAACCTACCTTTAATGGGACAGATCTAATAATTTTGGAATTAATACACTTTGTTCTTTTTACATTTTGTCTTCAGTTAGAAAATATTATGGCTTATGTTCGTTCCATTGTTTCTACAATAAAACAAAATAAGCTCTGCTTAATAAAGCTGAAACTTTTATGTGATACAATATACCACAGTGAATAATCATTAGTAACTAAGGACAAATTTTGGAACTGAGTTTTATTATTTTAAAGGAGTTATTTGTAGTAAAAAATTACTTCCTGTTGCACAATTCTATGAGTTTTGGCAAGTACCTAGTGATGTACCTTCAACCAAAATCATCCCATAGAACAGTTCTATCAACTCAAAAAATTTTACTTATGCTTTCTCTTTGTAGTTAGATCTTTTTTCCACTCTGAACTCGTAGCAACTTTTTATCAATTTCCATTCCTCCAAATTTGTCTTTTCTAGAATGTTATATAATACAATCATTTAGAAGCCTTTCAATCTAACTTCATTTCGTTAGTAAAATACATCTTAGATTTATCCATATTGTTGTATGTGTCAATGGATATGAAGTTATTTGTTCTAATTGTTATTGCTAAATAATTTCCCACTGTCTATATGTATTACAGTTTATCCCTTTACCAGATGAAGGGCAATTGGTTTATTCTAGTGTGTAGTGATTTCAATAAAGCTTCACTATACATTTTATTATAATTTTTTTAATTTTATTTTATTGGTGCACTGTATTCATACATCATAGTGGGATACAAACTTTTGTAGACATACATGCACACATTTGTGTAAACATTTGTTTTCTCTCCCTTGAACTAAGAAAAGGAAATCAAAGGAGTACAAATAGGATAAGAAGAACTCAAACATTCACTATTTGCAGATGACATGATACTATATGTAGAAAACCTAACAAACTCAACCAAAAGGCTTATAGAACTTATTAACAAAATCATCAAAGTGTCCGGATACAAAATCAATCTTAAAAAATTGGAAGCTTTTCGTATACCAACCATAAATCCACTGAAAAAAATCCAGAAGACATTTCCACTCAGGATTTCCCACAAAAAAATAAAATACTTAGGAATAAATTTAACCAAGGAGGTAAAAGACCTCTACAAAGAAAATTATAAAACATTGAAAAAAGAAATCAAAGAAGACCTCAGAAGGTGAAAAGATCTTCCATGTTCATGGATAAGCAGAATAAATATCAAAATGACCATATTTCCAAAAGTGATCTAAAGATTCAACGCAATACCCATTAAATTCCCAAGATCATTCCTCACAGACATAAAAAAAAAAATCAGTCCTTAAAATAATTTGGAACAACAAAATACCCAGAATAGTAAAAGTATTTCTCAGCAACAAAAACCATGGAGGAAGAATCACAATACCTAACTTTAAGTTATATTACAAAGCCATAGTAACAACAACAACAACAACAACAACAAAAAACAGTATGCTACTGGCATAAAAACAGATACAAAGACCAAAGGAGCAGAATGGAAGACTCAGAAATAAATATGCACACTTACATCCAATTGATTTTTTTTAAGTACTAGGGATGAAACCCAGGGGAATTCTATCTCTGAGCTACACCCCTGGTCCTGTTTTTTAGTCTTTATATTTTTTGAAACACCATCTCACTAAGTTGCAAAGGGCCTAACTAAGTAGCTGAGGCTGTTCACAAACCGTGATCCTCCTGTCTCTGCCTTCCAAATGCTTGGGATTAAAAATGATTTTTGACAAATAGGCCAAAAACATACACTGAAAAAAAGATAGCCTGTTAGTCTGTTCAACAAATGGGATTGGCAAAACTGGCTAACCATATGCAGAAAAATGAAAATAAATCCCACTTTCTCACCCTACACAAGAGTCAATTCAAAATGGATCAAAGACTTGGAAATTAGGTATGAGATCTTGAGGCTCCTTGAAGAGGGCATAGGTCCAACACTGCAACATATAGGTACAGATAAAAACTTTTTCAACACAACACCAAAGGCACAAGAAACTAAAAGGTGAATCAATAGGTGGGATTACCTTAATCTAAAGGGCTTCTGTACAGCAAAGGAAACTATCAAGAACCTCAATCAAGTTAGGCATGGTGGCCCATGCTTGTAATCCACACACTTGGGAGCCTGAGACAGGAGGATCACACAGGTTCAAAAGCCAGCCTGAGCAGTAGCTGTGAGGCTCTCAGAAACTTAGGAAGACCCTGTTTCCAAATAAATTGTAAAAATAGGTCTGGGAGTATAGCCCAGAGGCATAAAGCCTCTGGGTTCCACCCCTAGTACCACCAAAATAATAATAATAATAATAATAATAATAATAATAATAATAATAATAAACCTCAACTGAGAGCCAACAGAATGGGAAAAAACATTTGCCAACTACTTGTTCTATAGAGGACTAATATCTAGAAGATACAGATAACTCAAGAAACTCAGCACTAAGAAAACAAATAGCCCAATCAAGAATGGGCAAGTGAACTAAATAGACAATTCACAAAGGAAGAAATTCAAATAGTCAATAAAGGCATGAAAAAATGCTCAACTTCATTAGCAATTAGAGAGATGCAAATCAAAACTACCCTGAGATGTCACCTAACTCCAACTAGAATGGCAATCATTCAAAACACATCCACAAATGCTGGCAAGGGTGTGGAGAGGTGGGAACTCTAATACACTGATGGGATTGCAAATTAGTGCAACCACTTTGGAAAACAGTATGAAGTATTCTCAGAAGAATAAGAATTAACTTACCATTTGATCCAGCAATACCACTTCTGGGTATCTACCAAAAAGAAAGGAAACCAAACTACGAAACTAATGCCTGTGTATCTATGTTCATAGCTGCACAATTCACCATAGCCAAACTATGGAACCAGCCAAGATGTCCATCAACAGATGAATGGATTACAAAACTGTGGGATATGTATACAATAGAGTTTTATTCTGCCATAAAGAAAAACACAATTATATCATTTACAGGGAAATTGATGGAACTGGAGGACATTATACTAAGTGAGACTAATCAGTCACAAAAAATAAGAAATTGGAAGCTCTCCCTAATATATGGAAGCTAGAGAGAAAATGGGGCATAGGAGGAACTCTAAATGAAGAAGGAGATTCTATAGATGAGCAAATAAGGTGAACTGAGGGGATGGGAGGGGGGAAGAGGGAAATTTTCTAATGTACATCATGTACTTTAACAAACTTTTCAATGTAAATTACCAAGCCAAATGTGAGAAGGAGGAACAGGATGAGAATTGGGTAAGGGCTAATTGAGTGATGTGTACATGTATGTATCCACCCATCTTCCATCCTATTAAGATGTATGACTACAATGCACCAATCAAAAATTTAAAAAATATGAGATTCTAATTCATGTGGCACATAAATGTTTACCTTTAGAAAAAACTTCCAAACTATTTCTGCTTTCCAAAGTTTTTGTGTAATTGTTTAACATTTAGATGCTCTCCAACCTTGACAGCAGCTGATTTAGCCATTCTAAAATGTATATTATTTTATCATGGTTGTAATTTGAATCTCCCTAATGACTTCAGATACTGAAAATCATTTCATCTAGTTATTTGGCATCTATATACCTTCTTTAAGTGTATTCAAACTTTTTAATTAGATTGTATATTTTCTCACTAATGAGTTTATAAAGTTTATTATACATTCTAGAAACAAATATTTTGTCAGATACATGACAAAATATTTTTGCCCAGCTATGACTTTTCTTCTAATTGCCTTGACACTGTATTTTTTTCCCTACAGATCTTTCAGTCTGTAGTCTGTGCATGTATGCATGAGTGTGTGGGGTGGTATTTAGGCCCATGAACAAGTTGGATCCTAAGAATGAGTTTATACCATCCATATGTGACTCCTAGGGGCTCCACATTCTTTTACTAGTTCCCACGTATCCTTTACTAGTTTAGAAACAATTCTTCTAGGATTCCCTTTTAGATTCTGGGCTACTTGCCTTCTCTGTAACTAAAGCTTACTTATGGCTTTGAAAAAAGTTATAAACTTGTAGTTTATGCAGCTTTTATTGTTGTAAATGTGGAGTAATGCTCCTTCTAGCTTTCTGTGTATCAAGTGAAAACTAGAAGCTCCTTTTGATGTTTTTAGTGTAATTTTTTATTTACCTATGCTGCAGAAAAAAGTTTTAAAAATTCTGCCAACTCAGAAATAATCTTCACAGTCAGAAAAAAGAGGAAACATATTTGTTATTAAATAAACATTTACAAAGCAAATCAAATACAACCTATAGAAATTGCAAAAATGGAACACAAATATATATATATATGTATATATATATATATATATATATATATATATATATATATTTGTTATGTGTATGTGGTAATGGGGATTGAACCCAGAGGCATTCTATGCCAGGGCTAAATCTCCAGCTATTTTTATTTATTTATTTTTTTAAACATGGAGGGTTTCACTAGGTTTCTGAGAGTCACTATATTGCTGAGTCTATTTTGGAAATTGTTATCCTCCTGTCTTAGACTCTCAAGTATCAGGATTATGGGCATGTGTCACCATGCCTGGTTAAAATCACTTTTGTATAGAGCCAAGTAGATGCAACCCGTATTCTTAAGATAAATTCTAAATAATCCTCAAGTTAGGAAATTTGACAGAACCCTTCAACAAACATAATTCATCCTAAATAATTGCACTAACCACTTGTATTTTCTCATTATCTTTATTCAAAGGAAGTTTGAATTTTCATATCTGTAGTACTGGAGTTAATTTTCCAGCCTAAAACCAGGATAGCCATAGTTGGGCTCCTGTATTCCCATGAAAAATAAAAAATAGGGGTGATATATTCTTTAAAAAATGGCTCAGAGTTCCTTCATGAAATACTCTTGAGCATAAAGCTGGTAAGAGGGTAATATACCAAATAATGTGTACATGTATGTATGTCTTTGAATTTCTGTACGATATGCAATTATAACATACCACAAAAATATAAAAATTAAAATCTAAATTGACGAGATTATTTAGCATTTGAAAATATTTATGTACATTTCAAAGAAGCAAAAAAATTTAGAATGACACTACAATAAATGTTTTAAGAAAGGAGAAGAGCGGAAAGCCTGTTTTTTGTGTTGTAAAATTTTCTTTATATGTGTAAATATCAGAAATCCTTGGCTTGCAAAAAAAATGTTCACATGACCTATTCAAATTCAATTGAATTTTTTTTGGTGGTACTGATGGTGGAACTCAGGGGCTTTTCTACCTCCGGGCTATACTCCCAGACCTATTTTATATTTTATTTGGAAACAGGGTCTCACTAAGTTGCTGAGAGCCTCACTAAGTAACTGAGGCTGACTTTTGAACCTGTATGATCCTCCTGTCTCAGCCTCCCTACCACTGCGATTACAAGCGTGCACCACCACACCTGGCCAAATTCAATTGAATATAAACAAAAATTCTATACAGTAAAACATAAAGTAATTATTTCTGTTAATCTAATTTAGTTGATAAGAAAATGAAAAGCCAGTTGATTTGTCCAATTGAATACTTAAAAGAATAAAGTAAAACCAAGTCCTGCCACTTTTGGTTTCCTTCTCAAAATCAAATACTATATAGTGATAGTACGAAGTGTGTGTTCAGGAGAATAGGGATACATACATATACATTTTTTAGGTCACAATAAACTTTAGCTTATATATTCTGGCTATATTAAAGACACTGATAATTAGTTCAATTTATAGGACATCTTGTTGAGATAAAAGGGCCAGCAGATAATTGAGTTTATTTTTCTTGGTATATATTATTATTATGCATCATATAACCTCATTCTGTCTTTCAGCAAACATTTACTAGATATCTCTTAAGAACCAAATCTCATTCTAGGAACTGAGGAAGTAGTAACAACCAAATTGATAAAATTTCTTTCCAGAGGACATTTATATTCTAGTAGGAAGAAGAGAAAACAAATTGTAAAAGAACACAGAATGTCACTATATTATATAGAGAGAGATGGATATATAGATATAGATATTAGAAAGAAAAAAGGTAAAGAGACAAAATGTGTTAGAAAGAAGATATAACGTTGTTGAGTTTGCTTGTTTATTTTTGTATTCTAGTAGCTTGAAGGAAGCTGAAGTGAGCTGGGATGATAACTCAGGAAAGACACAAACTTAAAAACTTATTAGGGGGATAATAGGTAGAAAAATTCTGAAAGTGTATTACATTTGTATATTCAAGCAACAGTAATGCAGATATATATACACACGTGTGTGTGTGTGTGTGTGTGTGTGTGTGTGTGTGTGTGTGTAGAGCTGAAAAAGTAAAGGAAACTATAGGGTCCAGTTTATTAATAGCCTTATAAGAGAAACTGGAAGTTTGGAATTTGAAGAGGAGTAATTCTACCCTTTATAAAAGTTAAATGTAGAGCCCAATAGTGGGGCCAGGAAAGGAACAAAAAACCCAGGTAGCAGTTTGGCTGAATTAATGGTAGTAAATAGGGGGAACTTCTCTGCCTTACTTTTATTGTTATAGCTTTAAAATTCTCAAAATGATTTTGAATTTCTATAGGAGTTACAGTAAATTAGAATTATGACACTGTGTGAGTATAACATACTGACTTTGACACATCAAATAGGCACTTGCTTGGGAAATATTTCATTGACATTTCTTGTAGAAAATATTCCCCATTTTCCTAGAATAGACTAAGACCATGACAGAATGAATCAGTCAGAATTTACTGAGCTGTTTTTCAAATACAAATTTATTTAACAGGGTGTGTTGCTGCATGCCAGTAATGCCAGTTCTTGGGAGACTGAGACTGGATAATCACAGGTTCAAGGACAGCCTCAGAAACATAGGTCCTTAGCAGTTGAGTTAGAACCTGTTTCAATTAAAAAAAAAATAGGGCTGGGATGTAGCTGAGAGGTAGAATGCCCTCAATCCCCAGTACCATCAAAATTAAAATGAATTTATAGGTAGCAGGTAGAGAAAATGGTAGTTTGCATATTTAAATTATTTTTATTGGTGCATTTTAGCCATATTATCTTAATGGAGTACAAGATGTAGAGGCATACATGCACACATCACTCATTTAGCCCTTATGGAATTTCTACTCCATTTCCTCTTCCTTCCCTGTCATGTTTAGCTTAGTGATTGACTTTTATATATTTGTGAATGATATTATGAGAATTTCTCCCTTCATCTTTCTCATTCCCCTCAGGTCATATTATTTGCTCATTTATGGTTTCTCCTTTTTTAAATTTTTTATTGGTGCATTATATTCATACATCATATTGGGGCAAACAACTTGTGTGTACGTACATGTACACATCACTGATTTAACCCCTACCCAATTCCCACCCCATCCCCTCCCCATCCCTCCTTCCCTTACTTGGCTTAGTGGTTGACTTCAATATGCTTGAGTACATTGTGTGTTTTAGAGAATTTTCTTCTTCCCCCCTCCCATACCCTCATTAGGTTGTCTTGTTTGCTCCTCTATAGGATTTCCTTCTTCATCTAGAGTTTCTTCTATGACCCTTTTTCTTTCTAGATTTTTAATATTAGTGAGAACATTCAATTTTTTTTACTATTTGTGACTGACTAATCTCACTTAGCATAATATTCAACAGTTCTATCCATTTCCCTGTAAATGAAGTAATTGTATTTTGAGTAAAACACAATTAGTAAAATTTCTGAGTAAAATTTCATTGTGTACATATCCCATAGTTCTGTAATCCATTCATCTGTTGATAGACATCTTGGCTGCTTTTCTATATTTTGGCAATTTTGAATTGTGCACCTATAAACATTGATATGCATGCATTAGTTTGGTAGTTTGGTTTCCAATATTTTGGATAAATACTCAGGAGTGATACTCCTGGATCATATGGTAGGTTAATTGCTATTCTTATGAGGATCCTCCATATTGTTTTCCAAAATGGTCACACTAATTTTCAATTCCACCAATAATGTATTAGAGTTCCCACTTCTCCACATCCTCACTAACATTTGTTTTTGTGTTTTTAATGATTACCATTATAATTGGAGTTAGGTGAAATCTCAGGGTAATTTTTATTTGCACCTCTCTGATTTCTAATGATGTTGAACATTTTTTCGTACATTTATTGGCCATTTGAATTTCTTCTGTGAAGTCTCTATTTAATTCACTTGTTCATTTTTTGATTGGGTTATTTGATTTATTTAGCTGTAGGTTTCTTCAGTTCTCTGTAAACTTTAAATGTTAGTCCTCTATGGGAGGAGTAGTTGGCAAAAATTTTCTCCCATTCTGTGGGCTCTCTACTGAGGTTTTTGATAGTTGCCTTTATGTACAGAAGCTCCTCAGTTTAATGCAATCCCAAATACTGATTCTTCTTTTAATTTCTTGTGCCTTTGGGGTCTTGTTGAAAAAGATTTTAACTGTGCCTATATGTTGACGAGTTGTACCTATGCCCTCTTCAAGGAGCTACAAGGTCTCCAATCTTATTTCCAAGTCTTTGATCCATCTTGAATTGACTCTTGTGCACAGGATAAAAAAGTTGAGAATATTTCCATTTTTCTGCATATGGTTACCCAGTTTTGCCAACACCATTTGATGAAGAAGCTATCTTTTTTTCTTGTATATTTTTGGCTTCTTTGTCAAAAATCAATTGGCTGTAAGTATGCTGATTGGTTTCTGAGTTTTCTATTCTGGTTCATTAGTCTATGTGTCTGTTTTTGTGCCAATACCATGCTGTTTTTATTACTATGACTTTGTAGTATACTTTGAAGTCAGGTATTGTATACCTCCTGAATGGTTTTTGTGGCTGAGAACTATTTTGGACATTCGGTTTTTGTTTTGTTTTGTTTTTGGTGTGTGTGTGTGTGTGTGTGTGTGTGTGTGTGTGTGTGTTTCCAAATTAATTTAAGGACTGGTTTTTTTTTTATGTCCTTGGTAATTTAATGGGTATTGCACTGAATCTGTACATCACTTTTGGAAGAATGGCTTTTGATAATATTTATTCTGCCTATCCAAGAGCATGAAAGCTCTTTAAATCTCTGAAGGTCTTAATTTATTTGTTCAAAGTTTTACAATTTTACTGGTAGAGTTCTTTTACCTCCTTAGTTAGGTTTATTCCTAAGTATTTTATTTTTTTGTGGGATTGTTTTATGGAACTTGTTCCACTGAGTAGAAGTGTTTTCTGAATTTCTTTTTCAGTAAATTTATGGTTGACATACAAAAAGGCTTCTAATTTTTTAAGATTGATTTTGTATTCAGACACGGCTAAATTTTATCAGTTTGGGTTGAATTTGTTGGGTCTTTTTAGTATCATGTCATCTGAAAATAGGAATAGATTTAGTTCTCCCTTTCCTATTTGTACTCTTTTGATTTTCTTTTCTTCACTTATTTATCTGACTAGAGTCTCAAGTACTATATTAAAAAGAAGTGATAATAATGGACACCTTGTTTTGATTCTTTTTTTAGGAGAAATTCTTGCAGGTTCTTGCAATTTAATATGATGATGGCTGTGAAACTATTGTATATTGCCTTTGTGATGTTGAGGTATGTTCCTTCTATTTTAATTCTCTGAAGTGCTTTTAAAATAAAAGAGTGTTGGATTTTGTTGAATGCTTTTTCAGTGTCTATTGAAATGATCATATGATTTTGTCTTTGATTCAGTTTATGTGATGAATTACATGAATTGTTTTTTATATGATGAGTAAGACTTGCATATCTGGGATGAACCCTACTTGGTCATGGTGTATAATTTTCTTGATGTGGTTTTGAATGTGTGTTAAGATTTTGTCTAACAGTTTTAAAACTAAGCTTATCAACAATATAGGCCTATAGTATTTTTTTTCTTGAACTGTCTTTATTTGGTTTTGGCTTTAATGTGATGTTGGCTTTGTAAAATGTTCTTGGGAGAGTCCCATTTTTTACTATTTCATAGAATAGATTGAGGAGTATTAGGGTTGCCTCTTTCATAAAGATTTTACAATATTTACTTGGAAAACCATTGGTTTCTGGGCTTTTGTTTGATGGTAGACTCTATATTGCTGCCTCAGTATCTTTGATTGCCATTTGCCAGTTTAAATTTTCTAAATCTTCTTGACTCAGTTTAGAGAACTTGTATGTGTCTAGAAAATTGTAAGTTTTTTAGTTGTTTTTTTTTTTTTTTGCTAGAGTATAGTTTTTTTATTTTTATTTTTTATTTTTGGTGCTACTGGGGTTCCTGGAAGCCCTTCTACCTCTGGGGCTACACTCCCAGACCCATTTTATATTTTAATTTGGAAACAGGGTCTCTTAAGCCAGCGAGGCTGGCTCTGAACCAGCACAATCATCCTGTCTCTGCCTCCCAAGCATGGGGATTACAAGCGTGTGTCACCATGTCCTGCATAGAGTATAGTTTTTTAAAGTAGTTTCTGATAGTCCTTTGAATTTCCATGCTGTTGTCTCCTTTTTCATCTCTTATTTTAGAATTTGAAATGATTATTTCTTTTGGTTAGGTTTGCTAGTGGTTTATCTATCTTGTTAATTTTATTTAATTAATTTATTTATTTTGCAGTACTAGGGATAGAACCCAGGGGGATTCTACCTCCAAGCTACACCTCAAGCCCTATCTTTTATTCTTTATTTTGAAACAAGGTCTCACTGAGTTACAAAGGGCCTCACTAAGTAGCTGAGGCTGTCATAAATTACAAGCTTCCTGTTTCAGCCTCCCAAATGCTGAGGTTACAAGTATGCACCACCAAGCCCAGTTCTGTTTAAAAATCAGTTTTTGGTTTTATTTTCTATATTATTTTTCTTTTATAATTCATTGATTTCTGTTCTGATTTTAATAATTTCCTGTCTTCTACTGGCTTTGAGGTTAGACTGTTTTTCTTTCTCAAGGGATTTAAATTGTTTCATTAGATTATTAATTTGGTGATTTTCTTTTCTTTTTATGTGGGCATTCAGTGCTATGAATGTTCCTTTTAATAGTGCCTTCAAGGTATCCCAGATGTTTTAATATGTTGAGTCTTAATTTTCACTTGTTCCTCAGAATTTTATAATTTCACCCCTTACTTCTTCTATGATCCATTTCCCCATTCAGCAGTATGGTGTTCAGTCTCCATGTATTTATGTGTTTAGTCTGGGTCTTCTTATATTTGATTTCTAGTTTCAGTCCATTGTGGTCTGGGAAGTGTGTCACATTTTTTTAACTTTCTGGTGCTCACTTTGTGGCCCAGAATATATTTTGGAGAGGGTTCCATGAGCAGCTGAGGGAAATGTGAACTCTGATGCAGGTGGGTGGAGTACTCTATTTGTGTCCAATAGGTCTATTTGGTTTGTGCTGTTCATTATGTCTGAGGCATCTTTACTGAACTTTTGTCTAGAACATTTGTCTAGCAATGTCAGTAGTGTTGAACTCTCCCATTATTATTGTATTGGGATCTATGTGTGACTTAATATAACAAAGAGTTTCTTTTATAAAATTGGCTGCACCTATGTTTGGTCCATAAATGTTGACTATCATTATTTCTTCTTGTTGGTTTGTTCCTTTGACTAATAAAAATGGTCTGCTTTATTTATTCTGATAGGCTTGGGACTGAAGTATAAATATATAGGGTATCATAGTTGCTACTACTGCTTATCTTCCAGTTCTTTTGGCATAGATTAACATGCTCTAGCCTCTCACCCTTAGTTTATGACTTTCTTTCCTTGTAAAATGTGTTTCTTGCAGGCAACATATAAATGGATTTGGTCTTTAATCCATTTTACCACCTTATTTCTTTGAAATGGGTAATTGAGGCCATTTATGTTCAGTGTGATCATTGAGAGATGATTTTTAATTCCTAACATTTTGAGTTTTAACTTTTGTTTGAGGTAGTGTTTTTTATTCTTTGCTTAGTTGTTTATTTTATGGAAATTATTATTTCTCTGGTTCTGATGTTTATTTCTTATTTCTTCTTTTCAGTTATTCTCTTTGAATATTTTTTAATGCTGGTTTGGAAGACATAAATTATTTTTGCTTCTGTTTGTTGTGGAAGGTTTTTATTTTCTTATTGAACTTGGGTAGGAAAATTTGGGCTGTAAATTGTTTTCTTTCAGAGTTTGAAATGCTTTGATTCAGGCCCTCCTAGCTTTTATGAATTGATTTGGGAAGTCTGGAGTGATGCTAATTGTTTTGGCTATGCATATCACTTTGTTTTTTGCTTTGTTGCCTTTAAAATTCTCTCATTGGCTTCTACGTTAGTCAGTTTGACTATTATGTGGTGTAGTGAATCTTTTCTCTGATCTTGTCTAAAGAGGGTTCTATATCTAGTGTTTATAGTTTGTATTGATGCCTTCACTTCAATGATTATATCCTTCACTTTTTTCAGAGATTCTTTCTGATTCCTGTTCAAGGTGCCAGATTATTTATTTACTTTTTTTCAGGCTCTCCCTAAATTTTTTTCAAAAAGAATCTCTGGATCTTTGGCAAACACAATGAGCTTAGCTGCCTCTGTGGCAAGTCATAGCAGGGGTCTGGACAGGAAGAACCAACTGCTTACAATTTGGCTAGGCTGCAGCTGCTTACTTTGCTGCGGGGGTGCTGGCTTTTTTACTGGATTATCTATAGACTGCACTGCTGGAAGTCCTGATGAATTGAGGAAAGATGGTGCCTCCACTGTCCCTGTGGCCACAGTTGTTGGAGGTGGGCTCAGTACTTTTCTTCTCTCTCTTCTGCCTTCTAGCTTTGTTTCCACTGCCTTTCAATTCTAGGTGCTCTGTTCAAATTTATATTGTTTTTTTCTTTTGTCAAGATGCTGTTTTCATGGTCATAGAGATCTCGTGTTAGCAAGACTGATATGTGTGGATTCCCTTCATCATCATCTTCCCAGTAGTTCCCATTTAACTTCTTTTTGTAGTTCGGTGTGGTGGCTCATACTTGTTATCCTAGTACTTGAGAGGCTGAGACAGGCATATCAAAGATTCAAAATCAGCCTCAGCAACTTAGTGAGACTATTTCCAAGTAAGTAATTAAATAGGTTTGTGAGTATATCCCAGAGGTAGGAGACCTCTGGGTTCTGTGCCCAGTACCATAAACAAAATTATTTTGCAATAACCTTTAAAATTACGATTAAGAAAAGATGTACTTAGGCAAATTCCTGTCTTTTTAAGAATTGACAAAATGATTAGTTTGTCATTTTCTCAGATATTACTAAATATATATTGATTCACTAATTAACTGTTAGATAAAATCTTCCACAAACTCAGCAATATTTCTGCTTTGTGTTTTTATTTTTATCAAGTGACAAAATAGTACATGACTACTTGACTTTAGCATAGTCTTTACATTCCTTTCATGTTTAGTAAAAACCTATCTAAATTTCTTTTTAATCTCTCTAACATTATTGAAATCTGAAGTGCTGTTTCTCTGTTCTATCTTATTAAGTTTGAAATAACTAAACTACAAGCTTTGAAAGAAGATTGGTATTTAAAAGTGTTTTTCTTTTTTTTGTGTGTGTGGTACTAGGGATGGAACCCAGATGCTTTCTACCTCCAGGCTATACTCCCAGACTTTTTTATACTTTATTTGGAAACAATGTCTAAGTTGCTGAGAGCCTCACTAAGTAGCTGAGCCTGGCTTTGAACTTGTGCAATCCTCCTGTCTCAGCCTCCCAAGTGCTAGGATTACAAATGTGCACCACCATGCCTGGCTTGTTTTTTTCTTTCTTTTAATGTTAAAATAAAACAAAAATATGTGTGGAGATCTCTTTCGTTACCTTTAAATTTCTTATCATTCTCACAGGATTCCACAGTTTTCTGTGTCCTTAATTGAAGAATTATTAAATACATTCACAATCATATATCTTACAATACTCATGCAATTTAATGTACTTCTTATGTGGTTCTTGTTTTTCTAAGAAAAATACTCTTTATTATGTAGCTTATTTTCAAATTAATAGGTACTTAAGAGGCAGTATCTTTTTATTCTCCCTGATAGCTTTTACCTACTCCTCCTCTTTGAATGTCTCATTGCTATTAGTACTATTATTTATAAGAATCTAGATTGTTCCCTCAGCTTTTATAACTAAAATATAGATTTTCTGGACATCTCTGGTACCAGAATACAAAATAAGTACAGTCCCAACTAAAAGCTATAAATGTTTATTCATTTATTTGACCTAATGCCTAGGTATTTTTCTTTTTCATTTAAATATACAAAATCAATTTTTTTTACTTTTATAATCTTTCTAATATCATAAACTTAAGCCATTATTGCATAAATTATTTCAATTAAAACAAATTATATATACAGTATATGAACCAACAATTAGCATCAAGAAAAAAACAAATATGCATTGTGTTCTGGAATTCCACATAATTTAGAGATAAAATGGAGATTCTAGATTTCTTAAATAGTTCTTTTATCTTATCTGTAATAAAAACAAAGCCTCAGCCTCAGCATTTGGTGGCATATGCTTGTATTTCCAGTACTTGGGAAGCTGAGACAGGAGGATCACATGTTACTGGCCAGCCTCACAACTTAGAAAATAAACCCTCAGCAACCTAGAAAGATCCTGTGTACAAATAAAATATAAAATAGGTCTGGGGTGTAGCTCAGACGTATAATGTCCCTGGGTTCAATCCCCAGTGTCCCAGAAAATAAAAAGCCTAAGAAGTTAAGAGGAGACTTCTTCAACATACACAATAAAATGCAAGTACAGCGTTGGCAAATTGTCATCTTGACTGCCATTCAGTTCTTCTTCTACTACATCACAATGACATTACCAACATAGTATTCATTGAAACATTATAATAAAATAATACTTAGAAAAGGAGGATAATTAAGATTATGTTGATCAAGAAAACTATATTTACAAGTATCTCCTTGGATATAACTTTCTTCTATCTAACACTACTAAAATAGACAGAGTACAAATATTTAAATAGATATAACTAGCATCTTATAGTAACTTATAGGAAATATAATTTTCTGCTTAATATGGCAATAACTTCTAAATATGTACTTAATTGTGAAACATTTGTTTAATAAATAAATAAAGAGGCAATATATATTTGGTTTTGAAAAAGAAAGAATCAAAGGATATTTAGGTAAAGTTCAACATGTCATTTAATTTTTAGGGAGAGTAAAAATTAATTGAAGATGTCTATGTAAATTTTAGAGTACAGAAAATCATGGGGATTCCAAGTGAAAAATAAAGTAAAATAGTAATTTAGTAATGAACCTCATTTATTGCATTACTACTTTATACCTGGCTCTTTGTATTAAAAGAAAATATGACTCAACTTTGACACTTAGAGTCCCAAAATCTAGTTAGAAGATTAATGTTAACCAGGTGTAGGGCTGCATGCATGTAATCCCAGTACATGGAAGGCTGAGAATGGAGGATTGCAGGTTCAAGTATAGCCCCAGCAAGTAATGAGAACCTCATCAACCTACAAGACCATGTTTCAGAGTACCTTAGAATAGGGCTTGGGTGCAGATCAGAGGTAAAATATTCCTAGGTTCAATTCCTTTAATACAAACATACATAGACTTCCAGGAAGATGGTGAAGGAGGGAAGCAGCACATACCAGTCCTACTGACATCTGATCCCCATTGTCCTAAAAACAGCATTCTTATAAAAGCCAGCATACACCATAACTATAAAAAGAACACGATAAGTAAAGGTGAGAAGGAAAAAAAAAAACTAGAAGACCAATCAGAGAGCATAAAAGAAAGCTGCCCACCTCGTGGCTGCAGGCACCACAACAGGAACATCTTGCCTCAGTGCACTCAACTCTAGAGATGAAAACAACCAAGGACTTGAAGTAAGCACTGCAGATTATTGGAATTTTAAGCCATCAGTTCCTCTTACACAAACACCAGATACAATGCGCAGCAATGGCAGCCAAGCTCATCACACCCTCCAGAGATCCAGACCAGGGCTCAAAAAATGTCATTAAGTGAAGCCACCATTCCCAAACAAGAATGTCCAGTGCATCACCCCCCAAGGACTCGCATAGCCATTATAAACTCCCTGGGTCTGAGACTTTGCAATTCAACCTTTTCAAGGTGGGATGGAGTCTGCTGTTGGATATAGCAGAAGCTTAGCCAGACTCAGGCTCTTCATCAGTGGAAAGTGTGAGGGAAGACCTATACTTAACATTAGATCCAACTAGCAGTATCTCTGGGATCACCATAGACCACTAAATCATGGTAAACAGGGAGAAGTCAGACTATTTCATCCCTAGCTATGGAGAACAGAGACTATTACATTGAATTTGGTCTTATAGGTATCCATCACCTATGGAAGCAGGGAGAGACCAAGATTCACATCTTTGAAAACTGTGGAGAGTGACCTATGCTTAACATTAGTTCCAGACCCATTGATGCTGGCCACCTGCATAGACTGAAATACTCTGAGAAATAGGCTTATACCAGAAAAGGATGTAGAGGCCCAATCTGCTGATTATTCATATATTTGTAGAATTTCATAAATTTGTTGATGTTTTGTTTTGTTTTTGTTTCTTGTTTTTTGTGTGTGAGTATATATGATTGTTTGTTTGCCCTCTTCCTAACCCCTCTCCCAAGCTTCTTCCCTTGTACATACCTAATTTCTTCTCTCCATTGCTTTTTTCTTCTCTGTCTTTTCTCTTCTTTGTCTTGTATTAAATTTACTTCATATCACTATACTAAAAACTCTACATTGTTTACTAGAATACTAGTACATATTCACTATCTCTAATCTCAACTCTATACTATCTTACTAAACTCATACTCTCATTCTATTTGATCCTATTTGTGGCTTTATCCTATTTTTACATTTACGACTTCACTTCCCTCCTCACTCAACCTTCACTGTTGAATGTAACACAGCTTTCCCTTGGATATACAAGCTGAAACCTAGAGACTGAGAGAAATCTATCAAAAGCAACAGATAAAAAATACTGAAATCATTAGAAGAAGGAATAACAAGGAATAAATGAGCTCCCACTACACCACAATAACAGAACCTGACAACACAGAATTGCAGAGAAATCCAGAAGGTCAAATCAGGAATATAAGTAGAAATAATACCAGATTTCCAAAAAGAATTTAGACAGTCTTAAAGAAATAAAGTATGCATCATTGAAGCAAAGGCATCAATTCAAACTATAAACAATTGATTAGACCACTTGGGGAATAGACTCTCGCTCCTAGATGATCACTCCAAAACCGAACACATAATATATAACTTAAAAAACAATTTGACAGCATGAATTGGGCATTGAAGAAATATGGGCCTATTTTAAAATAGCTAAGCTAAGAATAATTGGCATAAAAGAGGGAATAGAAAGCTGGGTGTGGTGGCACGCACTTGTAATCGCAGAATTCGGGAGGCTGAGACTGGAGGATCGCAGTTCACGAACAGCCTCCGCTACTTAGTGAGGCCCTCTGCAACTTAGTGAGACCCTGTTTCAAAATAAAGAATAAAAATAGGGCTGGGGATGTGGCTCAGAGGTCAAATTCCCCTGGGTTCCATCCCCAAACCCGCAAAAGAAAAAAAAAGATAGAGAGAGAATAAAGGAATAGAAGGTGAAATCAAAGGTATCAACAATCTTTTCAAAGAAGTAATATCAGAAAAATTTCCAAACACAGAACAAGAGGTCAATACACAGGTACAGGAAACTTATCGAACCCTGTTTTGACAAGATCAGAGAAAAGGTTCACCATGCCACATAATAGTCTAACTGATCAGTATAGAAATCTAGGAGAAAATTTTAAAGGCAACAAAAAGAAGAGACCAAGTGGCTTTCTAAGAAAAAACAATTAGAATCACTCCAGATTTCTCAAACCAAGTCATGAAAGTCAGGAGGACCTGGAGTAACATATTCCAAACTCTAAAATAAAACAAATTGAAGCCAAAAAATTTCCTACTTAGAAAAACTATCTTTCAGATTTGAAGTGGAAATAGAATTCTTCCACAACAAACAGAAACTGAAGGAATTTATATCTTCCAAACTAGCACTAGTGAAAATACTCAAAGAGATTAAAAACAAAGAAGAAATAAGTAATACATGCCAGAACCAGAGAAAAAAGAATTTATACCCAGCAAACAACTAAGCAAAGAAGAACAAACACTACCTCAAACAGAATTTAAATCTCCATATGTTAGGAATTTAAAAAAACATCTTTCAATAATCACACTGAACATAAATGGCTTCAACTTCCATCAAAAAAGAATAAAAAGATATTAAGATGGCAAAATAAATTAAAACACAGAATCTATCTGTCTGCTGTCTGCAAGAAACATACCTTACAAGCAACGATAGTATCAAACTTAAGGAAAAGGACTGGAACAAGGTAATCCATGCCAACAGAACTCAAAGACAAGCAGGAGTAGCAACTATGCTATCAGACAAATTAGACTTCAAGCCCAAGTTTATTAGAAGAGACAAACCAGGTCATTTTTTACTGGTAAAAGGAACAATCCACCAAGAGAAAGTAATGATAGCAAATATTTATGCCCCAAACATAGCTGCAACTACTTTCATAAAGCAAACTCTTTGTGATATAGTCATGCATAAGTCCCAATATGATAATACTAGTAGACTTCAATACTCCTCTCACACCATTAGACTGATTTCTAGACAAAAGATCAGTACAGATGCCTCAGACGTAAAGAACTCCATCAACCAAATGGACCTATTAGACACATACAGAATATTCCACCCAACTACAGCAGAGTTCACATTTTTCTCAGCTGCTTACAGAACCTTCTCCAAAATAGATGACATTCTGGGCCACAAAGTGAGAACTAGAAAATTCAAAAAAGGTGACATACTTCCCTGTGTCTTTTCAGACGATAAAGGAATGAAACTAGAAATCAACTATAAGAAGATCCAGAGAAACCACATAAACATGTGGAGACTGAACACCACACTGCTGAGTGAAGAATGAGTCATGGAAAAATTAAGGGGTGAAATAAAAAAAAATTAGAAACAAATGAAAATAGAGATACAGCTTATCAAAACCTCTATGATGTGCAGAAGTAGAAATTCTAATACATTGTTGGTGGGATTGAAAATTATTGCAACCACTTTTAAAAACAGTATGGAGGATCCTCAGAAGAATGGAAACAAACTTATCATATAATCTAGCAATATCATTTTCTGAGTATTTATTCAAAAGAATGGAAAGCAAACTACCAAACTAATGCATGCATATCTATTTTCATAGCCTCACAATTCACAATTGCCAAACTATGGAACCAGCCAACATCCTCATCAACAGATGAATAGATTACCCAACTACTGGATATGTACAAAATGAAATTTTACTTGGCCATAAAGAACAAAATTCTGCTATTTACAGGATGGAACTGGAGAACATTATACTAAGTAAGATTAGTCAGATTAATGAGATTAGACATATCTCTCCCTAATATGTGGAAGCCAGGGAGAAATGAGTCATAGGTAGAACTCTAGATGAAGGAAGAACTATAGATGATCAAATAAGGTGACCCAAATGAGGGGGTTGGGATGGGAAGAGGAGAATTCCCAAATGTACATGATGTACATTCACCAACATATCAAAGTCAATCACTAAGCCAAACATGAGAAGGATAGAAGAGGAAGGAAAGGAGTGGGAGGTGGGGAAAGGATAAAGAGGTGATGTGCGCTTCTATCATCTTGTACTCCAATAAGATGTATGACTACAGTCCACCAAAAAAAAGTATTTTTAGAACTAGAAAATTATTTTACAACAAATGCCATATTACAGTCACCATCAATAGATTAATGGATTACAAAACTATGGGATATGTACACAGTTTTTTTAGGCTATAAAGGAAAAAACAATTACATCATTTACAGGGAAATGGATGGAAATGGAGAACATTATGATAAGTGAGATTAGTCAGTCACAAAAAATAAAAAAAAAATTGGACATTCTCCATAATATGTGAAAGCTAGGAAGAAAATGGGTCACAGGAGGAACTCTAGATGAAGAAGAATGTGCTATAGATGAGCAAATAAGGTGACCTAACTGAAGGGGATGAGAGGGAGGAAGACAGAAATTCCCTAATGTACAATGATGTACACTAACAAACATATCAAAGTCAATCACTAAGCCAAAGATGAGAAGGAGGGAGGCAGGAGGGAATCAGGTGGAAATTGGGTAAGGGCTCATTGGGTGATGTGTGCATGTGTGCCTCCACTATCTTGTACTCCATTAAGATGTATGACTACAATGCACCAAAAAAATAAAATATACAAACATGATTAACATTGAAATGAATTAATACTATTCAGTAAACTACAAAAGTAGAAAACATGAAAAGAAGCACAAAGAAGAAGTCATCTATACAATATATTAGTGTCAAGATAGATCTTGTTAAGGAAGTGATTATTAATATCTTCAAAATATATTATATATAGTGGTAATATAACCATATATATGTATGTATATATGTAAAAATGAATGTTATAGCTTTTGGTAAGAAAGGAAGGAAGGATAAAAGGAGTCCATGATAGTGTCATTTAAATTTATCATCTCCAAAATTAGTGATATCACACACCTGTCTACATGCCCCTTCTCATTTCACATTGCCAAAAATAACCCCTTGACTTTATGCTTCATGGATATGTATACTCTTTGTTGCCATCATGTCCTTAATTTATGATCTGATGATATCATGGGTTTATATAGTAACCCCTCAGAAAATATTAGTACATACACCAATTTCATCAAATAAAAAACAGTCAAATCAATTAATTTGGGAGATAGTTTTGTTTACAGCAATGGAAACTGCATGTGATACTGATGTTTTAAGTTTAAGAAAAATGAAGACAAAGAATATGTAGTATTTTATGTGAAAGAGACTAGGGGACTAGGGACTAAACTGAAATCCTTAGAGCTGTATTTTTTATTAAATGTGCAGAGTGACAGTAATTTGAATCAAAGCTTTTAGAATAAACAATCCAAAATAACTGCTTTTTCATAAGTAAAGGCCATGCTATAGT
This sequence comes from Muscardinus avellanarius, assembly GCF_963383645.1. Lineage (NCBI taxonomy): Eukaryota > Metazoa > Chordata > Mammalia > Rodentia > Gliridae > Muscardinus > Muscardinus avellanarius. The sequence continues at coordinate 21,847,308 of NC_137792.1, read as the reverse complement.
GGCATTTTCTTTGTAATGAGAACTCTATAGGAAATCTAAGATCAATGCTGGATATAGATTCACTTGCCTTAAACATGCTGATTCTACATTAGTTTCAAAAGGTTAAGAAAAGATTTTGGAATCCTGGTACAATAAAAGTGTTTGCTTGATTTTTTTGTTTGTTTCATGAATAGGTTAAATCAAACCCTAAATCGATTCTATAAAATGTTTGTAGAAGACACAGTTGATATCACACCTGTATCCTCTTATCTTTACCATCTCTGTTTAAGCATGTGTACTTGAAATTGCCAACTTGAGAATTTATATTTTCTTAGTCTCTAGGGAGTTTGGTCTGTAACTAGTCAGAAGGCCAAAAGTGAGGGACAATTAAGAGCCCCCCACAAAAAATCCCTCACTCTATGACTTATGGGAATCAGTGTATATAATTATTACAACACCCTTAACTCTTAATTTGGATACCTCCTAAATGTGTCTTGAGCAGAAATAAGCTCCATTCATTCCACAGGGATGGGTTGCTTGATAATCATCTTTATTGGTTCCCTTCCCTTCCGTGTTTCCTTTTTCCTCTCTTTTAGTGATATATCCTTAATCTTGAAACTAAATTATTTTATTCAACTTTTAGATTTAGGATTGGCGAGTTTCTAGTGGAACCAAACTAAGACTATAGAGTTTCCTTATAATAAGACATATTTAATGAAAAAGACAGTACATTTTGTTCTATGTTATACCTGAAGAAATAGATTATACATCAAGTAGCATAAAATATATATAATCATAAGTCCTGTCTTAAGTCTATTAAAAACTAAACACTAGTTTTGAAGACTTATAAGAGCACACAATATTAAACAATAGATCAATAGGTAAAAATATCTAGCATTCTTATATCTATCCAGTGTCTATTTCTGTATACATGAAAACAAACCTATGCATATAACTACAGAGAATAGTTCAAGTTTAAACTTACTTTATATTGTATTGTCAGCTGTTGTAATCTGTATTTCTATAATTATTGTATGATTTATTAAGCATTTTTATTAATGCACATTTGATAAAAGATTGAATTAATTTATGATATATGTATATTAATTTTTTCTCTTCGTGGAAAATGTAGGAAAAGAATCAAGTCAAAAAAAGTAATTTAGAATGATGGCATACAATTCACTTCTGCCAAATAAAATACACCTTCTTGCACATAGATTCGAATTTTTCTTTGTAATTGTGTTTCCTACTGGCAATATAAAAAGTCAGGCATTGTACATTAGTATGAAAGTGAATAAACTTGAGTCAACAAATTGAACTGGATCCTATCAAATTGCTGAATACCAATTATATATTTATAAGGAAAAATAGTAAAGTTAGAATTTTCCCCAAATATCTTAACATCTATAATTCAGAACTTTTACAAATACAAAATAATTCATTTTCTGCTAACCCATAGCAAAACAGAAAATCTTTCTCTGCATACTTGCAGGTTTACTATCTAAATAACATCTTTTAGCAATTGTACAGATGACCTCATTCTGAGAAATGACTTGGGATATTAAACCATAGAAACTGCAAACAACTGCAAGTATCCCAAATGATACATCCAAGTGTTTGTTGAGTGGTTGAGAGGAAAGGGAAATGGCAAACTCTTTTTGAACATGTCTACACCACTGCACACAGTGTGATCTCTGTCAATGTAGTGTTCCTGACTGTTGAGCAATAGAAAACTAATTGCTTTGGCAGTTTAAATTCAGAAAATACATCAACATTTTAGTAAACTAAAGTAGGCAAGCCATCAGCATCTTTTGACACTATGATGATAAATGTTTGGTTTATTATTATTTTTTTTTGTGGTACTGTGGTTCCTGGAAGCCCTTCTACCTCCGGGCTACACTCCCAGACCTATTTTATATTTTTATTTGGAAACAGGGTCTCTTAAGCCAGAGCGGCTGGCTTCGAACCTGTGCAATCCTGTCTCTGCCTCCCAAGCGCAGGGATTACAAGCATGCACCACCATGCCTGGCAAATGTTTGGTTTAATAATTGTTTTTTACTGTAAATTACAAAGAGATATGGTCGTCTTTATCAAGACTACTGCCAGCCTGAAAAAGGAGCAAGAATTGTAACATGAAATTATGTAACTGTTTGCCTAATGTACTAAATGCATCAAGTCCATGGTTTCCTTGATTCTTAAAAAATGTCAGAATTTTAGACTCCAACTTAGAAACAACTATGGTTGAATGAAGGATAATGTCTGTATCTTTTAAAATTCTACTGCTTTTTTGTGGACTCAGTCATAAATGAGTGAAAGCAAATGAGAACTTGATTTAAAACTTTTTCCAGAAATTTTTTGAAACACCAGCCTTGTGCTTGCCCTACTTCAGGCTTCTCTAGCCCCTTTTGCTGTTATCTATTACTTAGTCTTGCTGATAGGCACAGTCAAATCTGTGGGTGTATCTATCCATATTCCAGGAAATAATTGATTTAAATTATTGCCCCAATAATGTGTCTGTAAAAATAACCAAAGTGTGATAAACGTCATCGTAACTATGTTCAGTTTATTTCAAGCAAAAATTCTATTTTCATTCACTCTAAGTCATTAACAATTTCAACTTTTATCCTTTTCCCAAAGACATGTTTTTGGTTATCTCTACATTGAAATGCTTCTTGCGGATTTTCTCCTTCAGTGAACTTCGGTTAAATTCCCTTCCAGGAAAACATCAAGTTACTTTCCCTCTCTATCTTTAAAAATATTTTTTCTGGACCACAGTGACACAAGGATATGTAACTGAAATAATTTTTCTGCTAAAAAAATGCAATTTGATTATGTGATGTGGGAAACTCAGAGTCATTTATTGATTTGTGAAAAGAATCCAATTTGAATTATCAATGGATATTCTTCTAAATCCAGTTTATATGGCTTATAATTACTGTGAAATGCCTTTGTCTACCAGCAATTATTTTTCCCCAGAGTCCTTACCTGTTGTCTAAATTCTTGTAACTTAAACCGTGGTCAACAGATCACCAAATCACTATTTCCTGGAAGTTGTTAGAAATGTGGTTGCCTGAAATTCTACATTAACTAATTAACTAGAATCTATATTTTAAAGAACCCTACCCAAGGTGATTCACATGCACATTAGAGTTTGAAAAACATTGTTTTATAAATGAAAAAGAAAATACCAATTGGTCATCCCAGTTTGCACATAAAATACTCAGTACTCCTTTTTTCTCTCCTAAACTATAATGGATGTACACATCTTTGCCTCGATGTACTCAAGGTATCTCAAAAATATGCTACTATTCTCATGGACACTAGATTGAAAAGAATTGTTTCCATGAAAATGCTTTTCATTTACACATAACATTTTATTTTCTGCGTCAAGAACTACACCATTCAAATAGAACAAGCAGTAGCTATATGTGGCTAGAGTTAAATTAATTATTCTCAAATCAAATATAAGATTCAGTTGGCTGTTCTAGTTATATTTAAAGTACAGTTTTCATATTGGATATCACCACAGAAAATTCTATTGCATCACCACAGAAAGTTCTATTGGACAGTAACTCTCTAGAGACTGCTATATTTTAAGTCAGGCTATGAGACTGTCAGTTGCAACAGCCTCCAGATCAGATTGGCAGCTTCAGTGAACCAGGATAACCAGTTGAATGGGAAAATCTAGTTAACTTGAGGGATTATTCCCAGTGCACTTGGTCTATTTCTGAAATAACAAGCTACTTTATGTAGCTTAGAAGTGTAGAAAAGGTATTAGAAAATGGCTCCTGTCCTTGTAGTCCTCTACAATCACAAGGAAAACATGGAAGACTATCCTATCTGAATGGAGTGACATGCAAATGGGAGCATAATTCTAGTTTTCAGAAAATCATATTCCATATTAGGATAGATTTTTTTCTGAAAAATAAATATATAAATATATGATAGTTTCGTCTAAAAAAAAAGAAAAAAATATTCTCTGGTAAGAAAGAAAGCAAAAAGAAATATTGAAATGTTATCTTTAAGTTATCAAAAGCTTGGTATCAGACAAATGAAACTGTTATGTGAGATTATCATTGTTAATTTTGGATAAATTGCTATAATACTAGATGTCAACCACTAAGCCAAGCATGAGAAGGAGGGATGGGGAGAGAATGGGGTGGGGATCGGGTGGGGGCTGACTGGGCAATGTGTGCATGTATGTCTACAAAAGTTTTCTTTGTATCCCACTATGATGTATGAATACAGTGCACCAATAAAAATTTAAAAAATTAAAGAAAGAAAGAATAAAAAATAAAAATAAATAAATAAAAGAAAATACTAAAGGTATTTAGCAAGTCTATAGGACAGGGGAACTAGGACTTCATCATCCTCTTTCTAAAGACAGGTTTACATAATTGGATAATCTAGCTAGGATGGGAGGAGGGGTTGACCTTCTTGAAAGGAGACACCTTGGCGGGAAAGAGGAACTTGACAGAGACTTTTACTACATCAGAATTACGTGAAACAAGATGGAGGATGTCATGTATAAAATATGTTTTGTACTTCAATGTTTTGTACTTTGGTGATTTCGTTCGAAGCACCCACTCATGTTACCCTTGGCTGTAAATATCTTCTATATTTCTATCTTTTTAATAATAAGCTTCTTTAAATCTTCAAACAAACAAAAAAAAAAGAAAATCATTAAACATGTGATACTGGGTAAGTTGTCTGACCTGTCTGAGCTTGAATTTGTGTCTTCATGCAATGAATCTTGTATTTAGTAGTTCCCATATGTTTCCACAATTCTCAATGGGGAAAAGAAGTAATCAAGAATGCAAAAATTGAAATAATGCTATGAATTTATACAAAATTACTATTTCCAATCTCAAAGACATGCAGGGAAAGTCTCAATTTTCTAAGTGCCTAAATTGCTGAGGATGGCTTTGAACCTGAGATCTTTCTGTTTCAGCCTCCTAAGTACTGCAATCACAAGCATGTGCCTCTGCATCTGGCTGAAGCATCATGGTTTACATCTTAAATATATACAACAGAAATAACAAATGTAAGCCGGTCATGGTGGAGCACACTTGTAATCCCAGCATTTGGGAGGCTGAGACAGGAGGATCATAGTTCGCAGATAGCCTCAGCTACTTAGTGAGGCCCTCTGCAAATCAGTGAGACCTGGTTTCAAAATAAAGGATAAAAAGTAGGTCTGGGGGTGTAGCTCAGAGGTAGAATGCCCCTGGGTTCCATCCCCAGTACCATAATAAAAGACAGATGTTGTATACATATAGGAATGTATCACTTTGAATCTCATGATGATATATAATTATATTACACAAATAAAATTTTAAAAACTGGGATATCATTCTCTTTAATAACTTGAATAATTGTCAAATTAACATAAAGAAAAAAGAAATATTTTGATAATGTTTGCAGTTTCCACATTTTATTAAGCAATCTTAAGCTTAGTGCAAACACTGAGGAAAACTCAAGATCTCTAAAGATCTCCAAGACTTTTATAATGCTTCCCAACATTTGACCTGTTCTAAGCAGTAGACATTAATGTTTATCTTTCTAATTGTCAGTGGATAGCATTATTATTCTTAGTTTCACTCTTTTATTTTATCATCTTAATACAGAAAAATAAAAAACATACTAATGTGACCTTTACTTTTCTCAGGAGAAAAGGAGAAATATTACTTTTCTGAAACATAGGATTCTACTTATTATAGTAAATTAAAATGGTTGACTATGACACTGTTTATATATATATATATATGTATATATATGTATATATATGTATATATATGTAAATATACCAATAAATTATAACTGTTAACTAGCATAACCTCATTTATCTATTATTTAATTGTTATTAAATTTATTAACAAATTACCCCTGATATAAATAGATGCAGCTGAGCATGGTGTTATATCTCTTTAAACTCAATACTTGGGAAGCTGAGAAGGAGGATCATAGGTTTGAGGCAAACCTCAGCAATTTAGCAAGGCTCTTCGCAACTTAGAAAGACCTTGTTTCCAAATAAAAAACGAAAAGGCTGGAGATGTAGCTCAGAGATAGAAAACCTTAGGTTCAGTTCCCCAGTAACACACACACACACACACACACACACACACACACACACACCAAAAAATGCAATTATTTTTTGCTAGCATCTTGTCTTTTGTGTATGGTACTGGGGATTGAACTCAGGAGTGTTCTACCTCTGAGCTACATCCCCAGTCTTTTTTATTCATTTAAAAAAAATCTGAAACAGTATTTCCTTAGGTTGCTGAGAGTCTCTCTATTGCAGAAGCTGGCCTTAAATGTGTAATCTTTCTATCTCAGCCTCCCAAGTATTGAGATGATAGGCATGAACCACTATGCTCAGTTTGTAAGAGTCATTTGATAAAGAAAATAATAACATGAAAAGAGAAACTTAAAAATCAATTCATGTTTAAATAATTTCATAGAAAATAATTATTTTACTGGGAATATATTGCCTACCCACTAGAAATATATAAGTTTATGCAAGAAATAAAGGTCCTAGTTGGTTGAATTTTCCCTGTAAGTCCCTGTGTAGTACAAGAAACATCATTATATTTCTCTTTTAGTCTGTTTTACTGTTTCCAAAACTCTGGGCTTGGAAACATAATTAGAAAGTAGATAATAACCACAGTATTGACTTAAATTGCCTTAACTTAATTAATTAATTAATTAATTTGCTTCTGGAAACATAACCCAAGAGTATACTACCCCCAAGCTACACCCTAACCATTTCTTTAAACAAGATCTCACTGATTTGCTGAGGATGGTTTGTAACTTGTGATCCTTCTATCTCAGCCTTTCAAATACAGGGATTGTAGACATAAGCCACCATGCTCAGCTAATTTTTACTATATCAATTCACTTATGGGCTGTATTAGAAAAAAATATATGTAATCATAGGTCATATGAAAAAATCTGCATTATTTAGCATTTTAAGATAAATTAAAAATAATATCACTCAACTCTAGCCAGGCATGGTGGTGCACGTTTGTAATCCTAGCATTTAGGATGCTGAGACAGGAGGATTGCAGGTCATAAACAGCCTCAGCTACTTAGTGAGGCCCTTTGCAACTCAGTGAGACCCTGTTTCAAAATAAAGAATAAAAATAGGGCTAGGGTGTAGCTGGGGATAGAATGTCCCCTGGTATCCATCCCAGTACCACCAAAATAACAATAATAATCATAATCATAATAATAATATCACTCAACTCTAAATATACTATAGAACATCATTCAATAAATAATTCATGTGTGGAGGGTACAGAGGATTGAACCCAAGGATATGCTATCTCTAAGCTACAGCCCTGGCCCTTTTTATTTTTTATTTTGTAACAAGGTCTCACTAGGTTGCTAAAAATTTCACTAAGTTGCTGAGGCTAGTCTTTAATCTGTGATCCCCTGTTTCAGATTCCTAAATTTTGGGATTACAGCTGTTTACCACAAGGCCCAGCTCATTAAGTTTATCTTCAAACAAGACATTAGTACTGTAGGACACAAAAAGTTGTGTTAATTTTAGATTTGCATTTTAGCAGAAAATTCCTCTACATATCATTTATCTATCCTTAAAAAACATTCCCTGTGAAAATACTACATCCTGAGTTTTATCATATTGACTAACCATGTAAAACAAACTTTCCATGATATTTTATATTAATAATATTTAAATGGCAATAATTAAAGAAAAATTTTTATAAACTGTTAAAGAACAACTGTAATTCTACCACTACTGATTCCAGGAATAGCAAAACTCTAAAAATGCTGAGAAGAGATAAATGTTTTATACCTTATTTTTATAGTCTATTTCTTCGTACTCCACACTACAAGATTGTTTTGTAATATCAAAGCACTTTCAATAATGAAACAAGATAACAATGTGCTTCTTAGACTTCTTTTTACTCTCTGTTAACAACAGATGAATATTTGGGAATATAAAGTTTTATTGAGCAGGGCATGGTGGCGCACCCTTGTAATCCCCGCCTTTGGGAGGCGGAGACAGGAGGATCATACAGGTTCAAAGCCAGCTGCACAGGCTTAAGAGACCCCTGTTTCCAAATAAAAATATAAAAATAGATCTGGGAGTGTAACCCAGGGGTAGAAGGGCTTCCAGGAACCCCAGCACCAACAAAAATTAATTAATTAAGTTTTATTAAATACACTTCTAAACTGATGACACATGACTTAGATAATAAACTTTAGAGAGGAAGATTTGGTCAACTATAATAAATTTACAACAACAATATGATAAGTATAATAAGTATAACTGGTCAATACAATATTTTAAACTTATATTTTACAATATTAAAATTTTAAATTATGTTTAATTCAGTACATTTGTTACATACTATAAACAAGTTATTTACTAGTCCATTATTTAAAATATCTTTTTTACTTTTAATTTTTCAATGTTGACACTTTTGTTATACTTTTATTTGTTCATTATAGTCTCATATCATAATGTCATTCATAGTGATAACAACATATATTTACTCAAAGTATCTTTTTGGGGGGTACTGTGGGTGGAACCCAGGGGCATTCTACCTCCGAGCTACACCCTCAGTCCTATTTTTATTCTTTATTTTGAAACAGGGTCTCACTGAGATACAGAGGGTATCTCACTAAGTAGCTGAGGCTGTCTGGGAACCAAAATCTTTGTCTCAGCCTCCCAAATGCTGGGATTACAAGCATGTGCCACCATGCCCGGCTTCCAGCACTTCCTATTTATTTATTTATTGTGGATCTGAGGATGGAACCCAGGGGCATTCTACCTCCAAGCTGCACCCCCAGCCTTATTTTTTATTCTTTATTTTGAAACAGGGTCTCACTGAGTTGCAAAGGGCCTCACTAAGTAGCTGAGGCTGTTTGTGAAATGCAATCCTCCTGTCTCAGCCTCCCAAATGCTGCGATTACAAGAATGTGCCACCATGCCAGGATCTCAAATTATCTTTTTAAGTGTGAACAATTACATTTAACTTTGAGTGTCTTGTGATATGATATATAACTTTAACAAAGGCCTTTTTTTCTCAGCACCTCTGTTTCCTCATTTCTCCTTTTATCTTTTAGGTCTTTGCTTCAGTACTGAAAACAAAAGCTGCTAAATATCAATAAGTGCTCTCTTTTTTCACCTTGAAAGGTTTGCAGGTCAACCATGCCAGCTTTGCTTCAGACAAAGGGCTGATCTAGGTCTTTTCCACATGTCTTTTCTTTTGAGAGGGACAGTTACTTTTGTGGTAAATTCAGAGGGCAAGAGACCAAGACCAGTCATACTAACAGAGTTAAATCCTCTAACATCATCCTGCTAACTAGCCATTGTCCCAAGCTAACTCACATTGTAAAGCTCCAAGTTAATGGGGCAGAGAGTAAAAAATCCACCTATCCTTTGAAACCACCAAATTTTATAGCAACAGGATTATTTGTAGAATTCAGATAGAAGAATGAAGTGAAAAGTTAGGAACAATAGCCGAATCTACTTTATTCCTCTTTACTCATGAAATTTGTAGCTGTTTTGATAAATAAAATGGTTCCAACCAAATTTATTTCCACAGGCTATACCTATTTATATTCAGCTTTAGAAATGATGTCCATGTATAAGGATTGTTTAGTTTAGATGTGTTATATTACTTATAGCCTCGTGAAAAGAATGTCATGTCAGAAAAAACATGCTTGCTTTTACAGGATTAATTTTTAAGTACATTCTATGAGATTCTGAAAGTATTCCATTATTCATTTAATTGGCATATTTGTACACTATTGCAAGAAATCTTAGAGAAGCCAAGCGATAACTGTATGAGTAGACATAAGATTTTTAATTTAGTTTTACATATTTCCTTTGCTAAATAGGGCGTGCAGTTTACCGGACAGTGCACAAAACACAGCTCTCCCTATTGGAACCAAGTTGGCAGGCAATTTGGTTTTAATCCTGTCTAGAGATTGCTTGTGCATTCCCATACATTTCAACTTTGATCCTCTAATGGTCATCTGTTATGCTGTGATTACATGGATGAACTGTAAATAGATCATCCAACTAAATTGCTAAGTTAAGGGCACATTATCTGTATAAAGGAAAGATGCTGCAATTCAGAATAAAATACACTAGTGATTTGCAATGAAGTTTGACACCTTAAAACGAATACAAATATGCCACTTAAAAATTCTGCCAATGAAAATGTTCTAAGGGGCAATTCTCTGCATTGTTGACAATTTCAGCAGAATGGCAAGATTCAAATGGATTTGGGGACAGAAATATCTCTGCACTCCTATGGCTAGTAATTTTAAAGTAAAAAGTGCTGAGAGGAAATATTATACCTTCTACAGGAACAGAGAGAGTTTTCTGCAGTATTTTGGTACACTCTTAACAAAAACATTGCCTATTTTAAGCTTTTCCCAAGAAAACTGAATTACTTGGCTCAAGACACCATCACTTATTTGAGTGTTTCCTTCTGTGTAATAACAAATATAAATTTTCACAGTAATCTATTGCTTCTTCAATGATGAATACAAGAAGTTGAGTTTGGAAAGGCCTAAAGCCAAAGTGAACAGGAATATAGCTCTTAGAATATAGGGCTTGCTATCCTATTCCTCTTTTATTCATGCTTTAAAGCTTGACTATTTCTGAATGTCATACTGTTTTTGATGTCCCAATGCCCAGTCTCCCATGTATATGGTTGGGTTCACAAATAAACCCAAGTCCTAAGTTTTCCTTATCATGTCAAGGACAGTCAATTCCCCTTTGCCTTTTATATTAGCTAAGAGGGAATTTCTGTATTATCTAAGTGCTATACATTCATGGTATAATCTCTAGAATCCACTACCTGACATCTTCATTTTCCTCTGAAAATTAGAAATCATCATTGTACTCACAAGAGTATTTTAAATATATTTACAGATGCATTCTAATCATCGATCTTGATGAAGCTCAGGGTGATAGAGGCATACAGTCACACAGTACTCACTGAGCCCTCCACCAGGTCCCGCTCTAATCCTACCCTCTCTCCTCCTCCTGTGCTCAGCACGGTAACTGACTTTCATAGGCTTGTGTGTATACTGCATATACATCATGTCCACTGAAGTGTTTCCCTCTACTACTCTCTCATCTCCCTCAGGTCGGTCACCTTCTTCATTCATCTAAGGTTTGTCCTTCTTTGTCCAGTTTCTATTATGTCCCATTTTCTTCCTAGCTTCTGCATATGAGAGAGAACATCCAACTCTTCACTTTTTTGACTGACTGATCTTAGCATAATATTCCATCCATTTCCCTGCAGATGACATAGTTTTGTTTTTCTTTATGGCTTCGTAAAATTCCATTGTGTGGTTTAAAAGATTAAAAAGATAGCCAGGCGTGGTGGTGCACGCTTGTAATCCCAGTATTTGGGAGGCTGAGACCAGAGGATCGCGGTTCGTGGACAGCCTCAGCTACTTAGTGAGGCCCTCTGCAACTCAATGAGACCGGGTTTCAAAATAAAGAATAAAAAATAGGGCAGGAGGTGTAGCTCAGAGGTCGAATGCCCCTGGGTTCCACCCCCAGACCCACCAAAAAAAAAAAAAAGATGAGAGTCCTTAGAAAAGAGTGTCCAGCACTTCTGTTTTTATTTTCCTTTTTTATGTATGGCACTGGGAATTGAACCTAGGGGCACTCTACCTCTGAGCTACATCTCCAGTCTGATTTTTTTATTCTTTATTTTGAAACAGGGTATCACTAAGTTGTGAAGGGCCTCACTAAGTAGCTGAGGCTGGCCAGGAACCTGCCATCCTCCTGTATTTTTTTCCTGAGAAACTTTCCTCAGTGATTTGAAAATTACTGTCACTGTGGGTCACTCCTGCAGTTCTCGATACAGGGAAGTATTCTCGCTTCTATAAATGAAGCCACCACACCTGGATTCATTTTTAACTTTAATAAATTTTATTGATGCATTTGAATTGTACATTATAATGAGTTTCCGAGTGATAAGTACATGTTCACACACAGTAAGTGGTATTTTCCCCCGTCTGGATCCATTTTTAATTTTTTTTAATTTCCAGTCATCCTTCAAGAAATACATAACAACTATCTACTCTATGCCTTTTCTAGGCACTGTTCCAAGCACCAGGAATTCAATTTTGAACAAGATTGTCAAGAATAGTATTTTCATGAAGTTGATATTCTAGTGAGAGAACAAAAATAATAAATATAAATTAATCAGATGACAAAAGTAATAAAACTATTTTATAAATGAGGAAATTGATTTCAAGAGAAGATGGAGTAACATGCTCAGGATCAAAACACTAAAGTGCAGCAGAGCCTGGATCAGAACCTAGGATTATGGCATCCTCAATCCCATGCCTTTATCCACACACTATTATGATCATTATGAACTCGCCAACATTGCCCACTGCAGCCTTCTTCTTTCCCTTTTTCTACTTCAACTTCTGAAATCACTTTTCCATACTAGGTCCTTACTGAAACCTGATACTCCTTAGAAGTTCTTATATAAATTACAATAGTGATTATCAAACTTTTCTGTATATTGAAATCACTTGGGGTAATTATTGAACTACTAATGCCTGGCTTACCTCCAACGATTCTCCTTTAAATTAATCTGGGTGAGGACCATGTGATTCCAATGAGTACTCTTTTAGAATGATGGCTGCTAATATTTCTATTCTGCTTGTATCCACAAAGCTTATGAAAGATGTTTCCATTTGAACTTTCTCTTCTTTTTTCTTGGGCAACTTTCCTCAGTATTTTAGAAATTACTATCACTGTGAGGTCACTCCTGCACTTCTCTTGACACAGGGAAGTATTCTCTCTTCTATAGGTAATTGCAACTTCTTGCAAAGATCTAGGTATCTAAAGTATTTCCAGTTACTTGATGATTTCTGCTTCCCTCTAGATGGCCCTGTTGAATAGTCTCTGGATCTTTTCATTTTATTCAAAACACTTTACTACATTAAAGAAATTCTCCTGTTTTTCTCCAGTGAGCACTCAATAACTCTGGACCCATTGCAGCCAAGTTTCTGAGAAGTCAACATACTAATTTTGTCAACATACCAATCTGCAAGTCATCTTCAGTAGTTGCATTTCTAGCCAGTCTGGCCTGTTAGGTGCCACCACTATATAGAATGAACAACTTAGGATGTACATGTAGGAGAATTTTATATTGGTCTTATCTTAACTGTTTTATTCAGCAGGATAACACAGTGCTACCCATAAACAGGACATAACACAAACTCATGCTGTTTCTAATATGTACTCCACAGGACGCATTTGAACATTTCATACTGCCAAAATACTGTAAGCTCATTTCAATGCAGCCACCTAAGTACTGTGACTACAAATATTTTAAGCTTTCCCAATCAAGAGTCAAACACTAATCTTCTGTCTCATGACTGCAAAAAGCTTTCTGGATGTCTATATGAAAGTCTCCTTTATTAGACCCTTAACAAAGGGAAGGAAGGTGATTATGATAATAAGCTTTTAATATCTGTGAAAACATACCTAAGATAATTAATTTGGAAGGAGAAAATATTTATTTCAACTCACAGTTTGAGAGGGTTTCAATCCATGACTGGTTGGTCCCATTGTTTTTGGCTGGTGGGGAATCCAATACATGGCAAGAGGAAGGTGCTTACCTCCTGGCAGTTGGGAAGCAAATTCAGAAAAGAGGAGGAGCCAGGGTTCCAATATCCTTTTGAAGACCACACCCTCACATTACCAGAAGACTTTCCCCACCTGTTAAAGGTTCCACTATTGCTCAATATCACCTCTAACTAAGGATTAAGCCTTTAATGCATATATCTTTTGAGGGGCATTTATCCAAACCACATTAGTAAATTATAGATATCCAAAGTAATCTCAGAAATCTCTTTCCTCTCCATTACCTGACTCTTTTTTATAATGCAATACAATAGGATGTATTCCACACCCCAAATGGAACACATTCTCACATGATTTCCTTCATTGGCCTTATTGCTTCAGCTGAATGCACTAAGATCATAAGATCAACCTTCTTTTTCTCCTTCTCCTTTTTCTTCTTCTTTTCCTCTTCTCCCTCTTCCTCCTCCTCTCCCTCCTCTTCTTCCTCTCCCTCCTCCTCCTCCTTCTCTTCTTCCTCCCCCCCTTCTTTTTAAAGTTTTTTTTGGTATGGTACTGGGTATCTAGGTATCGAGCTACATACCCAGCATTTTTATTTTTTATATATTTTTTGTTTTGAAACAGGGTCTCACTAGGTTGCTGAGAGTCTCACTGAGTTGCTGAGGCTGTCCTTGAACCTGCAGCCCTCCTATATCAGCTTCTTGAAAACTTGGATTACAGGCATTTGCCACCATGTCCAGAATACTAAGATAAACCTTAGCATCACTATAAATGGTATAATCAGGCATCGTGTGCCTTATGAGGTGATCAAATAAACTATACTTGCTTTGAAAAATTTAGCCTAAATCAAATTGGACTTCAAACTAATTTTGAGATTATAGGAAATTAATGAGCTAAAGAAACAAGTTAACTGATGCTACTAGAAAGCAAAAACATTATATATATATATATATACATGACATCTTATAAAAGATAAGATATAGTTTAATATAACTTATTAAAAGATATACATATGACATCTTATAAAACAAATAACCTAGTTTCTCCAGAAAAATTAAGGACAGAGGAATAAAGGAAGTGGATGTAGAAACTATAGAATAAGAGACTTAAAGAACCAAAGACACAAAATCACAAGTGGATCTTGTTTGGAACATGATTAAAAATCAAACAAAAACAAGCCAACTGAAAAACTTTGTTTTGGGGGTAATGGGTGTATTTGAATGTTGTTTGGTTATTAGAAGTAAAATTATAAATTCGAATAGCAGTGAAAATAGAATTGTCATTTAAAATTAAAAATATATAACATTGTTTATATATGTATACAATATTTACATGTAAAATGATGTCATGTCTAAATTTTCTTTAAAGTTTCCCACCTCCTAAAATTGTGGATATCACCTAATGGCAATTGTAGATCCTGAGACTAGGTTGTCAAATTTTGTGTATACTTTAAAATTCTATAATAAATTTGTAATGTCAGTTATTGTCTTCTTAGTGTTACGTCCTTGGAGTTTTAGATGAATTTTGTTGATTCTCTCATAACTTGGAAATCTGTTCATTTAATACTTGTCCCAGGTGAGTCAACCATTGGCTCAATATAATTACTCATACAGGGGATGGTTACCAGCTGAGTGTTAGGCAGCAGTTCAGATGTCACATACTTATTTGAAGTTATATCTACTTAAAATTTCAGGGGTAAAAGAAGATCTCTGGATCTGTGGCAATGCAAATCATTCTTTTATTTTTGAGAAATTGGGAAAATTAGTTTATTGTTGGGTTATCATGGCACCACTGTGTTTTAATTTTACCTGGTACAGGCTGTACACAAATCATAGGTATGTAAATGATTTTGAGTCACATTTAGAAATGAAACTATCTTAGTCTTCCATTTTAGAATAGGTTCCCCAAAAGGAATTAATCATATTGCTTTTCCTCAGCCTAAAAAGATTGGTAAAGACTAATAATAATCTGTCATCCCCTTTGCATTTACTGTATGACTTGATATTATCTCAAAAAGTTATACCAAGTTCAGTGTGCATATGTTTGTATAATATTGAACCTCTCTATGATGTATAACGACAATGCATCAATAAATGTACATTTAAAACAAAAGAAAAAAGTCACCAGATTTTATGAATGTTAGGCTTTGTCCATTTTTCCTATGTGATAACAAGATGCCTCAGAGTTATTGCGCTCTTAGGCAATAAATATTGAAAGTTCAGGGTCCTAATCTATAATAGTGATTTTCTCCAGTGCCTAGAAATATCCCTCCTTATAGGACTGACCTAGAATATTAAAAACACAAGCTCTTAGGATCTCTTCTGTAGATACACAAATATGTTTACTCCATAGGTACTACATGGGCCATTTCATGTATTTTTTTTCACTTCATTTTTAACAAGTTTCTTGAATGTTTCTTATGTAAAACAAGTTTCAGAAACATTGCTCTAAGCTAAATGTATTTCACTGTAAGAATGAGACATGTGAACACATTTTTACTGCCACCAGTAGGATCTACTTCTGGGAGATGACTTGCAAAGAAAGTCTATAAAATATCCAACTACAGAGAAAAATCCTAGAACAGTTATAACCCTGCCCAGGTTTGCTCAGCCTGACAGATTCCACTTGCAATAGTCGGCAACTCTTGTAACCACCTGGGAAGCTAAAAATAATAAAGAAAAGCTAATACATAAGTGCAAACACCAAGGGGTATTATGTAATTGATATGTAGTAAAAAACAGAACTTGATAGCCGGTAAATTTGAGTTACAGAATAGTCAGTTGCAATTTTGTCTAATACTGGATTTCTTAAAGTGTATGAGTTTAGCAGCAATCTCACTGCCTCATAAGACATATAAAGAAATAGCTCAAATTTGAACTCCATTCTTCCCTCAAAATTTAGTTTAAATCTTTAATGGTTGTGTGTGTGTGTGTTTGTGTGTGTGTGTGTGTGTGTGTGTGTGTGTGTGCAGTACTAGGGATGGAACCCAAGGGCCTTCTAACCTCCAGGCTACACTCCCAGACCTATTTTAGATTTTTATTTAAAAACAAGGTCTCACTAAGTTGCTGAGAGCCTCACTAAGTAGCTGAGGCTGGCTTCGAACTCATGCGATTCTCCTGTCTAAGCCTCTCAAGTGCTGGGATTACAAGGATGTGCCACTACACCTGGCCAAATTTTTACATTTTTTAATTTAAAGTTATAAATAAAAGCATAAAGGCTGTACATATAGCTGGGTTATTATATTTAATACATGTATACATTGCATAATGCTTAAATCAGGTTAAGCATATTTGTTTTCTCAAATATTGATCATTTCTTCATGGATAAATCTTAAATCCATTTTTGAGCTTTTAAATGGTATAGTACATTATTGTTATTTACTGTCATTGTACTGTGCAATAGTACATCAGAGTTTCTTGTTCCTTTCTAACTGTAGTTTAGTACATATTGATCAACTTTTCCTTATTACTCTCCCTTACTCTTCCCAGCCTCTGGCAATCATCATTTTATTATCAACTTCTGTGAGATTAACCTTTTCTTGGGGGGAGGGTGGTCTGGCGATGGAACCCAAGGGCATTCGACCTCGGAGCTACACACCCTACCCTATTTTTTATTCTTTATTTTGAAACAAGGGTCTCACTGAGTTACTGAGGGCCCCACTAAGTAGCTGAGGCTGGCCACAAACTGTGATCCTCTTGTCTCAGCCTCCCAAATGCTGGGATTACATGTGTGTGCCACCACGCCTGGTTTGTGAGATGAACTATTTTTAGATTCCACATATGAGTGAGATCATGGGGTACTTGTACTTATCTGTCTGTACCTGACTTATTTTGCTTAACATAATTAACTCCATTTTTATCCATGTTGTCCTAAATGGAAGAATATCACTCTTTAGTGGTTGAATAGCATCTACTGTGTATATGTACCATATCATTTGATGATGCTGTATATGTACTGCGTCATTTGATGGACACTTTGGTTGTTACAACTTCTTGAATATTTTAAATCGAGCTGCAGTGAATTTGGGAGTACAGATATCTCTTCTACATACCTATTTCATTCTCTTTTAATATAAAACTATCATTGAAATGACTGAATTTTATAGTAGTTCTATTTTTTATTTTTTTGAGAAACCTCCATACCATTTTCTACAACAATTGTACTAATTTGAAAGGTTTGCCTTTTTTTTTCAAAACCTCACCAACATTTAAATTTTGTTGTTTTGATAAAAAGCCATTGTAACTAGAATGTAAAAAATATCTTATGACTGTTTGGATTTGCATTATCTGAAAAAAATGGCATAGAATATTTTTTCATAAATTTGTTCCCCATTTAAACTGCTTCTGGAAACTCTTCATTCATATGCTTTTACTATTTCTACTTAGATTATTTTGAGGTATTTTTGTTATTGAGTTCTTAAAGTTTCTCATATAGTCTAGATATTAATCATTTGTCAGAAATAATTTGCAAAATTTTTCCCTTCTCTATAGGTAGACTCTTCACTTGATTGTTTTCTTTACTGTACAGAATATACTTAGCTTGATATAACTGCAAAAGCACATATTGGGTAAAGGACAGCCTCTTAAATAAATGGTGCTGGGGAAACTGAATAGTCAGATGCAGAAGATTCAAACTTGACAACTGTCGTTCACCCCATCAAAAATCAAATAAAAATGATTCAAAGACCTAAATAGAAGACCTGAAGTTATGAAACTACTAGGAGGAAACAAAGCGGAAACACTTCAAGGCGTTGGTAAAGACAGTGATTTTTCTTGGATCTCAAAGGTTCAGAAAACAAACAAAACTACACAAATAGGAGCATTTTTTTTCTTCTTTTCTTTTCTTTTCCTTTCTTTTCTTTTCTTTTCCTTTCTTTTTTTCTGTACTGGGGATGGAACCCAGGGCATTCTACTTCTGAGCTACACCTCCAACCCTCTTTTTTATTCTTTATTTTGAAACAGGGTCTCACTGAGTTGCAAAGGGCCTCACTAAGTAGTAGCTGATGCTGTCCGTGAACCACGATTCTCCTGTCTCAGCCTCCCAAATGCTGGGATTCTCTTTAATTATTGATAATCTTCCCCTCATGCAAAAACTACCACCATGAAGTCAGAAAACAAATTCATTTTGATCATAGCTGTGTTCCTATCACTTAGCAGAGACCTCAATATTATTACTGCTTAATAATATTTCTGAATAAGTAAATGAATATAATTTTGAGTAACTGTATTATTTGGGGAAAAGATGAGGTTACACCAAAGACTATATTAGAGCTAGTTCAGGAAATAGCATTATGTTTCTCTTTCAACTATGCACCAGACATACTTTTTTACTGAATCCAGGGTTATTCTAACCCCTGTGCTACACCTCCAGCCCCACTGAATTTTATTTAATTTGAAAACAAGGTCTCATTAAGTTGTTGAGAGCCTCACCAAGTTGCTGAGGCTGACCTCAAACCTACAATCCTTCTATATGTCTCCCAATTACTAGGATCACAGGCATGTGCCACCACGTCTGACTCACACCAGCACTTAAAAAAAACAATATATTCTAGTTTATTTTCAGTTTAATTAATAAAATGCCTGACTTTTTGTCAACTTTATAAGTCTTTAGCTATTCAAAAACTATATCACTCAATGTTAACAATGATTCACCCTCTCATATAAAAATGTCCACTTAGGTCTCCATGTACACTTTGTATACAGTGGCGGCCAGCAGTTAGGTTACAACAGCATATGGTTAGCCTCACATAGAGACATAATAATAAAAAAGTCTGATATATGTGACATGCATGGATTATTCTTACTAACTCTGGAGGTCTGATTAGTATTTGATTTCTATTTTTACTCCATTTATCCCATCAAGTTTTTGTCCATCAGCATATCTTAAAAGTAAAGATGAATCTTCAGAAAGTATTCGTGTAGTCCTTGCCATTTGACGCATTCCAGGTACTCTCCTAGGTTCTGGAAAGCAGCTTTTTTATATCACTGCTTCCCATCACCAAGGACAGTACCTGGAACACTCCAAGTGATGAAAAATACTTGGGAACGAATTAAATATAACAACTAATACAATAATATTTGAATATTCTTAGAAGTATTCAAAGTCCAAGTCTAATTGTTTAGAATTGAGTATATGTTTCTCTAGGACCTTGCTTTTTATACTTAAAATAGTATGTACCAATTCTAGTTCCTATTTGGGACACATCATGCTGTAAAATTACAATTTAGCATTCATAATTTTTTTTCTCAGATGTCATTAATGCCACCTAGAGTATCTGACTTTCATTAGGGCTTTGGAATGAATTTTATTTTCATGATTTTCTTTATTAACATATAATGTCTTCATGTTTTGCATTTTATAGGGAGTTGTATTTAAGTGAGGTTGTTTTTATTCTTTTCCTCTCTTTCCTTCAAGAATATTTGTACTTGCAATCTCAGTACCTCCTCAGAAAAGGTCCGTTATATTGATGATTCAGTGTTACTGTCCCCCCCCAACCAAAGGAAAATGTTGCCAATTTCTGGCATTTGTGATATGGGTTGGTCAATTGATCAACAGATATTCCCAAAGCACCTTTGAACTAGCAAGTTAATACCAAATATTATAACATAAAATATTGTAAACATGCATAAAATTTGAAATAATTTTATAATAACACTCATATATACAACACCAATATTCTACACTTCCTTTACTATTCTTACTTTATTGCATATCTATTTACCCATTCATCCTAAATTCCTGAGAATATTTTCTAGCTTTAATGAGGCATAACTGATAAAGTTTACATATTTAAGATATGCAATTTAATATTTTTATATATGTATATGTTGTAAATAATAATCATAGTCATACCATTAAAAATTCAACATCCTTTCACATTTAAAAACTCTTAAAAAATAGGAATTGAAGGACATTATCTCAACATAAAGGTCCTGTATGACAAACCCACAGCTAACATTATATTCAATGGTGAAAATTAAATGCTTCTCCTTTAAGGTCAGGAATGATGTTAAGATGCTTGTTCTTACCATTTCCATACAACATAAAATTGTAAATCGTAGCCAGAGCAATTATACAAGAAAAAGAAATAAAAGGATATATAAATTGGAAGGGAAGATGAGGCTTATCTTTAAATCTCCTTTTCTCTCAACACTGACATATAAATTATACCCTCTAAATAGTTTAATAAGATCCTTTCTATTCTTCTTCATAAAACCTATTTATCTCAGGCTTTTATTTAACACTTTGCTATTACAACTTCCTAAGTATGCATGTTTGGTGAACAATCAATAATTAAATCTCCCTCCCCTAAACTGCCTAAAATAATCCTCAATGAATTGAATAATATTATTTGTTTGAAAATCAATACTTCAAATAAGTTACCTGCTTAAAATGCTTCTATGCATTTTACTTACACCTAAAATAGGTTTCAAAATTTCTAAAATGACATAAGACCTGACTCTTCTTCCTTTTCTAACCTCATTACTGGCCATTCCCTATATCAGTCACCAATAAACTTGAATGGCAATGGTTTGCTTCAGACTCTGCTTTACAGACTTTTTATCATAATCACCAAGGGTACCTACTTACTGATACGTACCTCATCTCTTTTATATTTATTTTCTTACACATACCATGCCTTAGTAAACACATTATTTACTTCCCGAATTCCTTATCTTAAATGATGTTGCATGCTTCTACTTGACATCCAATAATACCATATACACATTCTTATTATTGCTTTTACTATGTTGCCTTCTTCAGTTTTAGCCAAAATACATTATTATTGACATTTAATGCTAAGTTGATTGCACAAACATTACATAGATAAAAAAGAAAGAATTAAAAGAAAAAACAAGGAAGAAAGAAAGAAAGAGAAATTAAAGAGATGAATTCTAAAGTAGGCTATATTTGATATTTATATCTTTTCTGCCTCATCTGTGAGGTTCTTTTCACTCCAAGATTCTACCATTTGAAGGAGAATAAAAAAAATTCTAACAATAGTCTGGTATTTTCCTTTTTGTTTCATAAATCTCTTATGTCTATATATAGACCAGAGATCCTCATCCATCAAACCAGATGGTTTGAAACCAACCATATATATGATATTTCTATTTTTATTTTTTAATACAAATTGATTTCTAAGATCAGGACTTTCCCAACTATCACTTCTCTGGTCCATTGATTGAAAGCAGTAATGCTTTTTATGGAAGATACATTTGCTTCTTAAATTTATTGTCGCACTATATTCCAATTTAACTTGCAAATTGGGCAATACGCTTGCAAGATATATTTTCTAGTTCTCACATCTCTAAAGCCAGGTCTTCTTTTATTCAGGAATTAATGCAGAAGTCTCCTGCAGCCAGAAAGTGGAAAAGTTTAACACTCGGGGCTTCTGTTTCATGTCCCAAGCCTCCACTGTTACAAAATATACAGTCTCACAGCTTATTTATTGTCAGACACAACCTTTATTATGCATTTTTCTATCTTCATAGACAAGTATAAATATAAATAAAACAGCAGATAAAAAGAATGTAAAACAGCATGACAGAGAATTTAAATGGAAAAATGAAATAAGAAATTCTGAGTGTAGAAATGAGACATAAATGTCATTTCTATATTTTGAAGAATACAATTATACATTCTTTTTTATACTAGATATAATAAAAATTATGAACCTGTTTTAAATCCACAAAAGCAATAAAATTTAAACATCAAAGTTGACAGTCTCATTATATAGTACATTTGCCCATCCTCAAGATTGCTTCAAAGATGTCCAAAGAAAAATGTATTCCTACTGTCCACGGAAATATCTAGTCTCCAGCCACATCTCTAGAGATTCCATGGTCCAAAATATATTTATTTGAGAAATATAAAAATTTAAACTCCAGTAACAACAAGAGCAACAAGAGCAACAACAAAAAATAACTATCTCTGTATTTCTGTTGCATAATTTCCACTAAACATTTTACTAATTCCAGGTCTCGTTTATCCAGATTTTGAAATACTTTATTTAATGCTGATAATTAAAGTTTTCTTAATGTTAGACACGGTGACACATACCTGTAATCCAAGTACTTAGGTAGGTGAAGCTGTCCTCCAAACTCTTGCCAGGGCAATAAGAAAAGTATATCAAAGGAATTTATATAGGAAAAGAAGAAATAAAATTATATTTGTTTGCAGGTGATATGATCTTATATCTAGAAGACCCCAAAAACTCAACCAAAAGACTACTAGAGCTGATTAACCAACTCATCAATGTAGCTGGATACAAAATCAACCTAAAGAAATCAGTAGCTTTTCTATATGCCAACAATGAATCCACAGAGAAAGAAATACAGAAAACAGTTCCATTTACAGTAACCTCAAAACCAATTCAATATCTAGAAATAAACCTAACCAAAGAGGTTAAAGACCTCTACAATGACAATTATAAAGCATTAAAGAAAGAAATTGAAGAAGACCTTGGAAAATGTAAAAATCTTCCTTGCTCATAGATAGGCAGAATAAATATCATCAAAATGGCCATTCTGCTAAAAGTGATCTATAATAATTATTTCTATGAAGGTACTCATTCTCCTTTCTCTCTAACCTTAACAAAACACACTCATACTCTAGAAACCAACTTGAATCTCAACACTGATTGCATCTCTTTATATTTGCCATCATTTCATCTAACTTTCCATCTAGTAATTAAATTATGAGTATATTTATTTAACATCTGCTGTCTTTTGGGCAATAGAAGATAGCAAACTATAAAGGTAAAGAGCAGACAGCAAGTATTTTAGGTTTTGCTAGCCATATAATATTTATCACAAGGCCGGCTGTAGTGGCTTACACTTGTAATCCCCCCGCTTGGGAGGCGGAGACAGGAGGATCACTCAGATTTGAAGCCAGCTGCGCTGGTTTAAGAGACCCCGTTTCCAAATTTAAAAAAAGTATAAAAATAGGTCTGGGAGTGTAGAGGTAGAAGGGTTTCCATGAACCCCAGTACCACCAAAAAAAATAAAATGTGTATGTATATATATATATATATATATATATATATATATATCACAGCTATTCAACTGTTGTAGTATAAAATCTATTGTATTAAAGCCATACATAATGGGCAAATCAATGGGCATGCCGATATTGCAATAAAACTTTATTTCTGAAAATCTGGTGTGGGCTGCATTTTGCCCATGAGATGAAGTTTGCTAAGTTCTGCATTATGACACACACTTAATAGTATATTGCAAATAAATATAATCTCAGAGATGCAAGTATTAGTAGAAAATTTTAGGAAAATAAGATAATGCAAACATTTTAGAAGTTGATTTAAATTATAGATATTTGAATATAGAGATATAAAAAGAGTGCATTCATTTTTTAGCTAGAATCACAGAAGAAGATGGATTAAAAGTGCGAATAAGTTTGATTAATATAATAATACTGTGGTTTTCATCAAAACTTAAAATTAACACATTATATATTTCTTTATTAAAAGCATATATATGTTGACTTTGGTATGGTGGAGCATTCTTGTAATCCAGCATTTGGGAGGCTGAGACAGGAGGATAGCAGTTCGCTGACAGCCTTAGCAAATTAGTGAGGCCCTTTGCAACTCAATGAGAACTGTTTCAAAATAAAGAATAAAAAATAGGGCTGGGGGTGGAGCTCAGAGGTAGAATGCCCCTGGGTTCCAACCCCAGTACCACAAACACACACACACACACACACACACACACACACACACACATATATATATATATATATACATTAAAACATAAAACATTTTGTTTTAGAAAATACATAATCAACACATAATATAGTTTGATAACGTATATATTATGTAATAAAAATGACTTCAAAAATATTTGTATGTACATGCATAATATAATTAAAAGTAACCGACCACCTAAAATAAACTAGAGGGATAATATTTTCTGTATGCCAAATAACTTGTTTTTAATAAAATTTCATAATAGGCATTCAGTAATAGTCATCTGTGTAAAAGAAAACACAATTTAATTTGAAATACAGTTTTAAAAATTTTGAGTAACCTGGTGTGGTAGTACATACCTAGGGAGGCTGAGACAGGAGATTCCCAGATTCTCAGCCAGTCTCAGCAATTTATTTATTTATTTTTTTTTTTTTTTTTTTTTTGCGGGTCTGGGGATGGAACCCAGGGGTATTTGACCTCCGAGCTACACCCCATGCCCAATTATTTTTATTCTTTACTTTGAAGCCGAGTCTCACTGAGTTGCAGAGGGCCTCACTAAGTAGCTGAGGCTGTCCGCGAACCGCAATCCTCTGGTCTCAGCCAAGCGTGTGCCACCACGCCCGGCTGGTCTCAGCAATTTAACAAGGCCCTCCACAAATTAGTGAGACAATATTTCAAATTAAAAAATAAAATAGGGCTAGGGGTCTAGTTCAGAGGCAGAATGCCCCTGGGTTAAATCTCCATTACCGCAAAAAATTTAAAAAATTAAAAATTTGAGGAAATGTAAAACATTCAAAGCAAAATAACATAGGATCATAAGATTTGGTGCAGATATGAGCATTATATTAATATAATATACACACTGGGAAGACAAAAATATCCATTACTCATATAATCACTATTTTATAGAATCCTAATATAAACAAAATGGTTGGCAATAAACTATTAAAATATAAGAAACATTACATAGTACAGAAATTATGCTTTATTTGGTTTTGGTTTTGCACTGGATGTTCAACAGAGGCATTCTACCTCTGCCCTATATTTTATTTTGAAACAGAATCTCCCTAAGTTGCTGAGGGACCAGGGACCTCACATTGCTGAGGCTGACCTAAATCTAAGATTCGTTTCAGCTTCTCAAGTACTGGGATTTCAGGCATCCATCACCATGTCCATTGAAGTTTTAATGGGTGGTTCCTATGAATGTGAAAATAAAGTTATATCAAGGTTATTATTTGAAAAATCTCAGACAGGAAAAATCTCCCACTCAAACTTAGAGGCTGGAGTTAAATTTATGCAGAAGGCTCAAACTCTCATTTTATATGTATTTTAGATTCTGCTAATATTTGCTGCCTACCATCCTCATGGTAATATTTATTTAATGTTTTTAATTGCATTAATACAAGATATAAAATGTCTAAGATGCATTAGGCATACAATTTAGTTATACTATATTTGAATGGGAAAATCTAATTTTTATTATTGTTTCTCATTCCATTAATCAACCTCAGCCTTCTTCCTCTCCTACCCTTCCTTTCTAGCTTTGCTGAGGTTTCCCCTCAATTATCTGGAGTCCCTCTGATATCCTTAATACTTCCTAGTTTAGGCATATTAGAGAAAACATATGCCCCTTCTCTTTTTGTGCTTAGCTAATCTCACTTAACATAATGTTCTCCAGGTTTTTCCATCTTCTTCCGAATGACATGATTTTATTCTTGTTTATTGCTGAGTAGAATTCCATTGTGTGTATTTCCCATAATTTTACAATCCATTCATCTGTTGATAGAGACCTAGGTTGGTTTTATATTTTGACTATTGCGACTTGTGCTGCTACAAACATGGGTATGCATATATTACTGTGGCTCTCTGATTTCAACCCCTTTGTAAAGATACCCAGGAGTGGTATAGCCAGATCATATGGTGGATCCATTCTCAATTTTTTAAGGAATCTCCACACTGATCTCCATAGCAGGTGAACTATTTTGCACTCCCAACAACAGTGTGAAAGAGTTCCTATTTCCCCACATCCTCACCAGCATTTGTTGTTATTTGACTTCTTTATGCTTGCCACTCTGGGGTTAGATGGAATCTTAGTGAAATTTTGATTTGCATCTCCCTGACACACAGAACAATGGAAAAGAATAGAAGATGCAGAAACAAAACCACACATTTATAGTCAATTGATCTTTGACAAAGGGGCCAAACTTATACGCTGGAGAAAAGATAGCCTTTTCACAAATTGGTGTTGGGAAAACTAGCTATCCATTTTTAGAAATATGGAACTAAATCCTTACCTCTCACCGTGAAACTGTGAAGCTATTAGAGGAAGACATAGGTTTAACACTCCAACATATAGCATAGGTAGTAATTTCTTCAACAAGACCTCCAAAGTGCAGGAAATTAAAACAAGAATTAACAAGTGGAATGGCATCAAACTAAAATGTTTCTGCTCATCAAAGGAAATCATCAATAATCTAAAGAGAAAGCCTACACAATTGGAGAAGTCACCACTCTAATAGAGGACTAATATCCAGAATATACAAAGAGCTCAAAAGACTCTACACTAGCAAAACAAATAACCCAATTAAAAAGTGGGCAACTGAATGGAATAGACATTTCACAAAAGAAGAGATACTAATGGCCAATAGATACACACAAAAAAATGTTCAACATCATTAGCTATCAGGGAGATGCAAATCATTTTACTTTTAAGCTGAAATACATAGTGTTTTTTGGTGGTTTTTAATTCAAAATGTTAAGGTTTTTTTTAAATATCACCCTAGGTTTTCTAATAACTTAAGCACACATTTCATTTTACTTATTCTTACTAAGTATAGCAAGATGCTTCTATGATTGGTTGGGGGGTCATCTCAGATATATATTAAAATATAATAAGAAGAATATAATTCAATTCAGCAATTACAAAGCACATTTTTAGCACAAACACATTTATTTACTAACCAAAGGGATGATTCTAGTTAAACCAATACTTTGAAATAGTTGTACGTAACATGTTTGTGATAAAGAAATCATTGAACACAATAATTTAAAAATGTGGTATAAAGATTTGCTCATTGAAATGAGCTGTTCATTCTTGCAGCTAATTCCTGTCCAAAGTGATGATGGAATTTTTATTCTACTTTTTCATAGACTCGAGTACAGGTGACATTGTTCATGACACACTCCCCCACTAGCTTCCCATCTTTGAATTTTCCTGTGATTGTGCTTTCCTTTCCATCATGCTCCTGATGCTGAACCAATGCACCATCTACAAAGTTGCAAACTGTCTGAGTTTTCCTGCCATCACCTGTAGTTTCTTCAAATTTCTCTTCCAGAGTACAGGAAAACTGTGTTGCTTTCAAAGTGCTTTCAGTTTTTATGTTGAGCTTTTGCCCTTCAAGAGTGATGATACAATCTGGTTTGACCATGGCACCCATTTTTCGCATGGTCAGTCCCACTCCTAGCTCCTTCATTTACTCATCGAAACCTTTGCTGTCTACCAGGCGCCATCTTCCTTTCAGCTGCTGAATGGTGGCCATGGCGGGCGTGTGCTGGTGGGCAGGCGCAAAGAGCAGAGCAGGATGGACGCAAGGAGCATTCTTACTAATAAAATAATACAAAGGCTGAGGATGTAGTTCTATATTGTGTGGCAAGGCCCTGGGTTTGATCCCAAGCTCCCCCCCCAAAAAAAAGTATAAATCAATCGTTGCAGAATTATTTTCAAAAGATATTAAATTCTTAAAGTCATAAATATATTTTAAAATTCATTAGTTACCTGTATCCCAAACAAAATAAAATGTAGAAAAATACCCAGAATGCGAGGCAAAAGAGGACTTTGACTCTCCAGCATACTGATGAATATCATTTAAAAAATGTGTTGTTTTTAAATTAAAGCTATGAATGCAGACTTTTGAAAAGGCATAGGGGTTTGTGCAAAATTTGGTGAGCTACAATAAAATAAACAATTTAAATTTTGAGATATCAGTCTAGGAATTATGCATTATAGATCAAAGTGGTAAAGCTATTTAAAATAAAATACATGTCTTGAATGTTTAGAGATAGGCTAGATTTAAGAAAATCTGAAAAATTAATCTTATTCAACTGTCATATTTATTTATTTATTTATTTATTTATTTATTTATTGCGGATCTGGGGATGGAACCCAAGGGCATTCTACCTTCTAGCTATACCCCCTGCCCTTTTTTTTATTCTTTATCTTGAAACAGGGTCTCACTGAGTTGCAGAGGGCCTCACTAAGTAGCTGAGGCTGTCCGGTAACCGCAATCCTCCCGTCTCAGCCTCCCAAATGCTGGGATTACAAGCGTGCACCACCACGCCCGGCTACAACTGTCATTTTTAAATCACTAAATTTTTAATTGATGATGCTTGTATAATATGTAAGGTGGATGTCATTATTTGAAAGTTTGTGTTCCTCTAAAATTCATGTTGAAATATAATCTCCAACTTAGATGTGATGGCACACACTTATAATTCCAATACTGGGAGGCTGAGACAGGGTGACCACAGGATCAAAGTCAGCCTTGGCAACTTAGTGAGACTCTCAGTAACCTAGTGAGACATGGTTTCCAAATAAGAAATAAAATCAAGCTGGGGGTGTAGCTTGGAGGTAGAATGCTTCTGAGTTCAATCCCAGTACCAAAAAAGAAAAAGAAAAAATAAGAAAAAAATGTAATCCCCAATGCAATAGTATTAACAGATGGAGCATTTTAAAGGTGATTAGGCCATAAGTGCTTTTCCTTTATAGATGGGGTTAGCTCCCTTACAAAAGGGTTTCATGGAACAAATTCATCCTTTTTTGCTCTCTGACCCCTCAGCCATGTGAAGACACAGTGCTCATCTCCAACAGAGGATGCAGAAAAGAGGAGTCATTTTGAGTGCAGAGAGTGAAACCTAATGGAGCACCAAATCTACCTGGGACTTGATATTTAACTTTTTAGATTTTAGAACTACGAAAAATAAATTTATGCTATTTATAAACTACCCAGTCTGTAGTATTTTGTAGTAGTAGTAGTATTAATGGACTAAGATAATGAGGATGTCTATGAATATTGAAGAAAAATTGAGCAAAATAATTTGGCTTAATTGTTTTCTCTATTGATTTGGAATAAAATAGTTTGATTGCCTTAAGTACACTACTATGATATGATGCAAATACAGATTAATTTTGTTAGTAAAGTCAGAAACTTAAGTATTTCTAACATAATTAATATTTTATTAGTGTTACATGACTTGAACACAATAAAGTATATCTATAATGGAATATAATACCTAAATTCTAGTACTCTTATAATTAAGAATATTTTTATTTTAATGCTATCAGAATATACTATTTGGAACAATAAATATTGGGGTCAGCCTCAGAGAGTTATATGATGAGAAGAAAGAAAATAGTTCTGATTTATGAATTATTATAGTTTTATAAAAGAGCTTCTATTAAAATGGTAAGGAGACTCTTTAAAAGTGGAAAAGTAGAAGCAAAGAAGCAAGTAGAAAAAAACTGGAAGGGTAGAATCAATCAATTGGGAGTTTGTGCTTTGCAGTGAATAGAAGCCCAAAACAAATCTGCACATTGTAAGTGAACAAATGACAGATTTTTTTTTTTTTCTGGTGTGGGTGGAAGACTAATTAGGATAAATAGTAACTGACTTTTACTGAGAATTTGCTTCTTGTCAGAGACCAAAAAGATAATTCACATATGTTGCTTCATTTAAAATTTATGAATCATGTATGCCCTCCTTGAACTTGGAATCAAATCAAATGCTACAATTTTGAATGTTTACGTCAGCAAGAACGTCTGCTTCTTGAGTTCTTCCCCTAATATAAAATCTGGGTCTGCAACTCTTTTACCCATTTTTTATGACACATATGACCTGTACCTGGTGACTTTTTGTGCCGGCTGATCTTACCCCAAATCATCACAAAACAGTATTAATTTTATAAGAATATTTGCTCTTCAATAGACGGTTGCAAGTGTTTCAACTTTTTCTTCCCATGTTGCTCATTGGCTTTTAGGCAAATTTATTTGTCTCATTCCTAGTAAACAGGCTCTGTTACAAAGAAATATTAAAAGAAGCATTTTGTTTTAGGCTAACTACAACTGTAGGTATATATGTATCCTAAATTTACCAATGCTGCCTTTTCCATATTTTGCAAAATCGACAGGGGACATCAAGAAGAGGGGGAGGAAGAGGAGGATACAAAGAATTGATGAAGAAAAAGAGGAAACGTAACTGAAAATTATTTAATGGATGTATTTTCAGATTTTTTAAACAAATGAAGCATCATATATGTTTTAAACTTATATAGCCATGTAAGCTGGATCAAATTCTCTCCATTGCTAATATTCTTAAGACTACACATACTGCTACAAAATTATTATGACACATCATTACATAAGATTTTTTAATGACAACAGAAGTGAAAGCTAGTGAATTATTTTAATAATCATTTTATTTCTGTTTTCTAAAATATGCTAGTTTTTTGTTTGAATTCCATTGGGGGAAGAGTGAAATTCCCTAACGTACATGATGTACATTCAGAAACATATCAAAGTCAGTCACTGAGCCAAACATTAGAAGAAGGGAGAGGGGAGGTTATGGAAGTGATGTGTGTATGTATGCCTATACCATTTTGTAATCCATTAAGACATATGACTACAATGCACCAATAAAAATTAAAAATAGATGGCATATGGTATATAGAGTAGAGAAAGAATGCGCTTGGGCTCAATCTCCATAAAAACAATAACCGAAAAACTAATCTCAGACTTCAATGGTAAATGTCTAATTATAAAACTTTGGGAAAATCTTTAGATGCTAGGAATAAGGAAAAAGTTCTTGGACCTCAGACCAAAAGCATTTTCCACAAAAGGAAATGTTGATAAATTGAACCTCATAAATTTGAAAACTTTGCTAAAATCCTGTTAAAGTTAGGCATGGTGACACATGCCTGAGAAATGAGGATCACAGGTTTAAGCACAGCCTCAGAAAAGTAGTGGGACACTCAGCAACCTAGAAAGACCCTGCTTCAAAACAAAAATAAATAAATAAATAAATAAATAAATAAATAAATAAATAAATAAAAAAATAAATAAATAGAGCTGGAGGTGTAGCTCAGAGATAGGATACCTCTAGGTTAGAGCCCCAGTATTACACACACACACACACACACACACACACACACACACACACACATTCTTTCAGGAGGATGAAAAGATAAGCTCTCCAACAAATAACCAGTATACACAATGTATAAAGAACTCTCAAAACTCAACAGTAAACATAAACAAGTGATCCAATTAGAAAATGAGCTAAAAAAAGAAACATTTTACAGAAGAAAATGCAAGAAAAACAAAAATTCACATGAAAAAAAGTTCAATGTTATTAAGCATCAGTGAAATGCAAAAGCCACAATGAAGTGTCACTATATAGCTACCAGAATGACTAACCTAAGCCGGGCGCAGTGTGCACACTTGTAGTCCCAATACTTAGGAGGATAAGACAGGAGGATCACACAGATTCGAAGCCAGCCTCAGCTACTTACTGAGGCTCTCAGCAACTTAGTGAGACCCTGTTTCCAAATAAAATATAAAATAAGTCTGGGAGTGTAGACCAAAGGTAGCAGGCCTCTGCATTGCATCCCCAGTACCCCAAAATAAATAAAAAAAATAAAAAGAGAATGACTAAACTAAAAATAAAACAGTATTAGCAATGCCAGGTTTTGATGAGGATGTTGAGAAACTTATCACTCAAGCAGTGCTGGTGGGGATGTAAAATGGCACATATTTCTGGAAACAGTTTGACCATTTCTTATAAAAATAACCATGCTATTACTATACAACACAAGAATCACACTCTTGGGAATTCATCCCAGATAAATGAAAATTTATGTTCACATCCCAACTGCACAGTAATAGATTTCTCATAGCAAATTTATTGGTATTAGTCCATATTGGAAAAAGCCAGATATCCCTCAAAGGGCAAATGGCTAAACACACTATGGTACATTTGTACCACAGAATTATGGCATGAAAAAATTCTTCATAAGAAAAAAATTATTGAAATGTAGATGAGACTACTGATTTCCAGGGGAGAGGGAAAGGGCATACTAGGTGTAAATTGCAAAGCAAAAGATCCTTATGGTGATGGAATTGCTCTGTAACTCGATTGTTTTAATATCAATACCCTGGTTTAAAGATAATTAGTACTAACATTTTACAAGATTTTATCATAGGGGGAAGTTGGTGAAGAGGACACAGAATCTCATTATATTGTTTCTTACAAATGTAGGGGAACCTATAATTTTTTCAAAATAAAAATTTTAATTAAAATCAGTATGATTAGTAATTAAATTTCTAAAATTTGAAAGCAAACTACTTGGTTTCAAATTCTGATTCTACAATATCTGAGATTTTTTTTTTTGCAGTACTGGGGGTAGAACCCAGGAGCATTCTACCTCCAAGCTACACCCCAACTATATTTTTTTTTATTTTGAAACAGGGTCCCACTGAGTTGCAAAGGGCCTCACTAAGTAGTAGCTGAGGCTGTCTGTGAACCATGATCCTCCCACCTCAGCCTCCCAAATGCTGGGATTACAAGCATGAGCCACCACACCCAGCTTGAGATTTTCTAAAAGAGTATATTTTAGTTACCCTGGTCACCAAAACTTGTATAACTATCTAAGATGATGTCTGTATAAATTTGCATGACTATAATAATCACTTCAGTAACTGTATGTATATGAAAACATCGTGTTGTATACATTAAGTATATACAACAAAAATTTAAAAATAAAGACCATATAAAACAAATATATTTAAGATACAACTATAAATAATGTATTTTTCTAGTTAGAAGAATCTCCCTATGTTTAATAAGTAGTAAAAGGAAGCAAGATTTATAAATGTGGTAGATTGTTTATCCATGCAATCTTAAAAATCATGTTTGTATCAGTATTAGGAATGGCCTAGGAAGATTTGAGAAAGCTCTGATTATTAATAAATATATTTCTGTCAGGAAGCAAACAGCTACTGAAACTTAAATTGACTTAGCTAAAAGTAATTAGCAAGTTGATAGGAGAGGGGAGCTAGGACTTCCTCTTTCTAAAGACAGATCTACATAATAATTGGATGATCTAGTTTGAGTGGAAGGAGGGGTCAACCTTGGGGAAAGGAGAAAAATGGGCGTAAACTCAGTTCTTCGGGAAAAGTACAGAGACTTATTTTTTACTACGTCAGAATTACATGCAACAAGATGGAGGATATCATGTATAAAGTCTGTTCTGTGCTTTATATTTCAGTGATTTCCTTCAAAGCACCCCCTCATGTTACCTAACATGAGGCTGTAACTATCTTCTGTATTTCTATCTTTTAATAAACTTCTTTAAATCTTCAGCAAGAGTCCGGGTTATTGCATATCTATCCTTAGCTCAGGACAAGAACCCATGCTTTTTTATCTTTTTGTGGTTTTTTTTTGGGGGGGGGCAGAATTATTCCCAGGGGTCTAACAAAGGTCCCTGGGGACAGTTTGCCAAACCGTAACATCTTTTCTCAAAACCATAACAATGTATGTTACAGAAAATACTATTCACTTACTTGCAGTATTAAATATTTATTTTAGAAATGTGAATTATTTGTTTGGCAAATATAACACACTGCCTTATATTATTTTTATCTACTAATATTTCCATCTTTATTTCTACAAAGCTATTCCCTTACTTTCTTTTTTCTTCCTTTCTGTACCAGTATTGGGAATGGCTTGGGAAGATCTGAGAAAGCCCTAATTATTAATAGATATATTTGAAAAATAATTACAGCAAGACCTGTGGAAAGAAAGACTTGGTTGGCGTTGGTTTCAGCCAGGAAGCAAACAGCTATTGAAACTTAAATTAACCTAGCTAAAGGTAATTAGCAAGTCTATAGGAGAGGGGAACTAGGACTTCTTCATCCTTATTCTGAAGACAGGTTTACATAATAATTGGATAATCTAGCTAGGATGGGAGGAGGGGTCGACCTTTCTTAAAGGAGACACCTTATCAGGGAAGGAATCTTACAGGGATGTTTACTACTTCAGAATTACATAAACAAGATGGAGGTCATGGGTATAAATGGTCTGGTCTACCTGTTGTATCTTTGGTGGGGCATTTACTTGAACCACCCCCCAATGGCATGGGGCTGTAACTATCTTCTGTATTTCTATCTTTTAAAAAAAACTTCTTTAAATCTTCAGCAAGAGTCTGAGCTATTGTATACTTACCCTTAGCTCAGGACAAGAACCGCACTTTTTCTGTTTTGGGGTGTTTTGTGGTTTGAGGGAAGTTGTGTCCAGAACCTTAACAGGGGTCCCCTGGGACAGTTTCCCCAAAACCATAACATATTCTCAAAACCATAACAATTTCTTTCTGATGAGATGAGTGTGGTAGAAAATGCTTGTAATCCCAATACTTGGAGGCTGATACAGAAAAATTACATTTTCAAGGACAGCCTCAGCAATATAGCAAAACTCTTAGAAACCTAATGAGATCCTGTTTCAAAAAAATGAAAAAGACTGGGGATGTAGCTTGGAGGTAAAAATACCCCTAGCTTCAATGAATTTAAACCAATGTGAAGATTTGTCCTTTCAAAGAATAGTGAGAAAAGTAGATATTTAAGGAATAGTATTATGATATGGTACATTGTGTGATAAAGGGATACAAATAGTTTTATAGGTTAACAAGAGAAGAATATTTAATCTGAAGTCTAAGAGTTATGAAATTCTACCTCGTTGAAATGTTTCTTAAGTCTTAAAAATAGATAATGAAGTAATAAAAAAAGAC
The DNA here is from genome assembly GCF_963383645.1 of Muscardinus avellanarius. NCBI lineage: Eukaryota > Metazoa > Chordata > Mammalia > Rodentia > Gliridae > Muscardinus > Muscardinus avellanarius. The sequence continues at coordinate 21,812,191 of NC_137792.1, read as the reverse complement.
AAAGAGCATCTAAGTAAACAAAGTTTAGGGGAAATGATACAAGAACAGGAAGCTGATGAGTATCAAGGCCAGAAAGAAGTCCAATATGTCGATTGCACAAAATGAGTGCTTAGTGGTGGTATGAAATAGAGCTGGAGTGAAAAAGTAATAAGAAAGTTTCAGTTAAAACGTTTTTTACATCATAAGGCAAGTATATTACTCTTTTTGAAGAAAGAGAACAATGAGACGTTGTTAAATATAAGAGGCATGGGTAATTTTACTTCCATATAAATCACTGTGAAAATTTATATTGGGGACTGGATTTGAAAAGTGCCACACTAAGAAGAAATCAGTTTGAGGGTCACTGAAGAGTAGTTTCCAGGAATATTTAGGCAAAGATATTGGCAGAACTTGATGATAAGGAAGAAGAGAGACGAAGTCGTTGTATTTGTTATATATAAACTTAGAAGCTCGAAACAACAACAAAAACATTTCTTTTACCTCATACAGTTTCTGTTGATCTGGATTCTGGTTCAGCTTACCTGGATAATTCTGGCTCAGGTTTTCTCATGTGGCTATAGTTATGATGTCAGCTAGTATCACATTGAAGGTCTGCTACTAAGATAACTCACTCACGGGGCTTTTGGCAGGAGACCTAAGTTCCTTGCTGGTTAAGGCAAGAGAAATGTTTTTTTTTTTTTCCAATGAACTTCTCCATAGGGTTGCTTGAGTGTTCTCATGGCATGATAACTGGCTTTCCCTATAATCAGTGACTCATGAAGAAAAAGATAAAAGCTGTAGCTCACTTTATGATCTAGTCTAAAAATCTCACAGGAATATGTGTAATATCTCACTGGTTAGAGAGGCAGGAAGTGACTATGCTCAAGCATCAATGAGATGAGACAAGATTCATTACAAACACACCAATCAATAAGAGTTATACAATTTTGTTTCAGTGTTAAGGTGGATTATAGTGAAATCTACGTGATAATCAATAGAAAAAAAAGCAGTATTTTGTGGTTTTAATGTGTGTCTAGTGTCTTTCTGTGCTTCTTAAAAGTTAAAATTTACTCATTATGGAAACTGCTGGGTATGGTGGCAAACATCTATAATTATATTTTCTTGGGAGGCTGAGACAAGAGGATTGCAGGTTTAAGGCTGGCCTCAGCAACTTGGGACCCTGTTTCAAAATAAAAAATAAAATCGGGCCAGGAGAATAGCTCAGAGGTGGAATCTCTCTGGATTTAATTCCCACTACCATAAAAAACCTGGAAACTATCTGAAAAATTCCTGGTTATCTGCTTAGGAAGCATAAGATACTTTTAGTAATGAAGAAGTAGTTTGGGGAACCATGATCATTTAAATGATACCTAAATAGCCTGGCATAGTGGCACTTCCCTGTATTTCCAGCACTTGGGAGGCTGAGAAGAGAATCACAGGTTCAAAACCAGCCTCAACAATTTAGCAAGACTATTAGTAATCTAGTAAAAGGCGACCTGAGAGGGATGGAAAGGGGAAAGAAGAAATTCCCTAATGTACATGATGTACATTCATAAACATATCAAAATCAATCATCACACCAAACATGAGAAGGAGAGATGGGAAAAAATGGAGTAGAAATTGGGGAAGGGCTAAACCCCCATTAAGATGGATGACTACAATGCACCAATAAAATTTTTTTAAATATCCTGTTTTGAAAAAATTACAAAATCTAGGTTTATACCTTAGAGATAGAATGCCTCCCTGCGTTCCTTCCCCAGTCCCATAAAAAATGGTACTTAAAAATCTTAAGACTAAGTAAATTTATCTAAGTAGAGCATAAAATAATGTGAAAGAAAATAACATTATTTAAAAATATTCAGCATTAAAGAGATTAAGCAAGATGATCAAACAGGTAGAAATAGTAAAGATTGGCATGGTAAAAATAAAGGAAATAAATAGTTTAAGAAAAAGATAAGTCAGCAGAAGTATCCAGAGAACTAAAATAGGACCAATGGATTTGGCAGCATTTATGCCTTTACTGACGCTGCCAGAACAATTTCAAGTGTGGAAGTGTAAGAATAGAAAACAGATAACACAGGGTGAGATCCAGGTAACTTAGATAAAATTAGATGTAAGTATATATTAGTTGTGTTCCAGTCTTAAAATAGCAACCCTTCAGAATACTTAAGATTTAGGGTATTTAATATTGGGAGTTGATTGCTTAGGTGATGGAAATGCTGAAACATCAAACAGGAAAAGATGCCCTAAATCTGAGAGATACAAACTATCTATACTTTTTATCTTTTTATCTTTTTTTTTTTTTTTTGGTGGTACTAGGGGTGGAACCCATAGACTTTCTACCTCCGGGCTATACTCCCAGACCTTTTTTCTATTTTATTTGGAAACAGGGTCTCACTAAGTTGCTGAGAGCCTCACTAAGTAGCTGAGGCTGGCTTCAAACCTGCATGATCCTCCTGTCTCAGCCTCCCAAGTGCGGGGATTACAAGCATGCGCCACCAGACCTGGCTTATATGTTTTATCTTAAATGTCCCCAAAAGCTAATGTGCTAAAGGCTTGGTCTCCAATGCATCAGGGTTCAGAGATAGAGCTCTTGGGGGTAGTTGTATCATGAGGGCTCTGATTTTTTAAACAGAATCATCCATATGCAGATTAAGAGCTTAATGGCTATTTGGTGGAAGTGGAATCTTTGGGAGATAGGGTCTAGTTGGAGGAAATAGGTCCTTAGGGACATGACCTTGAAGGAAATATTTTGTCCTCTGACCTCTTCTTTTCTCTTTTCTCCTCTCCTCTCCTTTCTTCTTCTATTTCTCTGCTTCCCGGCTGCCATGAGGTGAACATCTTTGTTCTATCACATGCTCACCGCCACACTACAGGTCACAGTCATGTGACCAAGTGATGGTGGACTGGAAACTCTAAAATAGACAAAATAAATATTTCCTCCCTTTTTTTTTTAATTATTACTGGGAATTGAACCCAGGGACATTCTACCTCCATGCTACACCTCCAGCCCTCGGCCTCAAACCTGTGATCCTGCTATCTCAGCATCCCAAGTTACAGAGATTACAGGTATTTGCTACAATGCCCAGCTTCTTTCTTCAAGTTGATTTCTCTTATTTTGTCACAGTGTCACAAAGCTGGCTAACACGCCACATTAAAAGTTGTTGCAGTGTCTTTGTTGAAGGAAGATAAAGGGAAAAGTTCGAATAACTGAAGCCTGGGATTAGTAACCACAAAGGAAATCCAGCCGCTTCTTAACCTGCCCCATTGGCAGGCAGTAACAATCATCCTATCTTCTGATAGTGTTTCCCTTTGGCCAACTGCAGTTGAAGCCATTTGACCTTAGAATCTGGGAGAGGTATTTCCCCTGGGGTCAGCCCAGGTGAGATACAAAATGGAAAAAGTGGAGAAACGTATAAGAGGAAAAGGAAATGACTAACATGTGTTCCTTTTTAAAACTTGCCAGCCTTGAAAAGCAAATTGGAAGCCCCATGTGAGAAATTCTGTGGAAATTTAATGCATAGTGAAAAATAAGCTTCATGTAAATATTTCAAAGTCAAGGCATATGCTCTAGGTAAAATACCTATACATTGAAGAGCTTTTATCTTAGCACTTTCAATGTAAAAAGATTTAGCCTGACTTGAAATTAATTGGTCTTGATATTATCACTTATAATACAAGAAATCGTTAAGAATTCCCTGCATAGAATACATTCATGAAAGATTTAGAACTCATTTTATTTCTAATTAAATATTTCCTTTTTCTTTGATTCGGTGAATTTTTCATTTTTAAGGATATGAAAGAGTAATAATGTTAGATGTATATAGACATTCGCCATAGTAATAAGACAGAAAGCATGAAAAATATTTTATCACTTGTTACTATAGATACCAGTCCATCTAAAATGTAAATATTATCAATCCAGATAGTGGCATAGAATTGCACATGTTGGTGAACTTCTCACATCATCATTTCATTCTTCCTGAATTCTAACAAAATCCTGATTTAGGTAAAATACTCAATATTCTATCCCTATGAATCAGGGGAATCTGATTCAACAAATATCAGTGTCGTGAGCCTGACTTAAGCTAATTAATATATACCATTTCCTAGATACTGGAAAAAAGTGAACAAATGGCACAAATGGATTACAAAGTCAGGAAGAAATGTTTCTTAGAGTGCTATAACACTAGAGTTTTCTCTTATACTCTGAAAATCATTGCATGCTCTTTGGGGACAGAACTGTTGAAGCCATCTTGCTGCCAGACTAAACAGGGAAAAGGGGCATGAGTGAAGACAAGAAAATTTCAGTGAAATGAAGAAGTTATTGGTTTATGTCAAATTTGAAGACTGACCTAAAATTTTAGTCACCAATGTGGACAAATAAAGTTATTTAGTGTTTAAGTCAACTTGAATTGTGTTTTTTTTTACTACCTACCAAAAACATTTTAAGTCAATGTATTCTGTGTATGTTAGTTTCTAACCTGATGACATCTATGATTCATTTCTAACTACACAGATATCATTTTAAACATATTAAAATACAAATGGATAGTAAGAAAATTTCTACACATTCTGTATTCTTTATTTATTCATCATATCGTATAACTATACTATCTGATGTTTATTTTTAGAAATGAATTTTATCTCAATAAAAGGATTTGTACTTTTCACTTCATATTTTATTGTTAAAAATCAATGTTTTCTTTATAATTGAATTGACTCTCTCTTAGTTTTTGTCTATCTTGTAATCCTTATCCCAATGGGCCAACTACAGCTTACAGGACCATTAATATAACACAATTAATAAATCTAAGAATTTATCTTAAGACTCAATAGTAGAGTATATAGTAGAGCAAAAGACCTCAACTTTCTTGGAATCACTAATTTTTTTTTACCATTTTGTCCATTTATTTTTATTTTTAATTAACAGATAAAATTGTTTATGTTTATGGGGTAGACTATGATGTTTTAATGTATGTATGTACTGTAGAATGATTAAATCAAGCTAATTAAACTATACATCTCCACGCCAAATTATTTTCAGGTAAGAACATTTAAATACTCCTTCACAATTTTGAAATATTTATTTTTTCAGGTAAACATTTAAAATCTACTCCTTCAAAATTTTGAAATAGAATACATTATTATTAACTATAATCACCATGCTGTGTAATAGCATGCACATTATTTTTGTTGATATTAGATGAGAGGTACTAATTTTCTTTCATGAAAATAAACATATAACATCAATAAAAACAAAAATCTAAGTAAAATCTACAGAATTATCAGAATTAATGGTGTCAATCCCTGAAGTGTCTTACCAGTTACTCAATAGCAAAACATAGTGAAAGAAAAAAAATACTAGTATTTTAAATGTATATCATTTAAAACATTTTAAACAGATCTAGCAGATGTCCCTTCAGTGAGGAATAGTATCTCCTAAGTTATGGGTTTGAAGCATTGGCTTGTAGAAATAAAATGTTAGCTCATAGAAAAGTATAATAAGCTTATTCATTTTAGTGACCCTGAACACGTGACTTGAATAGGTTTTACAACTGGTCTTAATGCTTATTTTATTTTATCATGCTTAAGGTAAGAAATCTTCAAAGATACTCATCTGTACATATTTATATGTACTTTATGTGTTAAAAAGTGACTTAAGTACCTCAGGGTACTTAGATATGTGGAAGGAGGGGAAATAATTTGGATTTATCATACATATGACATAGTTTTGGTTGCATTTGGAAATGTTGTATTGTATATTCAAGTATCTGATAATCAAACTACACATAAATTTAGATATCAAGGTAAAATTAACAAAAAATCTGGAATTAGTAGCATGTGAAAAATTTGCAGCTGAATATATTTAGAAATATTGGATGTTTTTCTCTTTGATATCCATTAAGTGTTTGTTTTATATGTAGATCCCCTGATTATTATATGAAGCACATCTTTTTCAATGTGACCAATATTGAAAAATAAAACCTTCCATATATATGCAGCATTATATATATAAGCATGCATATATACATATTTACATATATATTTAAATATATTCAAATGTACATGTAAGCATATATACATTTAAATGTAAGTATATATTTAAGTGTATGCGTTCGTATATATATATATACATATTTAAATGACCAAATAAAGCTAATTTACATGTAATTTACCTCACATACTTATGCTGAGAACACTTGAATCTATTCTTAGTGATTTTAAAGTACACAATATATTATTATCATATTATTATTATTATTATTATTATTATTATTATTATTATTTGTGTACTTTTTATTTTTGCAGCACTGGTGATTGAACCCAGGGGCATTCTACCTTCAAGCTACACCCCCAGCCTTGAGACTTCACTAAGTAGGTGAGGCTGGCCAAGAACCTATGATCCTCCTGTCTCAGTCTTCCAAGTACTGGGATTACAAGTGTGGGCCACAACGCCCAGCTGTGTACTGGGAATTTAACACAGAGGCGTTCTACCTCCACTCCCAGCCCTTTTTAAAAATGTTTTTTTTGAAATAGAATCTAATAAGTTGCTGCTGAGGGTCTCACTAAATTGCTGAGACTGGCCTCAGACCTGAAATCCTCTTGTCTCTGCCTGCCAAGGACTGACTTTACAGGGTTGCACCACTGTATCTGGCTAATATATTATTATTATCACAAACAATATTATCATTATTATTTGTGGTAATGAAGATTAAACACAGGGGTAATTTATCTCTACAATCACCATGTTGTACAATAGATATCATGAACTTATTCATTGAGTCTAACTGTAATTTTATATCCTTTGACCAACAAGTTCCCAAAACTCCCCTGCTTCTCAGGTCCTGGCAACCACAATTTACTTTTTGATTCTGTGAGTCCAGCTTTTTTAGATTTCACACCTAATGGAAGTTCATACTATTTGGTATTTATCTTTCTGTTCTTGGCTTATTTCACTTAGCATATTCTTCTCCGTGCTCATCAATATTGTCAAAAATAATGTCTTCATTAATATATATATGCACAATATACATAGGCACACATAAACATTTTCTTTATCTACTGATTTGTTGATGGACATTAAAGTTGATTTTATAGCTTAGCTATTGTGAGTAATGCTACAATGAACATGTGGGTGAAGATACGTCTTTAACATACTGATTTCAGTTCCTTTAGATATACACCCAGAAAAAGGAAGAGCATGTTCTGGTTCTAGTTTTATTTGATTTTAGAAAACTCCTTACTCTTTTCCATAATGGCTGTACTAATTTACATTTCTACTGATGAGTACAGGTGCTCCTTTTTCTCTGCATCTTCACCAACACTTGTTATGTCTTGAATACTTAATAATAGCCATTCCAATAGATGTTAGGTGATAATCTCATTGTAGTTCTTTGCATTTCCCTGATAAGTGATGTTGAGCAGTTTTTTTTTTCATATATTTGTCATTCATTCATGTCTTCTTCTGAAAAATCTTTCTAGGTCCTTTGCCAATTAAATAAAAAAAAGTTTTTAAAAAGCCTCAATAAGCCAGATGTGGTGGTGCAAACTTTAATCCCAGTATTTGGGGGCTCAGACAGAAAAATCACAGGTTTGAGGTTAGCCTCAGTAATTTAACCATTTAGCCTTACAATTCTGTGACACTCTGATTAAAAATAAAAATAAAAAATAAAAATAAAAAGGGCTGCAGTTATATCTCAGCTTGGAGGTAGAATACCCCTGGGTTCACTCCCTGGTACCAAAAACAAAAAAGATTTTGAATATCCAAAGTAATCTTTAACAAAATTAATGAAGCTGAAGGCATTATACCACATGACCTCAAAACTTAAAATAAACCTATAGTAATCAGAATAGTGTGATAATGAAGCCGGGTGTGGTGGCACATGCTTGGAATCCCAGCATTCTGGAGGCTGTGACCAGAGGATCCCTGTTCACAGACAGCCTCAGCTACTTAGCGAGGCCCCTCGCAACTCAGTGAGACCCTGTTTTAAGAAAATAAGATTTGGTGGGGCGTGGTGGCACACGCTTGTAATCCCAGCAGTTGGGAGGCAGAGACAGGAGGATCACGCAGGTTCGAAGCCAGCCTCGCTGGCTTAAGAGACCCTGTTTCCAAATAAAAATATAAAAACAATTCTGGGAGTGTAGCCCGGAGGTAGAAGGGCTTCCAGGAACCCCAGTACCACCCAAAAAAAAAAAAAAGACTGAAAAATTAGGGCTAGAAGTGTGATAATGGCAGAAAATCAGGCATATAAACCAATGGAACAAAGTAGAAGACACAGAAATAAATCCACATATTTATAGTGAACCAATTTTCAACCAAGGTGCCAAGAACATACAATGGGACAAAGATAGTCTCTTCAATATATGTTGCTGGGGAAACTGAATAGCTATATTCAGGAGAATGAAAATGGGTCCAAACACTGCCCCATATGCAAAAGTCGGTTCAAAATTTAACAGAAGGCCTGCTATATATCTACTTGAAGAAAACATAGGTGAAAAGATTATTGACATTGGTCTTGGCAAAAATATTTTTTTGCTAAGGACTTCAAAGCACAGGCAACAGCAAAAAAATTAGAAAAATAAGATATTCATAAACCAAAATGCTTCTTCACAAGAGAAAATTTCAACAGACTGAAGAGACAATTTACAGAAGAGAAAACATTTTAGCCATACATCTGATAAAGACCTAACATCCAAAATACATAAGAAACTTAAACACCTTAATAACAAAATATCAGTAACATTTCATGTCAAACATATGCTAGAAAGAGTAAGACATGAGTTTTGTTGCACAACTCAAATTCCTATCTTTGCTTGTCAATATAAAAAATGTGCATGAAGTGGTCCATTTTATTTTATTTTATTTTATTTTATTTTATTTTATTTTGGTGGTACTGGGGTTCCTGGAAGCCCTTCTACCTCCGGGCTACACTCCCAGACCTATTTTTTATATTTTTGAAACAGGGTCTCTTACGCCAGCGCGGCTGGCTTCGAATCTGCGTGATCCTCCTGTCTCCGCCTCCCAAGCGCGGGGATTACAAGCGTGCGCCACCACGCCCGGCAGAAGTGGTCCATTTTAAATAATAGAGCAAGATTACCTATCACTATTAACAAAATCTAAGTCAAAGTGCATCATGTTCTTAACTCTCTATGTTATATGAAAAAAATCTTATCTTTTATTTTTATTTTGAAACAGGATATCACTAAGTTACTGCATGCTGGCCTAGAACCTGTCATCCTTCTGTCTCAGCCTACCATGTACTGGGATTACAGGAATATACCACCTTGCCTGCCTATGAAACAATTATTACTCAGAAAAAAATTAAATGAGCCAGGCATGATGGCACATACCTGTAATGCCAGTACTTGAAAGGGTGAGACAGGAAGTTCAAGGCAAGTCTGGGATACTTGGGCCCTTAGCAACTTAGTGAGAACTTGTTTCAAAAATTAAACATAAAATAGGGGTATAGCTCAGAGGTAGAATGCCCTGGTTCAACTTCTAGTACCTCAGAAAAAAGAGAAATTAAGTCACTGATTTTATTATTGGAGGAATTGTTGTGGAATAGTAAGAAGACACATTACAAAGAGCTTGCGCACGCTTGTAATCCCCGCGCTTAGGGAGGCTGAGACAGGAGGATCACACTAGTTCGAAGCCAGCCTCAGCTACTTAGTGAGGCTCTCAGCAACTTAGTGAGACCCTGCTTCCAAATAAAGTATAAAATAGGTCTGGGAGTATAGCCTGGAGGTAGAAAGCCTCTGGATTCCACCCCAGTACCATCAAAAAAAAAAAAAAAAAGGAGCTAGTAAGTGTGTTTCCATGGACTTCCATTTTAAAGGCTATTTTTCATATAGTTGAGCTACTCTACTGATACTGTTTTGTCGTCTGATAGTTTTTTGACATTCATACTGCAAATATTTCAAATGCGACATTATATCTTGAGAGGATAGATATCTAAAAATGAGTGTGCAATTCTCTTCTCTTCTTTTCACAGTAATCACAACGTGGCCTTTGATCTGACTTGAGACTCTTTATCCTTCTCTACAAAGCAGTAGGAGGAGGATTCTTCTGCTGGAATTAAGTAGGGCAAGATGTCGTGTGATAGTAATAGCTCCTTCCAGCTCTCCTAATGTGGAATTTTTAGATACCAACTATTTGGTAAAGATAGATGTATAATAAATTTTTGAGATTTCATCTCCATTTTTTCTGCCAGTTAGCATATTATTTTTACTTTAAAAGCTCTAAAAGTTTCATATCGGTGAACAGAAACAGAATATTTTACAGAAAAATCTCAAAGAGATTTTTTGTAAAGATACACCCCTGGTGATGAAGCGTTTGTGCCGAGAATGATAAGGGTAGTTTCCCTATTGTTCACACAGCAGGTTGTCATCTTTTTCTTCTTAATAGGGAAAGGTCTTATCCTCAGAAATGCTGCATGAGTCTTTCAGTTACTTGGCAACAATAATAAAAAAGATACAAGCAGTAAAAGGCCCATCATCAACATCATGACAAATATTACTGCCTCCGCTGATTTTAATGACCATATGGAGACATTAAATTCCTTGTTTTCAAGAATTAAACTCAATACATATGATCAGGATAAACTATGGTATGTGTAACAATGTGAAACACTTTAACTTATGTATATGAATTAATATGTAGGAAAGTACGATCAAATATGAGGCACTCACCTGAATAAACAAAACAATCATGGAATGCACAAGACAGATATAGTTTTTTCTAATTTAAACATTAGAATCCATGTTTTGGCACATACTTATGATCACTGACAGCTAATATTATGAGGTCACCTACTGTGTCTAAGATAACGTCTGTTAAGTAATTAATAAATAGAATAAAATACTTAATTGAGAAATGCAGTCATTCATAAATAGTTAATACCAATCAATATTTGGGAGAAATCTAATATGTTAAGCAAACACTAACAAATGACGCTACCTGTAATAAAAAGGAATAATATAACCATAATAAAAGCAGGGGGAAAGAACTAACATAAGTATGGAAAACAGAAAGATGCTATAACGATAAAGATAAATATAACTGTGTATAGCCGGGCATGGTGGCGCACACTTGTAATCCCAGTGCTTGGGAGGCTGAGATGAGGATTGCACAGGTTCGAAGCCAGCCTCAGCTACTTAGTGAGGCTCTCAGCAACTTAATGAGATCATGTTTCCAAATAAAATATAAAATAGGTCTGGGAGTATAGCCAGGAGGTAGAAAAGTCCCTGGGTTCCACCCCCAGTACCACCAATAAATAAATAAATAAATAAATAAATAAATAAATAAATAAATAAAACTGTGTATAAATCTATTTGTGTAAAAGCTCTTTTGAAACAAATATATATGTATACTATATTTGAATAAACAATAAGTATGTTGTAGATCATAATAATCAGGTTTCTTACTGTGGAGAAAGCTGTTATACATTAAAAAATGAGAAAGACTAAATCAATCCCACTGGTGTTAAATTGGAATCTGAGGTATCAGTAATAATTTATTATATGTCTACATACTCAGCAATATAAAAATAGTTGTGTGTCTATACATGGATCTTTATGCAAATATTTTCTACCCTAAGGATAGACTCTAAAGATCCTCAATATCTCCTTTGAGATATATGTTCAATACAAGGGAAATTATAATTTTACAGTAGAAATGACCAATAGGAGCCACTTTGACTATTTAATAAAGGTCAATGTCATCAATAATAAGACATATTGACATAATTAAACCTATTTTATGGATCCCTGAGAAGAACACAAAATAGTTTTATGGTTCTGTTTCCAAGGAGTTGAGTCTGGTAATACAAAGATACCAATAGGTACAAATTGATAGACATTAAGCAAAAAAAGCCTTGATTAATAATATTAATGTTGTCTGGGCCATAAAGAAATAAAAATAAATAAAATCTGAGTAGTAACTGAAGACTGTAACCAAGCATGGTGCCTCATCCCTGTAATTGCAGTACTTGGGATGCTGAGACAAGAGGATTGCAGATTCAAGGCCAACCTTAGCAACTTAGTGAGGCCCTCTGAAACTTAGTGAGAACCTCTTTCAAAATAAAAATAAAAAAGAAAGTAGGGCTGGGGGTATATCTCAGATATTAGAAATACCTGGGCTCAGCACTCAGTACCACACACAAAAAAGTACAAATTATAGGAATTGAAGGAGAAATAAGTAAACTAACTCTAATGTGATGGTCTTATTGAGATCCTTACAAAATGGCATTAGTGGAAAAAATGGTGAAATTTAAATAAGGTAGTTAGCCAGATGTGGTGGGGCACACTTATAATCTCAGCATTTGGGAGGCTGAGACAGGAGGTTCACGGTTCGCAGACAGCCTCAGCTCCTTAGTGAGGCCCTTTGAAACTCAGTGAGACCCTGTTTCAAAAAAGAATAAAAATATAGGACTGGGAGCATGGCTCGGAGGAAAAAATGCCCCTGGGTTCTATCCCCAGAATTGCAAAAAATAATAAATAAATAAATAAATAAATAAATAAATAAATAAAGTAGTTAATTTGGTTGACACTATTATGACAATGTTGTTTTTACAGGTTATAATGAATGTATTATTGTTGTCTAATTTATTAAGACTAGAGAAAGCTGGTTGACAGACATATTGAAACTCCATGTATTTTCTTTGCAAATTCTCTGTAAGTCGAAAATTAGTTTAAAACTTTTATAATGTGCGATTATAGACCAAATTCAAGAGGACTTCCACTTCTAGTTGCCGTAAACAATTCTAAAATTGGGCAAAATACATGAAGTAACTGTTTTTAGACACTGAAAAACAGCATATAATTATGATCCATAAAAGAAGGAAGCCAAATGAAATGAACTTCCAAATCATCCTGGATTTTGCCTGGAGGCAATGTCTAGACTGCTCCATGGAAGATAAGCCAAAGCACAGTACAGTGGATTCATTGTACTGAGAACTCAGAGAAACTGGGTTTACTAAGGTTCTTAGAATTTATAGGGGAAGTCGTGGGAGAGAAGAAAGCTGTGTAGAGCTGATGCTTCAAAAATCTGCACAAAGTTCCCTTTGGTCTTTCATTAACCATTAAACCACTTGTGTGTAGAAGAGAATTCCAAGAGGCTGCACAAGAAGAAACTATTAGTAGAATTAAAAAAAAAAATACTGAAGAACTGTAAGCTGAGTAACTACTGGAAGAAAAGCATGGCCAGGATAACATTAATAGTGAAAAGCCAGAGGGAGAGTCCTCTTCAAACACTCAAAATCAGTCAGCAGAGTCTCTGAAAAAAAGTCTAAGTTAGAGGAACAGAACTAATATAATACAAGAGTGATGGCTACCATAGAGCACTCATTATAAATCTTAAACAAAAACCTAGAAAAGAAAAGCATGATGTACAAATGAACTTACTGATTGGCTGAACTTTTAATATGAATAACAAAATCCAAGATACTAACAATTCATTATGCATAAAATAGTAAAAACTCACACAGGTTGTAAAGAAACAAGAAAACATTACTTATATCAAGGTAAATATATCTTATAGTCAGGAGAAAAAATTAATAAATGATAGAAATAGCAGAGAATTACTTTAAAATAACTATTAGGAAATTGTTCAAGGATTTAAAGATAAAAAGAAAAATAGTATTCCATAGTTTCAAAATAAGTTAATATAATCAATGAAAGAAACACTTTTATGGACATTAGGTACATATGTGAGAATACTGATACCAATCTTGATATCATATTTGGGGAAGAGGGGAGCCATCAGGGAGTAAGAGGAAAGCTCACCAAGTGTTGTGTGCATGTATGTCCTATAACTATGAACTACATTATGGTGTGAAACTATAATGCATCCATAAAAGTATAAAAAAGTAAGAGAATACACTAGATACTACAAAGATACAGACACAGAGATACAGAGTTAGCCACACTTATGGTCATCAGACACTTGGCAAAGGTACCAAGAACAAACATTCAAGATTATCTTTTCAACAAATGTTTCTAGGAAGACTGGATATCCATATGTAGAAAAAAGAAACCTGATCCTTATATTTTACCTTGTATAAAAGTAAACTCAAATTAGACCAATGATCTAGGAATTAGAACAAAAATTTTATAACTGCTAGAAGAAATTATAGGGTAGACTCTCTAGCATATAGATACATTGACTTACACTTCCACAAGAAATAAGTTCCCTAAGCTCAGGAAATAAAACCAAAACTTAATAAATGAGATGGCATCAAGTTAAATATCTTTTGAATATCAAGGAAAACAATCAAGAACATTAAGAAAGAAACCACAAAGAGGAGAAAAAATTATTTGCCAGCTATTCCTCTGACAGAGGACTAATATACAGAATATATAAAGAATTTAAAAAATTCACCATCCAAAAATCAAATAGCTCAATTTATAAATGGGAAATTGACCTAAATAGACAATTTGCAAAAGAAGAAATACAAAAGGCAAACACACATATTAAAAACTGTTCAAAATCCTTAAAAGTCTTGGAAATGCAAGTCAAAACTACATTAAACTGAGATTTCATCTCCTTCAGTTAAAATGACAATATTTAGTAATACAAATAATAAATGCTAGGAAGAATGTGAGGGGAAAGGAACACTTATATAATGTTGATGGGACTGTAAATTAGTACAACTATTATGGAAATCAGTATGAAGCTTCCCAAATGATTAGAAATGGAACCACTATATGGGCCAGATAAACACTAATGGGTATAGAATTAAATTCAGAATACTATAATGATACATGAACATATATAGCAGCACAATTCACAGTATCCAAGTTATGGAACCAACCTAGATGTTCATCAGCAGATGAATGCAGATGAATAGATAAATAAAACATGGCATAAATACAGGTGTTTTACTCAGCCACAAAGAACAAAATGATGTTAACTGCAGAAAAATTATTATAACTGGAGAGTATCATGCTGAGTGAGATAAGTCAGACTCAGAGTGTCAAGGGTCACATGTTTTCTCTCTTATATGGCAGATAAGGAGAAAAAAGGGAAAAAAAAGTGACCTCATGTGAAAATAGGAGACAGCCCAGTAGAGGAGCAGAAAAAGTTCAGGAAAGAGACAAGGGGAATGAAAGTGGATGTAAGGGGAAAGAAATAAATCAAATATGGTATGTACATATATTAATATGTCACTTTAAGTATGAATATAGCATGGTTAACATGGACACTCATTGTTGGGAGGGGGGAAGGAGGACGGGGGGAGAGAACACCAAGCACTGTCTAAATGTATACCATTTTCAATACGTTCCACATATAAATAAAATAAAAAATATAGTAAAAATGTATATGGAAATTCAAAAGAAATATGTTTTAGGCAATAAGTAAGACTCGAAGAAAGAAAATCAAGGATTAGATTTCTAGTCTAGGCTTAAGCTGGAATATAGGGTCCCATGTCGAAAATATTTACAACTACCCTATAATATATGTCACAGAATCCTAGCCTTCAGATATGTATATTCTCTTAATTTGTTGATACCTTTCTTGGGATCTTGAAATTGATATAACTTCAGATCCTCTAATATTCCAAGCTAGCTGAGGATGTCCTATATGAATCCATTCTCTGGCATTTCATCATTATGATAGAATGATTTCTCCTCAAAGTATGGGAAAATATCTCATTTGCATTTTCCTATTTTGAAGCATGAGCAGGCTAATTCTGGTCTTCAAGACATCACTGAAGAAATTCCACTTTCTATGGATGAGGGATTAATTTTCTGCTCAAACTACTTATAAAATAGGAAAATTAAAAAACAGGGAGACAATATATTTTTACCCAACTGTTGGACCAAAATTTTAAAGGTTGATAAAATAAAATGCTCATGAGGATGTGGATTATTCAGACAGCAATATGTAAGAGTATGAATCAGAACAGTTTTATTCATTACGTTTTCCACTTTAACCTGTTTGCACTTTGCTTTCTCCTTGTGTGAACTTTTCACATTTACCAAAAATTCAAGTTCAATGATGTTGATATGAGTTCTATTAACCACAGCAATAAATGAGAAGCAATTTATGTGTCCATCAGGAAGACATTTGTTAATTATAGCATACACACAATATAGAGTTTAGATAAATCTATAGGTGCTGTCAGAAAGATCCTGCATTTATTTTATTCAGTGACAAAGGAACAATATGTAGTTATCTATGTATGCTAAAAATGCACAATGCACTTTTTATAGCACATCTATGGCAGGAAAATCATAGAACAAAATTTGAAATAGAATGAATTTGATTATGATTACTTTGAAGAGAGATATATATTTTGGAGGAATGTAATAACAAAATGAATAGCGATTTACCCATAATTAGAATCCAAGGGCAAAAAGAGTATCTGTACTATTACCTAAAACAAAAATTTTCCTCTGAGGTGAACAAAGAGATAAAGAATAGTGAAAGACTAATAAATTATTTCTTTTCTTATCAAAGATAGAATATCTGTTATAGAACCATTTTTATCTCCTTGAAAGGACTCCTGGGTTTCTAAGGATTCTGCCTCAGTAGATGCTTGCTTACACAATGATTGCCAAGATCTTTTTTCCTTGACTACTTATTAGGACTTTAAGTCTGACCATCTAGGTAAAATCACTCATGGACATGTACATTCTGCAGTCAGTCTCAAATAATTAACCCCATTAGAATCTGAACTCGAATATCAGGATGGTTACCAAAACTTTCTATCTACAGAGTTATAAACCAAGAACCAGTAGATTCTGTGCTAAATTAGGCTCCACTGACCAGAAAATTGTGGTCAGTGAACTGTAAACATGTGGTGAAGGCATCCATGAAGGTGATCTAACCTTCAGTATCCAAAGTGAAAAATTATGGACAAAAGGCAGTTGCTGTCACAAAAGATTCGCAGTGAGGGACATAACCTCCAAAGAGTTAGAACCTTATATATCAGGTAAAGGGTTGTCTGTTCCTCTGGGAGCAGGTGCAGGCAACATGAAGAGCTGACCAGCAGGTCAGTTCCAGTTTGGACAGTAAGACCTACTGTGGAAAACCCAGGGGAAGGCTGCTGTAATGTAGGAAAGTGCTGGAACTGGACATAGGTATTGGGACCAGGGTAGATAGTTCTCAAGAACCTAAGGCTAGGGCAGGAGAACTCCAGGCAAATGAACTCCAAAGATAGCTTGATTCTCATGTTCACCTTCCTTCTTTAGGCCACAGGATCTTGCTTTTGTTTCCCTAAGAGACATTGGAAGTAGTGAGAAATGACTAATAGACCCAAGAGAGAAATTATTAATAGGCCCAAGATACGCCTCAGGCTTGGAAAAGGGGAATTCTGTGGGTTATAGAGGAATTCAGATCAGGGATCTGGTCTTTGCCCTGTTACTTACTAGTTCTGTGAAGTAGGCATATTACCAAACTAAATGAGCCTTCAGTTCTTCATCATTGAGGTGGGCTTGTTAAGACCTATCTTCTAGGATTGTTGGAATATATGTAACATATATAAAATACTGGGTACTGACTGATGTGCATTAAGAATGAATCACAATTATTGCTATAATTTTTTAGTCCATGTGATATTACCCCTTTTGGTGGGATGTGGTTTTTGTCCTTGTTTTTGATGAAAAAAACATCCATGATATGCAGTGTTATAGGACATAGAGTTACCCTAAACTTCTGCCCAGCAATAAATAAATAAATAAATAAATAAATAAATAAATAACTCAGTAAAACCTCCCCTCTTATATGGTATATTACTTAATTCAGATGTTTAATTTGGATATATTATTAATTTTTAAAAATTTGTTATTGGTGCATTATATTCATACATCATATTGGGGTAAAAAACTTGTGTGTACATACAGGTACACATCACTGATTTAACCCCTACCCAATTCCCACCCCATTCCCTCCCCATCCCTCCCTCCCTTGCTTGGCTTAGTGACTGACTTCAATATGTTTAACTACATTGTGTGTTTTAGAGATTTTCCTTCTTCCCTCCTCCTTTCTCCTCCTTGATGTACATCCAAATTAATTTGGATATAGTATTTAATCCTCTCAATTTGGATGTACATCAACATTTCCAAAGTCTGTGCCAAAATCCAAATTCTTTCCTCCCTTCCTAACCCTCCTACTATTTAATGAAAATCATCTCTATTTTCACTGATTTAACCCATATGCAAAACCAAGCCCTCCCAGAGTTTCTCAAATTATACTGAACGTAAACTAGTCAAAATTCCCATCTAATGGAGTAAATAGGTTGTGACCCCTTTAACCTAGAACAAAGAGCACTAGTATGGTGGTTTATGGGCATCTCACCTCAAGGGAATTTTACATTTATTTCACAAAAATTTATTAGAGATGGTGTATAAAATACCTAGTCTGTTCACTGTGTTCACCTATGTCAGGTGAAGATTTTCTATGGTTTACCCATGATCCCAAAGCAACTACTAAGAGAAATTTTTCATTTAAGGCTTGGTCTCTCATTCCTAAGACACACCACCTTAGGGTACAGGCCCTGGCCACCACTCCCACACCCTTCTGTGACCCACCATCCAGCTTAACTTAAAATTACCATCCATTGAGAGGCTTCAAGTTTCCCAAAACCCCACATTGCCTTTACTCAGGGCATTTATACTTATCTGTTCTTATCTTGACCTCTCCCTCTTACCCTCACCCACTACCCCCTTCACTTGTCTTTATGTCTTGGAGGATATTTGACCATCTTACATATATGAGAATTGTTATTGGACTCTAAAATTCTATGAAGATTGGCTCATTCTTATCATCCTCAGTTCTACCAAGGAAATTTCCAAAGAACATATGCCCAATGTTTGAGAAATAAAAAGCCAGCGAATAAGAGGTTAAATGCATTATAATTTATTTTTTCTCATGTTCTTGAATAACTGATATACAACATGCCATATAATTTTATTATTCAGAGCAAGAGAATAGAAAGAATAAAGGAAACATGAATTTACTCTATTTAATACTTCTCTATTTCTTATTTTCAAATGTTTTACTGCTCATTTTTTATATTTCTAAGTATAAGCATGTTCAGTGTCATATTTTCTTGTTACAAATAACTAAATAAGATGGAAGCTTTCTCAATTTGTTTGTAAAATATTAAAACAACTCATAAGATTATAAATGATATTAAATATGTAATGAATGCTCATTAGTTTTTAAAAGAAACATTTGAAATCTTTTGACAATAATAAATCTACAAGTTACTTCTGTAGAATAGTATCACAGATATAATTTGCATTTATTTCTCCAATACCACCTCAGGCCCCCACTACTTGGTTGAATGCTCTCTTCAAAAGCAAAGTGAGGAAAGTGCTTTAGATTTCTTTAGGGGCGGGAGAAGCTGTTGGAATTGGCCCTGGAACGTGGACCAGCCATGAAGCTGTTGGAATTGGCCCTGGAACGTGGACCGGCCATGGCATCAGTAAGAAACATCGCTGCAAGTCTGGCTCGGTTTCTCTCTTCCTCATCTCTTAATGCTTCTTCATAGTGGGATGAGAAGGCACTGGGGACTGTATTATGCATCTTGGCCAGAAACTCTAAGACTCTCATTTTGCTTGTTTCAGCATGAGCTCGGGGACCCCACAGGAATTGATAGCGCGGAGGATCACTGTTAGGCACCTGCTGGTACTCCAAGTACCTTTCTTGCACCAAATCTTGGGTGATGAGCTTCTTGGTGTCTCCATAGAAGAAATGCCGCCTTCCAGCATAAATCCCCATCACATTGAGCACTTCCCAGATCTCTTCTTCAGTGGCGCAGTTGCCCTTCATGAAGATCACACACAGGATGGTCATCAAGAGGCCAGTCTTCGGCATGATTTCCTCACCATTCAGCCTTGCATCACCGGTGGCATTCAATTTGCTGACAAGTGCATAGTGGTGCCTGACTGGATCTACTTCTTTCAAATCGATACCAAAGGCTAGCACCATGAGCTCAGAGGTTTTCTTGAGGATTTGAGAGAACTGCTCCCTGTTGTTTCTGATTACATACTTCAACATGTCTTCCTTTGTTATGGGCTCCCTCATGTTATACTTGTGCAGCAGGAACTGCACCATTAACATTGCCTTCACCTCTATAGGGCCTATGTGGGAATAATCAGTGGTGTGCATTGCCCGGGAAGTGCTTGGTCTTTCCTCATCTTGGATTTTGGCACCTTTATCAGATTTTGTGGATGAAACACCTACAGAAGCAGTGTTGGTGAGTGAGGCACTCTGAGGCTGTTGGGCTTTGATACCTAACCCAACAGCAGGGGAGCTCTTAGGAGAACCACCAAGAGTAGAGGAAGAAGAGGGGATTTCTTCTTCCTCTGATGCAGTAACCTGAGAACCCTGGAGACGCTGAGTCCCACTTCGGGCCTGGCGACGTTTCTCACGAGCACGGAGCTTACTTTTCTGACCCCGAGGCATGATGACCCTGATGGGTAGGAGACAGGTAATGCAAACACTTAAGAGAGGGGAAATGAAATGGTATGTGCATCAGCTGTGGTGGCAAATGCCTGTAATCTAAGTACTCAGGAGGTTGAGACAGGAGGATTGCAGGTTCAAGACCAGCCTCAGCAATATAGTGATATACTTAGCAACCCAGGGAGACCTTGTTTCAAAAAAAGGAGCGAAGCTGGGAAGTGGCTTGCAGTTAGAATGTCCCTGGTTTCAATCCCCAGTACAATAAATAAGTAAACAAACAAATAAATGGTGTGTGCATAATCCGCAGGAAAAGACTATCTCTACAAGTTTCTGGGATAGCACTGTTTTAAGAACCCAATGTTTCTGACCATCCCCCAAAAAATCCAGTGGAGAAAGTTAAGAGGGAGAGTATGTCTTAGGCTACAGCTTGCCAGTTTTACCCAGAACAAATTAGGGCTAAGAGGAGATGTTGGAAGAGCTACACTCTGTGGGCTATGAAGGGATAGAGGGTCCTCTTATTTCACCTTCTGAATTATCACCCGTATTCACTGTTGGTAGTGTCTGGGCCTCCTCCCTCTAACCAGTGGCCCCTGAGAAGAAAATGAGGGTCTCTCTCTACCAGATACCTTTGCTGGGTTTCTTAGAACTAACGTCAGGGTCCGCTTCTTATGAATCTTCCCTACCTAGATGATTAGTGTTTAGGGCCCTCATTAGCGACGACTCTTCCCATTAGACCAACACCAACACCTCCCTGAAACCTCCCCTCTCCCCTCTCCCTCCCAAGGAAAACCACCGGAGGGTGGGTGTCTGTATCTACCCTGTGCTGAAGGGTTGAAAGTCCCCACACTCCTCTCCTTTATTTTGTATAAAGTCGAGATTTTTTTCTCCTCTGATCTGAGTTCACCGGTCTCAGTTCAAAGTTTTCATTTCCGGTGTCTAGGAGATAGAATTCAGGGAGCGTGACAGCATTGTGGGGGCGTTAGGCCTAACAGCCTATCCTCGTGCCTTTTAGTGGGGGAGGGGGATAGAACAGGGAGGGGCTCTTTGAGTCCTCCTTTATTCAGCCAGGTAGGTGGGCTTTGCACCTTTGCTTCTCTCCTCTGAAGACCTAAGGCTGCCCCCTTCAGGCCAAGGCTCATCTCCCTGAGTCTTCTGAGGCCGAAGTCGGGGTGTATTTCATGCTGACAACTCTGTCTGGGGCATCACAAGGGTGAAAGCTGGGGTGAGACACTGTGCAGGACCCTTTGGTTTTGGGGTGGGTTTTCCCATCAGTTCTCAAGATTGGATATGGTGGAGGAGGAGAGTAAAGTGTTCTTATCTCTATTTCTCTAAAGACTTTCTGGAAAATAACTCCCTGAAAGTGCTGAGTAGTTGCCCTACTACATCCCTTGCAGGCCAATTTCCAGGCTAGATACAGATGTGGAAGCTGCAGCACAAAGAAGGCCCTGTAATCAGCAGTGAGTTTTAAGAGACAACAAAATGCTGGATATTGGGTCTGTTTACCAGCCAAACTTAGCCTTTTGGGAAATTTCTTTTCTCAAAGGTCTACTTTCCAAGGACATGACCCTGCATTGCATGATCTTGTGAGACCTAGATCTTTTGATGTTACCTAACATTAGTTTTCCCAGTGTCGTGATATTATTTTAATATACTTTTATAGGTGCATTGAAATTATATATTATGAGGTTAAGAGTGGTAGAACATATATACATACTGCACTTAGCTCCAAGAGCCAACCCCACTCCCTCTCCCTCCACATACATGTTGTTGAAATTGGTACTGATAACTCCGTATATGTGACATTATTTTTTACCCTCGTTTATTGTAGGACATATTTATAACCCTATCATATATGTGCATATATTATTTTAATGAAATTACTTAATTTCTTTAAATGATTTAATAATGTTTGAGCCTCATATATGGTAGGACATATATTTATAATCCTAACATATACATGTGTACTATTTTTAATTAAAGCATTCTTACTCTTATTTTTTGTGATTTGTTCATTCTACTAAATTCGATAGAATATTATGTTTTAAAAGGCAAGTCCTCAGCAAAAACAAACAAAAATAACAATAAAAGAAAACAGTAAAAGTTTCAGGTGGTTTTTAACAGATCTACTAGAATTGTACTGTCTCAATTTTTGTGCTCTCCTGATATTACCCATGGTACTGACACACAGGATCTAAGGTACAGTCTCAGGTTTTGCAGTGAAGTAGATATTCATTGTCCCAAGGCACACTGAGAAGAAGCAAGGCCCAAACTTTAAAATTTTACTTTCAACTAGTTCTATCATATACCTCTGTTCAGGCCACAGAGCAGTCTCTACCTCAAGGTGTGCTCCCACCTACCCCAAACAAGTACTAGTTCAACACAAACAATATCCCTCAGGCATTTCTCATTTATGTTGTTCTTCTGTTGTTGATATAGTTCTTTCATTCTCCTTTCTAGTGTTTTCCCAGGGTTGATTTTGGGAAACAGCAGACAAGTCTGGTTGCCATCTCAGATGCGGCATGTAAGGCAATGAATTTGTCTGCCTGGTTGCCATAACAAAATAGACGATGTGGCTTAAATAACAGAGACTTATTTTATCACTATTCTGGAGGCTAGAATTTCAAGATCAAGGCGTTAGCAGGATGTATTTCTGGTGAGGGCTCTCCTATTGACTTGTAGAAACTAGTCTTCTTGCTATGTCCTTGTAGGGTAAATTCTCTGTGTGCCTGGGTAGTGAGACCTTTGTGGTTTTTTTGAGAAGTGAATCAGGCATCTACTCTCATGATTTCAAGTAGCTTTAATTATAGCCCTCAAGACATTATTTCCAAATAATATGATATTGGGGATGGGATGATCAATATATGAAAATAGGGGGCATAATTCAATATATATCAGATAGTAAACCTGTAAATAATTTAATAAGTAACATTTTATTTTTGGGGGGACCAGGGGTTGGAACCCAGGGGCATCTGACCTCCAAGCTACATCCCTGCCTTATTTTTTATTCTTTATTTTGAAACAGGGTCTCACTAAGTTGCAGAGGGCCTCACTAAGTAGCTGAGGCTGTCCGTGAACCGCGATCCTCCGATCTCAGCCTCCCAAATGCTGGGATTACAAGCGTGCACCACCACGCCCTGCTATAAGTAACATTTTTTAAATAATATTCTTTTCCCTTCAATAAACATACTGTACTGATTCATTTAGCATATATTTATAGTTGTCTTCAAAAAAGTATATGCACACTGCTTTTTTTTTTTTTTTTTTGCGGGTAAGGGGATGGAACCCAGGGGCATTCGACCTCCGAGCTACACCCCCTGCCCTATTTTTTTCTTTATTTTGAAACAGGGTCTCACTAAGTTTGGGAGGGCCTCACTAAGTAGCTGAGGCTGTCCACAAACCGCGATCCTCCAGTCCCAGCCTCCCGAATGCTGGGATTACAAGCTAAACCACCACACTCGGCTTTGTATTTTGTTTTGGGTAAATTTTAGAAGGGTTATTTTATATTGCCTATCCTAACTGGACAATTTTTAGGTGGCTAGGCTTCTGAGTTCACTGTAGTGATAGAAATGTCAGCTTTCTTACTCAAATATTTTGTGCACTGATTCCTTAGGATTTTCTAATTAGTATCATATTTTCACAATTTGTTATCTATGTCTTTCAAGTATTTCTACCTCTTACTTATTTCTACACTTTTGTTATTCTGGTCATGGATTTCAGTCTATGTTTCAACAAGTAGAGATGGTACCGTACATCCTTGTTTTGGTCCTGACTTTAATAGGGGTATCACTGACATTCCACATTCATGTAATTTTGATGTAAATTTTGAAAATGAAAATTCTCTTCTAATGTTTTCTTGCTGTAAGTTTTCATTCTGAATGCATATTAAATACATTTGCAAAGCCTTTTTCTGTATAGTTGGAAATGGTTAAATGCTTATTTTCTCTAATCTATCATTGTAGAGAAATTTCAACTGGCAAGTTCTCCTAATGTTATATTTTCTGAGCATTTCTCAGACACAGCCTACTTATTCATTGCTATATTGGACAGCGTATTTGTGATATATGCCTCTATGTAAATGAGTTTGGCTCATCATTTCATGAGGTGCAATTACTTGTTCTTTGTACCAAGGTCAAGACAATTGTTACATTGAATTTAGTAATTTTCTGTCTTTTGGTATGATATGGATCATTTGGTAAAACTGGCCCCCTAAATTTGCTGGTCCTGGACTATTTTGAGGCTTAATTCCACCAGATTCTATGTTTTAAAATGTTTAACTGTAACTTTCGTGAATTTCATCTCAAATAGTGTAATTAATGGTAAATATACCGTTTGAAGTGGTTTGTAATGTATACAGTGGTAATATTGAAGGCAATTGTATCATATGGGGAGGATGAAAGAACCTTATAGATAGTGAAGTTTCTCCCTTCTAAATGAAGCTTACAGGTTTGTACCAGCAGAATGAAATAAATTACATATGAATATTATAATCCCTTGAGAAATGACTATAATTGTATTGAGAAATATATTCATACTACTCTTCATTTAAATTAAATTTATTTCAATTACAAAGTTCAAGTAATTCACAGAAAGAACAGGAAACAGAAGAACCAAAAACAGAAAAATAATTATAAAATGGATGACATATCAATCATTACATTAAACCTAAGTGGTCAAATCACACCAATGAAAAGAAATTGGTAGAATGGATAAAAATATATATCCTAAACATAGGCTTTCTGTAAAATCTTACTTCAAATTTAATGATACACAGGTTAAGGGTCAAAGAATGGGAATATGCATGACATAACATACAGTATGCTAAACCATAAGCAAACAAAAATTGATGCATGAGGCCAGGTTCTGCCCTTGAAACTGAAATAAAACTAAAGAAGAAGAAAAAAGAAAAAAATACACAACTGGATTGGATTGACTTATTAGTACCCCAAATGTATATTTCAGAATAAAGAAATTGCCGGTAATAATGATTATTAAATAATAAAAAGCCAATAAGGCAAGAAGGCAAAATAATCTGTGTCCATATAAAAACATAGTTTAAAAATATGTAAAACCAAAACTGACATGCCTAAAAGAAGTAATAGAAAAATTCAAGATTATACATATGAACTTCAATATTTATATCTCAATAAACAAAAGAACCCAAAGAAAGGAAAGCATCAAGGATATAGAATGAAAAGCACTATCAGACAACTAGATCTAATTGAGACTTATAAAACACTTGACCCCAAAACAACAGAGAATATAGGGTTTTTATGCAGAGATGGAAAATTCCCCAAGAACAATGTTCTGAGTCATAAAAACAGGGTCTTCATTATGGTGAATAATTATAATGTACCAATAAAATTAAAAAGAACTTATGTATATGTAAAGTTTCAAAATTATTATGGAAAAATTAGAATTCAATTTAATGATTGCAAAATAAAATTAATTTAAAAACTGTAAAATAATTGAAATAACACAAATTATGTTCTCTGACTATAATGCATATAAAGTATGCACTAATGCACCAATTTTAGAAACCAAACAGCAAAATGTCCAAAAAAAACCCAAGGAAAATAATTATAAATAATATTCAGGTTAATTATTTCTCACTGGTAATTAAAACATATAATCATTAAATTAAAAAGAGAATAAAGACATTTCAAAATCTTTGGGCTTCAGCTAAAGGAATTCTTATATGGAAATGCGTATCATTAAACCTTTATGTTAGAGAAATATTTAAATCAATAATCTAAATGTATTTCTCAGGAAAGTAGAAATGCAAGCAGATGGAAGGAAATACATAAAAACAATACCAGAAAGCAATGGAAATGAAAAAAGAAAAACAACAGAGAAAAATCAATACACAGAAAATCTAGTTCTCTCAAAAGATAACAAAATCAATAGATGTCTAATATGACTGACAAAAAAGACATAGAGTACACAAATGAATAATATTAGAAAAAATGGGATATTACCATAGACCCAAGAGATATTAAAAAGATTGCAAGGAAATACTATGAACCACTCTATACATGTAAATTTGACAACTCAAAAAGAAATTAACCAATTCTTTAGAAACCACCAACTACTAAAACTCATCCAAATTATAATAGATGGCCAAAAGAATCCTATGATTATTATATAAATGAAGTTCATAGCTAAAAATCTGAGACCACATTCTCCTAACCAAGATGGCAAATTCTACCAAGCACTTAAAGAAGAGATAACACCAACTATATAAAATATATTTCAGAAAATGAAAAGGAGAAAAATTATACTCGATTCAGTATTTGAGTATAATTACTTTTATGTGGAGAAATAAACATAATACAATAAATGCCAATGATAGAACAATATCCCTTTTAAACAAAAATCTTTAACAAAATACTAGCAAATCAAATTTAGCAATATATAAAAAATAATACACCAAGAAAAATTCTAGGAAATACAGAACTAATCAAATATTAAAAATCAACCAATGTTGACTATCCTAGTAGCAGAAGAAAGGATGAAAATCATGTGATCATAATGAATGATTCATAGAAACAGTTTGACAGACTTTAACACCCATTCATTAAGCAGGGCGTGGTGGCACACGCTTGTAATCCCTGTGCTTGGGAGGCTGAGACAAGGAGGATTGCACGGGTTCGAAGCCAGCCTCAGCTATTTAGTGAGGCTCTCAGCAACTTAGTGAGACCCTGTTTCCAAATAAAATATCAAAAAGGTCTGGGAGTATAGCCCGGAGGTAGAAAGCCTCTGGGTTCCACCCCCAGTACCACCAAAATAAATAAATAAATAAACAAATAAATAACACCCATTCATTATAAAAATTTACAGCACATTAGCAATAGAAAGGAACTTTGTCAAGGTGATAAAGAGCATCTATAAAAATATATTATCTATTATTAGATTCTATGTTGAAAGAATGAATGCATACTGACAAAAGACTGGTAATAAGCCAAGTTGGTCAATTTTCATCCTTCCACTTTGACATAGTATTAGAAATACTAATAAGTGAGATATCACAGGAAAAAAATAAAAGGCAAATAGGCTGGAAGTAGATAATATAGAAAGGGCTCCAATCTACAGATTATGTATTTATCTAAAAGTAATCACAAGGAATCTAGAGGGAAAATAGAAAAGCATTTCTCCAATTCGTGTAACTATTATTTTAGCAAGTTTGTGAGCTATAAGCAAAATGACAAAATACACTCATACTTTACATTCTAACAATAACAATTGGAAATTAAAATTAAAATACGTCACACCATTTACATAAACTAAAAAATAGCCAAGAGTGATGGTGCATAGGCCTGTAATCCCAGTACTTTGGAGGCTGAGACAGGAAGATTGCAACAGGTTTGAGAACAGCCTAAGCAAGTAGTGAAATTCTCATCACCCTAAAGTGATCTTGTTACAAAATAAGATAGGGCTGGGAATATAGTTAAGAGGTAGAATGCCCCTTTATTGCATCCCCAGCACCATCAAAACAAACAATCAAAAAAAGGAAACCTAAAAATGTAAGCATAATGTTCTCCAGGTCTTTCCATCTTCTTGTGAATGACATAATTTTGTTGTTCTTTATTGCTGAGTAGAATTCCATTGTGTGTATTTCCCATAATTTTGCAATCCATTCATCTGTTGATGGAGACCTAGGTTGGTTCCATATTTTGGCTATTACAAATTGTGCTGCTAATAACATGGATATGATATGCCCAAACTAGGGAGTATTAGGAATACCAGAGGGACTCCAGATAATGGAGGGGAAACCTCAGCAAAGCTAGAAAGGAGGGGTAGGGGAAGAAGAAGGCTAAGGTTGATTAATAGAGGAGCTACATCCAAATATGTGTATAAGTGTGAATGTAGCACGGTCAACCTGGACACTCATTGTTTGGGGGAGGATGGGGAAGCGGAGTAGGGGGAGGCACCAAGCACTGTGTAAATGTATTCCATTTTCAATATGATCCACATAAAAATAAAAAAATAGGCGGGCATGGTGGCACAGGCTTGTAATCCCCGCTCTTGGGAGGTGGAGACAGGAGGATCACGCAGGTTCGAAGCCATCCACGCTGGCTTAAGAGACCCTGTTTCCAAATAAAATATAAAATAGGTCTGGGAATGTAGCCCAGAGGTAGAAACCCCAGTTCCACCAAAAAATAAAAAAATTAAAAAAAATAAAATAAAGAATATAAAATAGGGCTGGAAGTGTGGAATGCCCCTGGGTTCCAGCCCCAGTTCAAAAAAAAAAAAAGGATTGGGGGGCCAGCAGATAGCTAAAGTGAAAGAAAACAAAGATCACCAAATAGTCACAGAGAAATCATCTCTATGGTCACTGCGTCATGGAGGTTGATTCTTTCAGCAGCAAACACCTGAAGTAACAGAGAACAGAGTAGTGAAGCTGAGCTTCTCCTCTCAAATAGCTCTTTATTACAAAAAGTGACCAAAGGACTACAAACAAAGGTCTTAAAAAGTATGATAGAGGCAAGCAGAAGATAAGGTCTCTGAGCTCGGTGCAGTGATGCATGCCCATATTTCCATTAACTGGGAAGTTGAGACAGGAGGATCACAGGTTCAAGTCCAATGCATGATAACTTAGAAAGAATTATAAATAAATAAATAAATAAATAAATAAATAAATAAAATAAATAAGGGCTAGAGGTAGCTCAGAAGTAAAGCTGATTTTAATCTCCAGTACCAAGAAGAAAAAATAGAAAATTATGATAGTCTCTGCCCTTAGAAAAGGAGCTTTCTTATGTGCCACTTTTACTTTAACCAAAAGCATATTTTCAAGCTAATTCATTTTGTGTTGCTAATATATATATATATATATATATATATATATATATATATATATATATATATTATTATTATTTTTTTTTTTGGTGGTACTGGGGATGGAGCCCTTCTACCTCCGGGCTACACTCCCAGACCTATTTACCTATTTTTTTTATATTTCATTTGGAAACCGGGTCTCTTAAGCCAGAGAGGCCTCTTAAACCAGAGAGGCTGGCTTCAAACCTACGGGATCCTCCTGTCTCTGCCTCTCAAGCGCAGGACTTAAAAGTGTGCGCCACCACGCCCAACTTTTTTTTGGTGTTACTGGGGTTCCTGGAAACCCTTCTACCTCCGGGCTACATTCCCAGACCTATTTTTTTATATTTTATTTGGAAACCGAGTCTCTTAAACCAGCGAGGCTGTCTTCGAAAATGCGCGATCCTCCTTTTTCCCCTCCCAAGCGCGGGGATTACAAGCCTGCTCCACCACGCCCGGCTATTTTTAATTTTGAAACAGTCTTGCTAAGTAGTTAAGGGCTTCATACTGAGGTTTGTCTTGAACCTGATATCCTCCTATCTCAGACTCTCAAGTACTGTAGGGATTAGTGTGTGCCATCACTCCCAGCACTTTATGCACTTTTTTTTCTTTGAGGTACCAGGGATGGAACCCAGGGTCATTGTACCTCCGAGCTACATCTCTAGCCCTATTTTTTTATTCTTTATTTTGAAACAGGGTCTCACTGAATTGCGAAGGGCCTCACTAAGTAGCTGAGGCTGTCAGCGAATCAAGATCCTCTGGTCTCGGCCTCCTGAATGGTGGGATTTATGAGCATGTTGATGAATGAAAATCACCAGACTCTAAAGATTACTATGTAATTCCATTTACATAAAATTGTCAAAATTATAAACCGGGCATGGTGGTGCATGCTTGTAATCCCAGTACTTGGGAGGCTGAGACAAGAAGATCGCGGGACTTGGCCAGCCTCAGCTACTTAGTGAGGCCCTTCACAACTCAGTGAGACCCTGTTTCAAAATAAAGAATAAAAAATAGGGCAGGGGATGTAGTTCGGAGGTTGAATGCCCCTGGGTTCCATCCTCAGACCCACACAAAAAATTAAATTGTCAAAATTATATTACAATTATTGAAGAAAAGTCAGTGTTTTCCAGATTAGTTGGGAAAAGATATGGTTACAAAGGGGTGTGTAAACAGTCATTCCTTTGGAGTACAGATTGTTCTGTACTCAGACTATAATGGTTGTTACAGAAATCTATCCATACTGCAAAATTCAATAAAGCTATATATCAAGAAATGGCAATGTGAAACAAAGCAAAGCAACAAAACAATAAAATAAATAAATGATTTCACCGTAAACTGACTAAATTCAAGTTAGATTTTAGTTAATAATATACTAGTCTCATTTTAGTTTACATCATTGTACTATCATTTATTATTTATTTATTTATTTATTTATTTTATTTTGCGGTACTGGGGATGGAACCCAGGGGCATTCTACCTCCAAGCTACACTCCAAGCCCTATTTTTTTTATTCTTTATTTTGAAACAGGGTCTGAGTTGAAAACAGCCTCACTAAGTAGCTGAAGCTGTCTGCAAACCACAATCCTCCTGTCTTAGCCTCTTAGGTACTGGGATTACAAGTGTGTGCCACCACACCCAGCTCATTATTTCAAATGATTTCATTTGAAGAAGCTGGACAAAAGATATTCAGAAATTTTCTGTATAATATTTGCATTTTTATGAGTAAAAATAATTCAACAATAAAAAGTAATAATCTATCAATCCACTTAAAAACATGGTCAATTCTTAAATTCATGTTGGTAAGTGAAAGGATCCAATCTGAAAGTGTTATATACTGTATGATTCCATTTATATGACATTCTATAAAGGACATGACTGGACAGACAAAAGAGAGCAATAGTTTCCAGGAGGCTGAAAGAGTAGTTGAATTAATGAAGCCCACAAAGACTTTTGTTTGTTATACTGGAGAATGAACCCAGGAGTGTACTACCTCTGGTCTATACCCTCAGCCCTATTTTATTTTTATTTTAAAGTAGAATCTCACTAAGTTGCTAAGTCTGGCCCTAAATATGCAATCCTCCTTTTTCAGCCTCCCATCTACTGGGATTACAGGTGCACACCACCATGCCCAGCACACAGGGGACTTTTTAGGGTGGTGAAACTATTCTGTATGATAATGTAATGATGGATATGAGGCACTATGTGCTTTTCAAAGCCCGTGGAAAATTTCAGCATAAACTAATCTTTAATGTATATAAGCAAAAAATTAATCCAGATATCAGGCTATTTTAGGATACAATGTAAACTGCAACAAAACCTATAGATGTATTACAATTGTATGACATAATGCCTTAAGAGCATTTAGAACAGGAGGTGTTGACCAAAGTAACTTTGAAAACAAGTGGAGATTTTAAGATTAAAGGGGGGGAAAGCTGTACATAGATATTGAACTCTTGATTATTTTTTTTCTAAGAAGTTTATGTGCTAACAATCTGAAATCAATATACTGGTATTGAATAAATAAGTATACTTTGGACGATAGGGTCCAATTTTATCACAAAGGTCAGCAAAGGGAGAAGGTTAGAATGAATAATTTGCTACTAGATTAGATTTGGAGATGTTAATAAGACACATTTAGCTAAATATACAGATGAACAAATACAGAAATAATTATTGATCTCACACACACACACACACACACACACACACACACACACACACACTTAGTATACAGACATTTCCCAAGCTTTATTTGCTGAGAGGGCTTACAAGCAACAAGACTTCAATACTAGTGGGACAGTTTGAGGAACGGAATAATATTGGATTATAATCAAAAGAATAAAATACCTACATGCCTGTAATCCCAGTGCTTGGGAGGCTGAGACATAAAAATCATGGGTTCAAGACCAGCCTCGGCAATTTAGTAAGACCCTGTTTACAAATAAAAATTAAATTAGGGCTGAGGATGTAGTTCAGAGGTAGGATACCCCTAGGTTCAATCCCCAGCACAATAAATAAATAAATATTTATACTTTGAACATAAATGATTGAATTAACATGTAAATCAGGGTGAACAGATAAATCTTTTTTTGTGTGGTACTAGGGAAGGAACCCTTCTACCTCCAGGCTACACTCCCAGACTCATTTTATATTTTATTTGGAAACAGGGTCTCTTAAACCAGCGAGGCTGGCTTCCAACTTGCACAATCCTCCTGTCTCCGCCTCCCAAGCACGGGGATTACAAGCATGCACCACCACGCCCAGCCTAGATAAATCTTTTTTATAGAAGAATTTCAAATAATTTATATAGATACTCTGCCCTCAGGGAGGTGGAACAAAAACGTCCCACCTTTTCAGTTTGGACTGAGATAATGACTTGTTTTCAACGACTAATGTATGGAGGGGCTAGAAAACGAATAACTTCATAGTGGAGAAACTTGACAAGCACCAGCCAGCCAGGTGCTCAAGGGGACTATCTTTAGTGATAAGTAAGGATGATATTATGTACTCTTTAAATAATATAATTGCACTTTTCTTGAGGCTGTCCCAAGATCCCATAATGCTAGTGTAATCATGAAAAAAACAAATGTAAGACATTTTACTAAATATCTGACCATTACTCCCCAAAACTCTCAAGGTCATAAAAAAAAAAGCAATGTCTGAGAAACTATTACAATCTAGAGGAGTTTCGATGAACTGACATGTGATATCCTAGGAGGGATCCTGGGCAAGTAAAAGGACATTAGGAGAAAATGAACAAAATTTGAATGAAATATGGCATTTAAGACTTTAGTTAATTATAATGTGTTGATACTGGTTGTGACAATGTACCATATTAATGTAAGTTATTAACAATAGGGAGAGTGAATGTCCAGTATTAAAGAACATTTTGTATGTATTATCTTTAAATTTTTTCTGTAAATATAAAGCTATTTTAATGAAGTTTACTTATCATTTATTTATTTCATGGTACTGCAGATTGAACCCAGGAGCATTCTACCTCTGAACTAGACCCTCACCTATATTTTACTCTTTATTTTGAAACAGTCTCACTAAATTAGCGCAGCTGCTGGGCTCCAACCTGTGATTCTCCTATCTCCGCCTCTCAAGTATTGGTATTACAAACACATGTCACTGTACCCAGCTATATTTATTCTCAAATAGAGGGTCTTTAGTAAAATATTTGATAAAATTAAAATAAAGGCCCCCCAGGGCTGGCAGGAAGGGCAAGGTTTTTTGTGGCTCCCTGTTCTGGCAAAGTGGACCTTCAGAACTCATTTAGGGTCCTTCCCTTGCTGTTGCAGGTTCTGGATTATCTGTGTCCAACAGGTCTCAGTGTTCCCACTGGGGAAATTCAGAAGCAATCAAGTGATTGCTGACTGGCATCTGCCAGAGTTCAAATCTTGGGTTTGTCTGTGGAGAAGCCCCTGCTACCTGTGGTGGGAGGTCCTCTAGAACTTCACTCCGGTTTTTATCTTATGTCATCTCAAAGCCTTTGCTACCCTGAGAAGTCAAAAGCCAAGGAATCAGAAAGCCATTCCTCAGGTGACCTTTACTTAGGACCTCCCAGCCAGGGTGGGGCTTTATGCTGAACCCTCTGATTTGGAGGGGAAATTACCTTTACTTTTCAGGCTTCTAAACTTGACTTCAGGTGGTCCTTGGATTCCTCCTTCTGAATAACTATGTCTGTGAGTCTTAGATCAAGGCCAAATATCTTTTTCCCCCAACATTGCCGTACCCACACCTCAGGCACAAGAGGGTGAAGTGAAGGAACTCCTGCAGCTATCATGCTTTGGTGCTCCCAGCGACCTGAGCTGATATCAGAGTCAGGTCTCTGGACAGAATAGTCTGTGCTGGTGTGGGTAGTTCCCATTTTCTAGGGTCTTCACCTTTACTTTTGCTAGTGCCTGGCATCTTCTCTTTGCAGACCTGAGGCAGACATTCTGGTATAATACCTATACCTGTCAAGGAAAGGTAAAATAATGACTACAGATTCTTAGAAAGTTTTGGGAATAGCTAATATATATTTTTATTTAAAATTTAATGAGGTTGGTGTTATTACAATAATAAATATAGAGCTTTAGACCCCACAAATCACAATCATGCCCAGTCAATTTGACAATAAACTGCACCATCAGCAGTATTTTTCCACCCATCCTGAATAGTGCTTACACCTAGGGTCCACCTCCTACACTAGGTAGTATCTGGTAGCCAGAGAAACAGAACCATTGGAACCTGCTCTGTGGCTGCAAAGAACTGAGAAACCAATGGAGTCACTGAAAGGTAGGGATAGCATTTAGACCTTTTTAAAAGGCATACCACAGTCAACTTTTTTTTTTATTTTTAGAGTCACTGAGGTTCTCACCATTAGGAAATTCCTCCTCCAACTTTTTCACTGTTTGCAGCTTCAGGCTACCTTCCATTACTCATCAGTACCCCTGGGCCTGTTTCAACTGTCATCACTCACCATCCTCTACACACGCATAGCACCAGCCTCAGTGGTATCTAGGCAGTGCTTACAGGAAAAGAAATACAATTTTCCAGCAGCTTATAGATGCAATACACTGGGAAGGATACATAGCCCATCAGAAGAATAAAGAGATATAGTTCTTCCAGATTCCATCAAAACACCACCCAATGATAAAGGAGAGCTAGTGATTAAGGGAAATTCTAAAATAGAGTGGATTAGAGGTGATTAAGGAAGATTCTAAGATAGAGTGGTACATCTGACATGCCCATAGTCCTTTCTTGTAATAGATCTGGCCTCTCAGAGATTACAACTTCAGACTGGTAATGACAATTCAGATATTCCTTAAACTACTTGTGTAACTTGTTCATGACTTTTCAAGATTCCACATATTCTCTTTTTCTGGTCCCATTTTGACTATAGGCTGAGCTCTGAATTCAAAACTCTGACTGCCTT
The DNA here is from genome assembly GCF_963383645.1 of Muscardinus avellanarius. Classification (NCBI taxonomy): domain Eukaryota; kingdom Metazoa; phylum Chordata; class Mammalia; order Rodentia; family Gliridae; genus Muscardinus; species Muscardinus avellanarius. The sequence continues at coordinate 21,777,065 of NC_137792.1, read as the reverse complement.
CTTCCATGGGCACTCTGGACCTGGCTTAGCTTTTGATCACTCTCATTGACGCCTGAACTTGCTTTATTCTTGGCCTCCTTATTTTTCTTACCAAATGAGCATGTCTTCTTTGGCATATTTCTTGGCACTAAATCATGACCAACTCCTTTTTTTTTTTTTCAAAATGAAAGGACACTACTGGGTGTGGTGGCGGCACACACTTGTAATCCCCGCACTTGGGAGACAGAGACAGGAGGGTCGCACAGGTTTGAAGCCAGCCTCACTGGCTTAAGAGACCCTGATTCCAAATAAAAAATATAAAATAGGTCTGGGAGTGTAGCCCGGAGGTAGAAGGGTTCAATTCCCTGTACCACCAAAAACTAAACTAAACTAAAATAAATAAAAGGACACATCTTACTGAAATACCAGAATTGTAAAGTATGCCTGAAATTCTCATACTGCATAAATTCTGCTTAGCTGTGGTTTTAAATTAATTTTTGGTACTATGGATGGAACCTAGGAGCCTTCTACCTCTGAGTTGCACCACCAGCCCTTTTTATTTTTTAAACTATTAAAAATATAGAGATAAAGAACGCACAGCTCTAGGGACCAGAAAAGTCTCTTTAATTGGAGTGAAGCCTGGGAGGGGAACTGACTGGGAGAGAGTCCTTGAGAGAAAGGAGCTCCCTTTCTTTCGGGCTAAGAGCATTTTATGGGGCATTAGGAGAAATGGAGAACAGGACAGTCATATATTTTCATGATTGGTGGGTTTAACTGCAGGCTAGGACAGGTAAATTTATGGGGCTGGGGGTAGGGGGATGGTAAGAGGCATTTTCCTACTTTCCTGACATCCTTTTGTTCTTGACCTCTTCCAACCAGGCCTCACATTCAGATTTTACAGTGTCCACATTCCAGAGGTTTTATAATATTTATATTGAGAAATGAGCGGCTGGATTGTCTCTGGATACTTCCTTCATGACAATGGGAAGAAGGTAGACTGTGCTAGAAGCCATGTTGCAGGCACTGTGAGGCTGTTTAGAGGTTCTGTACATTTGAGAGGAGGCTATATCAGCCTTTGATCTGCAAGAGAAGAACCTTATTAACAGAATGCTTAGTTAGTTTTTTGGATTTGTGACATAATCATGTTGATTATTCAGGGCCCAAAGAGTAGGATGAGGAGAAAAATTAGTAAAGAAGTTAGAAAGGGCAGAAGTCATGCTATACAGGAGGAACCATATCCAAATATTCCTTTTGATTGGTGAATACTTCTAGTTGTTTTTGTAAAGCCAATATTAAACTAGTTATCCTTTTTGGATTATTTATAATACTAAATCAATGTATCCCAGGAATTCCTGAAATCTCAAATTATGGAGCAAGGGCAGGTAATTGATTTTTGCCCTATTTTCAGAAGTTGCCTGATGTACCTCACCTAGTTCTTCATTGACACCTGCCAAAGCTAAAGCCATGTTGGTAACAGTTTTGGTGATTAGACAGACCAGCTGACTTATTTAGATATAAGCACCTACAGTTAATCCAGGGATGTACAATAAAGTGGCTGACAATCCTGCAACAAAAACTGGAGACTAATGCCAGGCGTGGTGGCGCACGCTTGTAATCCCAGCATTCAGGAGGCTGAGACAGGAGGATCGAGGTTCCGGGGACAGCCTAAGCTACTTAGTGAGGCTGTCTGCAACTTAGTGAGACCCGGTTTCAAAATAAAGAATAAAAAATAGGGCAGGGGGTGTAGCCCGGAGGTTGAGTGCCCCTGGGTTCCATCCTGAGACCCGCAAAAAAAAAAAAAAAAAAAAAGGCTGGATACTAGAGATGTAGGTGGGTATTACAGTCAGAGTATAGAGAGTATGTGACCCATGAATGAGTTGATAATAATGAAGATAAAATCATTCCAAGTTTTCCAAGATAACAACAACTCTAAAATCACTCAGGAATGGCGAATAAAGAGAAAATAAAACAAAGGACTGATCCACTTGAAGGTAGAGTCATCTCTGTTTTTTGGGATTGCACTACTTATAGTGTGATTACATTTAAGGTTAAATGGCACGGGTCCTATACTCAGTCTCCTGGAACAATCATTGATTTTACAGTGGGTTTTCCTTAACTCTATACCTTACCCTGAGCATTATGAGTATGGCCATTAAAACCAAGTAGCATTATTAGATTAAGATTTGTCTACCTTGGGATTTCTTGTCCTATTAGGCCAAGATGTGATGTTAGGAACTGTTTGGCTGAATTGGGCTTAAACATACAGAAGGAAGATGTGTTTAGTGCATTTTCTTGCATATAAGTCCAGAGATTAGTATTATGGAGAGATAAAGTACAGTTTTTAATAACTTGGATAAATATAGGAGTTGATTTTCTTTTTATCAAAAGGATACCAGACCAAGAATCGGGTAAACTCAGCTGTTTTTTTTTTCCCTCACTGCTATTTTACACACTTATAGGTACCAGTATCTCTTAGAGTAGCCTGTGGTAAAAGGATAAAAAATTTTGTTTTTTTTTTGTCTGGATTGATCTGTTAGGTTATTAAACTTAGATCTTTGGTCCACTGTGATAGACTCCTTTGTCCATATGACCGGACCTTCAGGCAAACTACAGTTAGTCCAACAGTGGAGTATCAAGGAGGTGACCGCAGTTATTGTGGTGGCACCATAGCTAGATGCTGTTAGTAGACAGATTTTAGCCATTAGGCCCATAATAGAGAAAAGAACTATAAGGACAAACCCATTACTTATTTGATACCTCAGTAGGTGACTTTTTAGCAGAAGTTTTAAATATTTTATAAGTTTAAAGGTAATGGCTGGGGGTCTCTTTCCATTTATCAGAGTCCTCTGACTGGCTCCAATATAGAGTTCCAAGCAGCATCCAGCATGATTTTAACCGGGAGGCATAAAACAATTTTGCACCAGCTGATCTAGTGTAATTATAAGGATACTAAAGACAAAAAGAATTTGAAATAGGGGGTGTCTTAGAGATTTCTGATGTATGATGAAGAAGGAGTCTGCATTTTTATTTAGAGGAATTTTGGTCCTAGGAATACTCAACTAAATGGCTTTGCAGGGATGGTTAGCTGGCCTGTATATGCTTGGTTCCAGGAAGAGGTGAAAAGGCAGTTTGGGCTCAGAAAAATAAAAGGATTAAAAGTATTTAACCCAATGTTAAGAGAGTTAGAACTGGCACTATTTTATCTATTATGGGAGGTATGGACCCGGTGTGAAATTGAAGGTCAGAGACAGCAAGGAAGGGTGAAAAGAAGTGAATTTGGGTGAGGGTATTGATGGAAACAGGTATAACAAGGTTGATGCAGGTGACCTCTTCTTCCTGTGGCCAGGTCTTCTTGTCCTGCTGATGAAGTGGCCCCAATTTCTGTTAGGGAAATGGATTGATAATTCCTCTAACTGCTTTGAGCTTGTAGAGGGTACTGTTGGAGTATTGCAGTTTAGAGTCACAGGGTAGACGATCTAGCCAACCATAGAAGAAGGAATTTTTTATATGATGTTTTGTTTTTATAACAATCTGGAGCTGGAATGCCGAAAGTCGAAAGTGTTTGGTTATCTTGGCTAAATCATTTATGGCGTTTGGTAAGCACCTACATAAAAAAAAAAAAAAACTCGTGTCAGCACATTACACAGCAATCCAGTTATCTCACCATAATAGATTTTCCATAACACATTACCTTGTGCCATATGTTAACATTTTAAATTTGAGGCCAGGTAGCCAACCCATTTGCAATAGGCAATGAATCATTATATATACCATTGTGAGGTTTTTGTGGCACACAGATTGAAAAAACTCATCATGTTATTTGTTTTTTTTACTAATTTAAAAGGATTTTTGTCTATAGGATTTTGAATAGGACTCATATCTTTCAGGAGTTTACAGGAATAGAAATTTCCACTTTTGGGTAGAAGTCTGATGGTCCTGGGCCTGTAAAAGTTCAAAAACAGCAGGTTTAACTCTACAGAATCTTATAAAGACTTACCTGGATGGAGTTTTGAGGTATTGGTGTCATATCTTACTCTGTTGTGGGTTTTAATGGCTTTAGTACATATTCTTTTTGTCACCCCTGAAATAGCACATTTGCCTCTGGTTATACTGTTTTTCTGGGAAGCGAGACCAAGCTGGGAAAACATATATTTTTCTAATAGTTTTTGTTGTTACAGTCAGTCAAGACTTCTTGTAGTCATACGTAATAAAGCTTCACCTCTACCAGCTATGCCATATGCCAGAACAGGTCATGGCATGGCATTCTTGACTACGTGGCTTCACTTGAAGCAAAAAGGGACATTTTTTCTCTCTGATGACCTTCCTTTTGCAGAATATGTACTGATGGCTCTGTCTCTGGAACCTTCATTATTTCCCTCTCTAGGGAAGTCAGATGATTCACTGGAGTTCCAGATGCTTCTAGTGAGGTTTCCCTGGATCCTATTTAACCTTGGGCGACTAGGGCCAAACTTTACTGAATTTACTTAGTCCTTTGTTTCCAAATCATACTCTAAGTTTTTGAATACTCACAAGGTTCATTTTATCAATTTTTTAAGCTGTCTTGTAAATGATGGGTATTATCTCAAAACGCTGGGTGTTATACTTCTACTAAATGCTAACAACAGTAACATCATTTTCTAGGAAAAACACAAAACAAAATTATCAGGAATAAAATGGATCTTGTTTTGTATCTTTCCATAAAGAAGATGGTCATAATGTAATTAGGCCTGTGCATTTCAAAATGCACAAATATCTAAATATCTAAAGCATTTTTGTTAATATATAGTAGGAGATAAAGGTTTTATAAAACTTCATCAAAAGCAGATCAGTATCTTAAGAAAGCCAAATTGTTTTAAACATGGAATGCATACAATCAACACATCTAATGTGAACCAAACTTATTACCCATATATATCTTTTTTTATATCTTATCCTTTACAAATCACTTGCTACATTCTCCAACCCTATGCAACTTGCTTAACCCTCTAATATTTTGTGTGTTTGGGAAAAATCAATCATTTAGAACAAAAAATCTTTTTTAAAGATTTAAAGGGGTTTATTAAAAATATAGAAATACAGAAGATAGTCACAGCCCTGTGCAAAAGTATGAGGGGGTGCTTTGAACGAAATCACCCTAGAACAAAAAATTTTGACATACAAAAACTTTCCAACCTTAAAACATTTTTTTCTTTCAACTTTCCTTCTTATAATATCTCCTCATGCCTAAAATATCTCTTTTATTTTTTGGGTTTTCTTTGTCTTTTGGGGCTCTGGTGGTATTACAGGCATTTATCAGTTAGTATGGACAGAAAAGTCATATATGATTCACCTTGTTGGCATAGTTTGAGATTGTTTTTAATACTCAGGTCACAGAAATGTATATTTCCAGAAACATCTATTGTCTTTTAGCAAAGACCCAATAAGAAAGCCATTTTACAATATTTTTTTCCTATATACCAACAATTTAAAAGCCCATTTAATTGAATGAAATGTTATTTCAAATCCTAAGAAGCCAAGAGCATTTAAAGCATTACTTACATTTTGTATTTACCCAATTTAATAATTAAATAATTAAATTTAATAATTAAATTAAATTATAGATTACCCTCTGAAAATTAAGACATCAGGAAAGTGTAATTAGTATCTTAAAACATTTTTCTTTTGCCAAAGAAAAACCTTGAAAAGCAATGAATATTGTATTTGGAAGCCTATTACAGAAACAAACATAATTTTGATTGACTGTCTGCCTGGAGAAAAAGGCATGCATTAATAATTTTAAGAACATTTTTCTTTAATCTCATGAAAAAATTTTAAATTTATTTAGTTAGATTTACTTAAGTCAAGTGAATTCAGAGGTATTTGATTTGGGGCTTCCTTTAAATTTTATGAGTATTCATTTATTAATATGCCCATTTGTGGTATCATGTAGACAGACACAATACACATAACAAAGCAATGAACATCAACAGGTAAAAGGCTAATGGCACAGTCAGGAATATATATACATTCCAGACTGAAGCCAGATCTTAGACCTAGGCATGGGGAAAACCTATACAGTGGATACAGTTGGCAATGTAACACTGAACCAAATTTACTCAGGTGGCCACTCTGTCTCCCCATGTAAAACATCCCAATGACCATCAATGTTTATTACCTCTTTTACTGAATAGCTGGTAAGTAAAGACAGGGGAGAAAAACTTACAAAAATAGGGATTAAAATACAGGGCTTTATAATCATTGACCTAAATATTAGAGTGTAAGAAAAGAAAATGGAATTATAAAATTTTTAAAGCTTAAGGTATGCATCCGTCACTATATTTTAAAGGGCCAAACCTTATTTTGAACAGAGTCAGTAAATGGTGAGTAAGGGCCTTTTTATCCTGAGTTAGCACCAGAGGTGGAAATCTGCCCTTAAGTGGGACTGGGGGACAGGATTGTTAGACTCCTTGGGAAGAAAATAAAAGAACAACTCACCCTCTAGAGGGGGTGGGACCCTAGCCTGGAATTGAGCCTCTGCAGGGGCACTGAAAGCCCAGAACCCCAACTACCAGAGCACTTTAACTCAGGAGGGAGGGCACAAGAAATAGGAGATGGAGTGAGAGGGTGAGGGACGGCAGACTGGGTGTACTCTGGTCTGGGTACACACACTTGGGCTGAGAACCTGCACCAGGCGATAGCAGGGAACTGGTGGGCAGGTATGGTGAGGCAAAACAGGGGTGGGGGTGTTCCCCAGGTCACAGCTCTTCCCCCCAGGCCAGCACCGTGGGGTGGGTAGGTAAGGATCAAGCTGGACTCAGCGGCTCTTCTGGGGGAGGGGGTCTTGGGAGCAGGCTGGATGGACAGAACACATTAAGGAGTGCATGGCCTCCATTGGCAGAGAGAACGTGGCGCTGCCATGGAGCATGGAAGACAAGTACTTAGGTAGAGTACTGGAGCGCACAGACCCGCAGGCGCAGGCGCAAAGTGGCGTGACTGCAGACTCTGGGGACTGGGTAGGGGCACAGATGCAGGATTGAAGTACATAGGGGCAGGCTAGCAAGGGGAAAGTTAGCAAGCAAGGTAGGGCAAAGCTGAGCTACTCTGACACGTTTTTGGCCAGGCTCAGGAAGTCGGTGGTCCACAGGGTTGGTTTTGCATGGCTGAGGGGCCTGGGCGGCTTGACCAGCTTTGGACTGGCAGCGGCCAACCTGGGACAACAGGTGGCAGGAACCGCGAGGGGCATGGTGGCTGGAGGGCATAGCTGCAGGGCAGTGCTGAGTCACAGCACATGCAGAGCACTCTAAAGAAGTGGTGCTACAGGCCCATGGCAGGTTTAGACCAGGAGGAGGGCCTGGCTGGGGTAGTGGCATAGCTGCAGAGGCACCCGAAGCTCCGGAGGGAGGAGTCTGGCAGCTTGTAAGCACGGAGGAAAGAACTTGGCCACCCAGCAGCCACCTTATGCCGGGGGAGGAGCGGTTGAATGACTTGGTAGAGAAATTGATTTTTACAGAACGAAGGGCAAGCGTGGAGAGAAGAGAAAGCTTGAAAATAAACTCTCCTATCATTTGGCCAGTTTCCGGACTATGCGCAAAGATCTAAGTCTTTGAAATATGGGAACCTCTTAGGTTGCTAAGTCAGGTGCCAGAGGACAAGGGCAGTGTTTTGTTGTTTGTGTTTGTTTTCGTTTTTGTTTTTAAAGCCCAGGAGTCTGGACAGGCCACCTGCTAGGCATTTGGGAGGGACCAAAACCAGAAAGCTGAGCATCCCAAACTTTTCTTTTGGGAGAAGGAGGAGTTCCGGAGCCCGCCGGTGGTGTGGGATCTGGAAGTCCCAGGAGCTGCGGTTCAGTCTTTGGAGAGGGTATCCCAGAGCACAAGGCAGTTGGGAACCCAATCAGGGTATTCCAAGGCCAGGGGGCAGTACGGGAACCTGGTGGAGGTCCTCTAGCCAAGGGCTGTGTGGGGTTGCTGGAGCCTCTGTAGGTACCACAGAGGCAAAACTTACCAGCAACAAATCTGATGGGTGTAGAGCAACAGTATCTGGAACTGGGAAAATGGTCTTTTGGTCTGGAGCTCCATGAGAAAAAGTAAAGAAGGGAGAGTGCTGGTTCATTAAAGGATGGCCAGCCAGAAGTCTCTTCAGGCAAGAGACCAGACCACAGTTATCCTCCCAGGTCTATAGCATTGAATGTTAAAACATATATAGGGATAAAGAAAAACACAACAGTAGAGTCCAGAACAGATTCTTTAATTGGAGTGAGGCCTGAGGAGGACTGACCTGGAGATAGTCTACAAGTAGAGTCAGAAGCCCTCTTCCTTTACAGACCAGGGACTTTTTATGGTGCATTGGGAGAGAGGGAGAGCAAGGCAGTTATTTATTTCTCTGATTGGTGGCTTCAACAGTGGGGCAGGACAGGTAAATTTATAGGACTGGTGGCAGGAGAGTGGTTAGAGGCATTTTCCCCACCTTCCTGAAGTCCTTTTTTTCTCGACCTTCTGAACCAAATTTGAGTACAATTCTGAATCGGTTTGGAAAAATGGCTTGTTTTATTACTGCAGGCTGACCTCAGGGGCATTCTACCTCTGAGCTACATCCTAGCCATATTTTATTTTGTGTCCCTAAGTTGTTGAAGCTGGCCTCATACTTGTGATCCTCCAGCACTGTCCAATAGGCTGGAGCCCCTGATGGAACAAAGGTCAGAAAAAGGAGGAAATGGCCCATGGCCCGAAAGCAGGCTTTTTCCTTCCTGGGTGGAAGTGCTCCTGCTCTTGCCTAGGGATACTGGACTTTAACTTTGTTCTTCCAACTGAACTCACGAGCTACTTCTCTGGGGAAGTTTCCCTGCCTTCCCTTCTGAAACTGGGACTGCATCATCGGCCCCTTCTGATTTGAGTCTGCAGCATCTGGAACTGGCCACCTGCTGGTTCCCTAGGCTCTCCTGGTACAGGCTGCTACTTGGAACTACACTGTTTCTGAGTGTAGGCCAATTTGATAAATCCCCTTTTAAAGTATATATAACTGGTGAATTCTGTTACTCTAAAGAACCTTGACTGATACACTGCCAAAGAAAAGAATTATGTGTAAGGGACTATTATCACAGAGGTACAATGGTGAGTGTGATGACAGATGGGAATAATTGGAGGGAGTTGGAATGTTCTAAGTCATGGGAAAGGAAGTCTTTACCAAGGTTTCTTTTTTACAAGGTGCAGATACAGCCTCCATGGAAGAAAGCAAGGAAGAGCTAGAGAGCAGGTATTGATGCAGATTTGATGAGAGAACACTGAAATAGACTCAAGGGAAGAGAAATGTAATTCTGGAAGTACTGGACCTGGTCCCATGTGCCAGCACCGGGGCAGAGTCAAATCTGAAAGAACACGATGGCTAGAGGCAGGGATGCTGGGAAACTGAGGGCCTTAGACAGTCCCTGAATGTTTAATTCTAATTTTATTCCTTATTTATTGCAGTAGTTCATTGGCCCCCAGGTTCCTTTCTTTTACTTCCTGGATGACATTATTAAGTAGTGAGAAAAGAAATAAATTAAGAGGCCTAAAGATGGCATAGAAAAGGAGGAGTAGGAACAAAACAAATTCAGAACAGTGGTCTAGTACTCCTGGCACTATCACTTTTAAGCTATGTGAACTTAAGAAAATTTCAAAATTTAATGAGCCTCTCATTCTTCATAATCAAAGCAGATTTGATAAACTGTCTGCTGTTCACTGGCCCATATTGTTCTTGTGAATTAGGAATGGCAGTAAATGTATTTAATTTATAAAATAGACCCAGCCCACTGTCTGGCGCATATGGGGTTTTGATAAATTTCAGTTGCTATTATAGTCTTGACCCCAAACCTATCAATGTCCTCATTAGCTTAATTGCTGTTTTGTATTATCCATGAAATGCCAGAGAATTTGTACCCACTTAGATATAGCACACAATATCAAACAAACTGATGCTTAGAAATTCAAATACTCACTGTACAAGTTTTTTAAAATATGTTATTGATTGTGTGGGGGGAGGAAGCCTTAACCTTATATTATGCAACTCAAATATCCTAAATATTCTATCAAGGAATACTTCAGTCTCTCTCTTCTACCTAAACCAGCACCTCTATTTGAAATTATTTCACCCCTAAAAATCTAATTTTAGTTTAGAGTTTAGAAAATTACATACAAAATAACCTAATTTAAATTCCCACTTAATGGATAGGCCTTGGTTCTTCCAACTCAGGACAATGACTGCAAGCACAGTGGTTTCTGCAAATTACATCTAAGTATCACCTTTATTTCTCAGACACTCTCTTTGGCATCATGTTTTGTGCATTGTGTTTACTTTAACTGAGACAAGACAAATGGACATATTCCATTAATACCCCAGGTGGAGATTTATCTCTGGTTTACCCATGATCTAAAAGTATCTTCTAAAAGCAGTTTTTCTTTCCATACTTTAGTCTCTCAAAAGTGAGACACACTGAGCCGGGCGTGGTGGCACACTCCAGCATTCAGGAGGCTGAGACAGGAGGACTGCGGTGTGTGGATAGCTTCAGCTACTTAGTAAGGCCTCCCAGAACTGTGAGACTGTGAAACATAAATATGTGTTAAGGGCATTGCTTTGGTTATATATAGAATGTCTCCCAAAGAATGCATGTGTTAATGTTCAAAGTTGATACAATTAAGTCATAAGAGTTGCAAGGGATTTACTGGTAGTAACCTAGGCAGGTAGGTGTAGCTAGAGGTTGTGGGTCCCCAGGTTGTAGCCTTAGGGACTATGCTTGTGTCTTTGAATCCCTTTGTTCTCTCTTGATTCCATACTCCAGGAGTTGAGGGCAGAGCCTTACTCTCCTTCTCTTGATTTCTGCTGCCATGTGTTGAGGTCTGAAGAACCAGCCTCACACGGACTGAACCCTGAAATCTCCCAATATTGTGATCAAATAAACCTTCCTTCCCCTAAGTTGCATGGTCAGTTGTATTGAATTACAGCAATGAGACAGTTGACTGTAAAAAGGAATACCAGTGCTCTCTTTCACTACCATGTGAGGACACAATGAGAAAACTATAGAAGAGGAAGAAAGCCATTACTAAAAACCTGACCTGAGCCGGGTATGGTGGCATACACTTGTAATCCCAGTACTTGGGAGGCTGAAACAGGAGGATTGGAGGTTCTTGGCCAGCCTCAGCTACTTAGTGAGGTCCTGTTTCAAAATAAAGAATAAAAGTATGGCTGAGAATGTAGATCAGAGGAAGAAGAATATCTCTGGGTTCAATCCCCAGTACCCCCCCACAAAATACAACAATAAAAATAAAACATGACATGGTCTAGCCTCCAGAACTTCAAGAGATAAGTGGTTGTTGATTAAATCACCTATGATAATGTGTTATAGTAACCTGAATTAAGACACTCACCATTTTTCTTTCATAATGGCTACTCTAAGAACATACTTTCCATAGGCAGATATCATTCCTGTTCATTTTAGCATTTCAGGTATGAACACAGCTTTCTAAAGAGCAAATCCTCAATTACTGCTTGAGAAAAAAATAAGCCTCTGACCAAGAGTTCTAAAGTATTATTATTTAATGACTCCTGTATTTCTAAATAAATATATCCCAGTTTAAAAAAACAAATACAGTGATAAATGAAACAGCCAATTTTAATCTTTTATTGTTTTCTCCCTTTGTTGACACCAACTTTTACAATGCTATGTTCTTTCACATTTCCTAAGAAATGCCTAATTTACTGCCATGCTATCTTGTTCTAAATCACTGAATATAATGAAACATTTCCAAATTTGTTTTACAGAGGAGTAAAACTGTTGTTCTTAAATTTCATTCACATCAACCAATATTTGAGCAATGTTGTTCTTAAAGCTATATGCTGAAAGTACTTTAACTGTATGATAATAGTAATATTTGTTTTTTGCAGGTCTGGGGATGGAACCCAGGGGCATTCTACATCTGAACTACACCCCCTGCCCTAATTTTTATTCTTTATTTTGAAACTGGGTGTCACTGAGTTGCAGAGGGCCTCACTAAGTAGCCGAGGCTGTCCGCAAGCCATGATTCTCCTGTCTCAGCCTCCCAAATGCTGGCATTACAAGCGTGTGCCACCATGCCCAGCTCAGTATTTTTTAAAGTTATTGAGGAACACAAAACAAAGTAAGAAAATAATATTAGATACTATGCTATCTCCAGACCCACCCTAACCTTCCATTACTTAAAATATGGAAAAAAATTTACAGCAAAAAAGTGATGAGTGACTGAAATTTTACTGGGGGGAGGAGGAATAAGTGGACAAGACCCTGGAACGTGCACTGATTATGGCACGAATACGAGCTCTAGCTGCAGCTCTGGCTTGAGCTCTCTCTTCTTCATCTCTCAGTGCCTCCTCATACCAGGGCTGGAAGGTACTGGGGATGGTATTATGAACCTTGGCTAAAAACTCTAGGACTTTCATTTTACTGGTTTCGGCATGGGCTCTTGGGCCCCACAGAAATTCATAGCGTGGAGGATCACTGTTGGGCACCCGTCGATACTCTAGGTACTCCTCTTTCACTAAATCTTTGGTGATAAGCTTCCTGGGCTCACCAAAGATGAAATGCTCTCTCCCTTTGTATAACCCCATTACATTCAATATTTTCCATATTTGCTCCTCAGGGGCACGGTTGCCCCTTGTGAATATCACACCCAGAATGGTCATCAGCAGGCCTGTCAGGGGCATGCCCCCATCATCATACAGCCTTCCATCATAGGTTAGTTCCAGTTTGTTGATAAGGACAAAGATGTGCTTGTAGGGATCCATTTCTTTCATGTCAAGGCCAAAGATCAGCTCCAGGTATTCAGAAGCCTTTTTTAGGATCTCAAAGAAGTGGCTTTTGTGTATTTGGATTATATTTTTTAGCATTTCTGCCTTCGTGATGGGCTCTTTCATCTCATACTTGTACAGCAGGTAATGCACCAATATAATAACTTTTTCATCTAAAGAGCTTCTGGGCAAGGGCCCAGTAGCAACCTGGCTTTGTAAGGATCTTGGCCTTTCTTCCACTTGGTTTTCACTTTCATTCGATCTTCTGTATGAAGCAACAGCAGCAGTAGTAGTGGTAGGTGGGGCTTCCAACGGCATCCTAGGATTGCTGGTTGTTTCAACAGCACCTGACCTCTGGGAGTTACCCTTGAAATTAGAGGAGACATTAGAAGAGATAGAGAAGGGAGACTCTCCTCCCACTCTTGCTCTGGCCTGAGCACCCACCAGATTTGTGGGCTGTTCTCTGGCCTGGCGACGTTTCTTGCGAGTACGGAGCTTGCTCTTCTGACCACGAGGCATGATAGTTTTATATGGGGAAACAGGCAGACAAACAGATCACTCTGAAACCTACAGGAGAGAGGATGAGATGGTTGGGCCATCTGAGCTGGAAGACAACTCCTTAACTTTATTGAAGGATGTCTCTGTAGTTTACCTTGAAGTCACTGCTCTAGAAACTCAAAAAAATGCCTATTCTCTGACATTCCTGTCTTCTGAGGACCCTGTGAAAATAGCTAAGGTATGCCTTAGGTTGCTAGTTTTCAGATATGCCTGGGACTTACTGTGATTTACAACAGTGACTTTATTCTGGGGTTGGTGGTCTTTCTCTCCGTTCACATGAAATATATCATCTTAATACTGGCAGGACTAAGGATCCTTCTGATCTAGTGTTTTGATAATGATCCCTCATTTAAAAATTCCCATCTCTTTGAGATGCCAGAAGATGAACTAAGGAAAGCCTCATCTGATCACACCTGCCTAGAGACACAGAAGGATGAAAGTACAAGCTTCGTGGGACTTTCTCAATGTGGGGTCAATTAGTATTCTCAGTCCTCATGCAGTGTTCTCCCCTTCACTTCTGGTAGGGCATAGGACTCCTCCCTTTTCTGACCTTAATCCTATCTACTCTGAGAAAAGCACTCATATCCCTAAAGACCCTGAAGAGATGTTAGGAATGCCACAATATATCTGCTCTTGGTTCATTCAGGTCTGAAGGCATGGGTAGCTCTGTCTAAAATGGGGTGGGCAGTTACTTTAGCGCTCACTCAGGGTCTTCACAGTGACTTCCAGAAGAGCTTGGGACCTCTTCCTAATAATGACTGCATGGTTGAGGCTTTGTAAGGCCCCCTTTGTTAGGAAAGGTGGTTTCCTGAAACCACATTCAATAGCCTCACTGAATCCTTGTAGAGAGAGGGATTACTCTTATGCTGACTTAACTCTTGCTCCCATTCTAAGGCATTCACTTCCCTAAAACAGGAGAGGCAGAAGTCTGGCTGTGGGTCTGTGAGGTCCCCATTGCCTCAAACATTTGCTCAAGGTCTCTGCCTTTACTATTAGAGCCTAGGAACTCTCCCTCTGCTGGTCTTAAGCCAATACCATGGTCTATTACCCTTGCTCTTTTCAGTCTCCTCAAAAGAACTCAGAAACTACTTGGAGATCGCTGTTAAATCAGTTACTCTGTGTTGTTTTAGATGAAACAGAAAGTAGACAGACAAAAATATTGTGGGTCTAGGGCCAGCCTGAACAATTTAGTTACACAGTTTCAAAAATAAAAATGGAGCCGCGTGTGGTGATGCACTCTTGTAATCCCAGCATTCGGGAGACGGAGGCACGGACAGCTCCAGCTACTTAGTGAGACACTTTGTAACTCAGTGAGTGTTTCAAAATAAAAAGACTAGGCGACCGAGAAAAGTGGGGCTTAAGAGTCCCGCTAACAACCAATCTCCATTACCACAAAAAGAGCGCCTTTCATAGCCAGAAAACACCATCACCAGAAAAACAAAAAAACCACCAGGCTCCAGAGAGAAAGCGGACTGAGAACAGAGCTCAGGGCCACAGAGGAGACACACGCGCCCGAGGACGTGGCAGCAGCGCCATACTGCCGGCGGCAGTGGCGCACTTAGCGGACGGCTACAGCAAGCCGAGGTGAGCCAATGCGGAACAGCCAGGCGGGATCTTTCGGCGCAGACAGCATTTAAAGCTCCCAGTGGCTGAGCTCAGCACACGCTGCAGGGATTCAGAGTGGAAATCAAAACCAGAGAAGAAAAAATACGCCAGCCTCATGGCCGAGGGCGTGGCAGAGACGCCATATTGCCACCGGCGGCGGCAGCAGCAGTGAATTCACCGAGTCCAGTACAGCTACATCTACGTACTCAAGAACAGTGAGTCAAATTGCGGGCCACAGAGGAGAAATCCCAGTATTGTGCCTCCTGGGACTTGACCCAGTGAGGGAGTGGTGGTGGCAGAGATATCACACCATAGGAGAGCGTGCAACCTGGCACCCCCCATAGTTTAAAGCAGCCTCTATCGACTCCCTGGGTCGGAGACTCTGTGATACAACCCAGTAAAGGAGTAGTAGGGTCTGAGATAATACAGACTCGAGATCCAGAGCACCTTAAGTGAAGCCATAGTGACCCAAGGGAAGAACCCAGAGAAGGCACAAACCTCCGAAATCATGGGAAAGAGGAATAACACTGAAGTAATGAATGTGCACAACCCCACAACATCAGAACCTGATAAAACAGAAAATCAGAGATTTCTAGAAGATCAAATCAGGAAAATAACTGTAGAAATAATAGAGGTGCTTCGAAAAGAACTCAGAGAGAACCAAAAAGAGATAAAGGATGCAATTAATGAAGTAAAGGCCTCAATTCAAAGCACAAACAACCGATTAGACCACATGGAGAACAGAATCTCGCTCTTAGAAGATGAGCAATCCAAAAATGAATGCATAGTTTCTAATCTAGAAAAAGATATCCAACAGCAGGAATCTGACATTGAAGAAATATGGGCCCATCTTAAGAGAGCTAACCTAAGAATAATTGGAATAGAGGAGGGAAAAGAAAGTGAAACCAAAGGGATCAACAATCTCTTCAAGGAAGTAATAGCAGAAAATTTTCCAAATATAGAGCAAGAGGTTGATACACAGATCCAGGAAACTTATAGAACTCCCTTTAGACAGGATCCGAGAAGAGGATCCCCACGCCATATAATTGTCAAAATGACCAATGTGGAAGCCAAGCAGAGAATCTTAAAGGCAACAAAAGCAAAGGGCCAAGTGACATTCAGAGGCAAACCAATTAGAATCACTCCAGACTTCCCAAACCAAGTCATGAGAGCCAGAAGGGCTTGGAGTAACATATTCCAAACTCTGAAAGAAAACAACCTCCAGCCAAAAATTTCCTATCCAGCAAAACTTTCTATCAAATTAGATGGAGAAATAAGAAGCTTCCATGACAAACAGAAACTGAAGGAATTTATGTCTTCAAAACCAGCGCTAGAGAAAATACTCAAAGAGATTAACTACAAAGAAGAAATAGGTAACACTCACCAGAACCAGAGAAACAAGAGTTTCCATCCAACAGACAACTAAGATTGGTTATCTGTGGAGATTCATTATTTATGTTAGTCTTTTACCTATCTCTAAGTTGTATTGTTTGCCTTTATTGTTGTTAATTTTTAGGATTTCTAGTTGGAATATTAATATACCTTCAGATATAGCATTTGGAAATATTTTATCCAATTCTATTAGTAACTTTTAACTCTGTTTACATTGTCTTTGGATATACAATATTTTCTTTTATTTTTTAGGGAGTTTGTATATTCTTCTGTTGCCTGTGCCATTGAAATCATATCCAAGAAATCGCTGCCAATTTCAATGTTGGGAGGTTTTATGACCCAGATTTTCTCCTAAAAGTTTATAGTCTTAAGATTTATATTTAGGTCTTTTATCTAGTTTGAGTTAATACTTGTATGTGGGATTAGGTAAGGGTCCAATTTTATTCTTTTCCATGTAATTATTATTTTTCAACAATATTTAGTTAAAAGATTATTATTTCCACCACCAAATCTTCGTGGAAACCTTGTCAAAAATAACTTGACAATATAGGGAAGAAGTTAGCTCTAGGCTTGTATTTAACTCCAATGGTCTATATATCTGCCTTTAGAACAGTACTACACTGTTTCAATTATTGTAGCTTTATATGGTTTGAAATCAGAAAATATACATCTTCTAGCTTTGTTTTTGCTTCGAGATTGTTTTGGGTATCTAGAGTCCATATTCCATATCAGGATAGATTTTTTCTGAAAAATAAATATATGATAGTTTCACCTAAAAAAAAGAAAAAAATATTCTCTGGTAAGAAAGAAAGCAAAAAGAAATATTGAAATGTTATCTTTAAGACATCAAAAGCTTGGTATCAGACAAATGAAACTGTTATGTGAGATTATCATTTTTAATTTTGGATAAATTGCTGTAATACTAGATGTCAACCACTAAACCAAGCATGGGAGGGAGGGATGGGAAGAGAATGGGGTGGGGATCGGGTGGGGGCTGACTGGACGATGTGTGCATGTATGTCTACAAAAGTTTGTATCCCACTATGATGTATGAATACAGTGCACCAATAAAATAAAATTTAAAAAAAGAGAAGAAATAAAGAAAAACCTTTTGGAAGTTAATAATAACAGCTGAAACTAAAGCCAATATAAGTATCAGATGACAAAGTTAAGATTATTTTCCAGAAAGGAAGGAAAAAGCAAAGAAGTAGAAAAAAGTTGTAAGAAACACAGTCTCACTGAAGTTGCTGAGGCTGGCCTCAAACCAAGTCCTGGGATTACAGGCATGTGCCACCACAAAAAAAAGTGGAGGCTGGGCATGGTGGTGCACACTTGTTATCTGCCCCCACCCCCGGCTTGGGAGGCTGAGACAGGAGGATCGCACAGGTTCAAAGCCAGCCTCAGCTACTTAGTGAGGCTCTCAGCAACTTAGTGAGATCCTGTTTCCAAATTAATATATATATTAGGTCTGGGAGTATAGCCCAGAGGTAGAAAGCCCCTGGGTTCCACCTCAATACCACAAAAAAGTGGTATTTTTTTAATCAGAAACCAGTAATCAAAAGCAATTTCTATTTAAGAATCAAGGAGACCAACTACGACTGACCACAACTAATCTACACCATTAAAGACTCTAACCCTGTGCTAAAAAAAAAAAAAAAAAAAAAAAAGACTAAAAAACAGGGCTGGGAGGTGTAGCTCAGAGGTAATATAACCCTGGATCCATCCCCAGTACCGCAAAAAAGAAAAATAAATAAATAAATAAATAAATAGAATAAAAATAGGGCTGGGGTGTAGCTCATAGAGGTACACTGCACCTGGGTTCTAGCCCCAATACTGCAAAATAAATAAATAAATAAATAAATAATAATAAAAAGGACTTGGCGTGTACTTTGGAAGTAGAATGCCCATGAGTTCAATCGCCAGTAAAAGACACACACACGCACACACACGAACAGAAAGGCAATAACTTGCTAGGAGACCTTCAATTCTGGGGTGGGCTGTTCTCTTACACCTAAGTAGAGTTTTACCTTAATTCCCAGTAAAGCTCCGCACATCTCTCTCAACTGAACAGAAGACAGCCATGAACCGCTTTGCACATGCGTCAAAGAGACTGTTTCTTCCCAGAGCGGAAGTTAGTGTGCGTCAGTTTGCGTCAGTGTGCGTCACATCCTTTCACACTACGGAGAGTCTCCCTGGACAGCCTTCAAGTGGTGTGGCGCTTTGATGTCCCTTCTACTCTGACCACAGTGGTGGAGGCGGCATCAGCGGCACCGGGGGGCAGGGGTGTTCTTCCTTAAGATCTTTATTCCAACTAGTAGGGGAGCCCTTTCTCAAATGATCTGAAACCAATACTTTAATCCAATCTCCACACCGGCCTCAATCTCTTCAGGAGAATTTAGAAACTACTCAGGGATCACTACATCAGATGATTCTAGTCTAGATTCTGCCAGAACTGACAGCAAGGGGAGAACTATCGGGGAGCCCTTCCATTCTGGAGCAGGCAATCTACATTCACCTAATTCAGGAATTTGTAGATTCTGTGGGACTGCCACTGTCCCGAGATGGAGGATTCCCTGAGAATTCACAAAGGGGTCGTTTATTGACTCTAGGCTAGAACTCCTGCCTCTAGTTACCAGGGTTATCATTAAATGCAGGTCTTTCCCACATCACCATTCAATATCCAGAAGGTAAAGGGGTTTCTGAGCCTCACAACCATGGGTGGGAGGCAGAGCTAATGGCAGCAATAAGTCACTGCACGGCTTCTTTGCCTTGGGTGGGTTTCTTCAAATAGCACATAACCTTCATCTTTGATTCTATTAACACTGTGGACCCTACTCTTTACAGGCTTGGTGCTGGAGTACCCAGGAGGGAAATTCAGGGGCAATTACTACTCAAAGTTGACTCGGGTAGCAGGGGTGGAATTCTGTGGGAAGACTCCCTTCTGCTGTAGAGAGTCTTCTCGGTCCTTTAAGTTGTTCAAGGCACCACCAGTTTTGCCTGTCTTCTCCCATCCTGGTGCCTTCTTCACTTTATATTGAACCATGTATACAGACTACTAACTATCAGTTACTCTGGGCTGAGGTGGTTTAGTTTGTGATCTCTTTCACAATTCTGGCAATTGATTTACTGCTTGGACATGTTGAAATCCCTCAGTAACTGTGGGATTTCCTATGTGGGCCTAATTCTATTTCCCACATATATTTATTTTTGCCAGATTCTTCCTTTTAAAAAGTAAAGAGAGATATTTTATTGACATATCAAAATTGTAAGCCATGCACTCAGAAGAATCATAGTGTTAAGACATTATTGCAGATTTACTACTGTTTAGAAATTAGAGATCAGGTTCATTTTCTGTTCAACCCCCTCTAAAAGCAGTGAAATAACAGTGAGACAAAATAGTTTCACAAAAAATTTTCTCCAAATTTAAAATCAATCAAATAAAATGCCTGTGAAAATATATAACCTTTTGGGGAACACATTTTAGTAATATTGGAAAATTTATAATCATCACATTTTCTACTACAATCCAATTTGCATTTTTCACATCTTTCTTATAAGAAAACAAGCATATTTGCCAAAGAATTCATATTCAGTGATATATAGTTCAGTCTTAATCATAATA
This sequence comes from Muscardinus avellanarius, assembly GCF_963383645.1. Classification (NCBI taxonomy): domain Eukaryota; kingdom Metazoa; phylum Chordata; class Mammalia; order Rodentia; family Gliridae; genus Muscardinus; species Muscardinus avellanarius. The sequence continues at coordinate 21,757,135 of NC_137792.1, read as the reverse complement.
GTAAATGGGAAACAACTTAAACATACTTTAGGAAGAGAATCATTAGCTTTTCATCACTGTGACCAAAATACCTGACAAGTACAACTCAGAAGAAAAAATGTTTATTCAAGCTCACAGCTTCAGAGGTTCAGTCAATGATCAATATGCCCAAAGGAAGAAACATCATGGTAGCAAGGCATAGCAGAGGAAAGCTGCTCAACTTCTGGCAGCCAGGAAGTGGGGAGAGAGAGAGAGAAAGAAAAAATATCCAAGGAAAAAATATAGTCCTCAAGGCCACACTCTCAGTGATCTACTTTCTCAAGCCATAGACTACCTCTGAACCTTGCTGCATTTTAGACAAGGCTTTCAACACATGAGATTTTGAGGAGGTATTCCAGATCCAAACCATAACAATGGTTAATTATTGCACTTATATCCTTTAGAAAACTTTTAAAGTTGCTTGGTAGCAACTTTAAAACGAAGTTGATCTGTGTACTCTAACAGAAAGTTCTTGCTTTCATTTTATTCAGTGATAAGGGTAAGAAGAGAAAAATTTGGTCATTGCTATACATGTATGTTAAAACTTTACAATGTGTTTTCCCACAGCATGTATGTAAGAAAAAGCCTAGAATACACTTAAAATAATACACTTCAGGTTTTAAATTGTACTTATATCTGGTAGGGGCTTAACTTCTGAGAAATGGAGTAAGGAAACAGGATTATGAATTTGGGTTTATTTATAATGTTAGAATTTGGGAAAGATGTAATAGCTATGCAATGTTGAAATAAACACTACTAGTGGATGCAATGCATGAAGCTTAATATCTGAAAGGCTTAATGTAATAAAAGTTTATTTTTGTGCACATAAAATCTGGTAAGGGTAGGTGGAGACTTCCACTGTCAGGTGCCTCCGAGATTGAGGCAGTTTTCATAATGTGGTTTCATACCTCAATATGGGATCTCCACATGTTGCTACCAAATAGACCAGAAAGAAGTGACATCCTGACTTTTAAATGCCTTGTCCTGAAAATTACAAAGATAATTTCTGTTCATATTTTGATGGGAAAAATAGTCACAATGTCCTTTCTAACTACAAAGGGACTGGGAATATAAGTCTTCTCATATGCCCCAGAACAATAGAAGGGCAAGAAGTAGATGGACATTAGAAATTTGTTATGAACTGTTACACAGCAGTTACTATGAAACAAAAAATAACTATTAAGAAAGTGACTATGAGCCACAAATAGTGGTACAAACCTGTAACCTAGTACTTAGGAGGCCAGGACATAAGGATCACAGATTCACAACCACCTCAGCAACTTAGCAAGGTCCTCAGCAACTTAGGGAGATCCTGTTTCAAAAAATAAAACATAAAATAGAGCTGGGCGTATAGCTCAGAAGTAGAATGCCTCTGACTTCAATCCAAACTACTACACACAGCCCAGCGTGGTGGCGCACGCTTGTAATCCCAGCATTCGGGAGGCTGAGACCAAAGTATTGAGGTTCGCGGATAGCTTCAGCTACTTAGTGAGGCCCTCTGCAACTCAGTGAGACCCTGCTTCAAAAATAAAGAATAAAAAATATGGCAAGGGGTGTAGCTCGAAGATCGAATGCCCCTGGGTTCCATCCCCAGACCCACCCCCCACACACATACACACAAAGAAAACAAAGTACTACACAAAAAAAAAAAATTTGACTTTGGAAATTTGTTGCCACAAACACCCCTTAATTCTTTTGAAATTTACCTTTTTTTTCTAGTTTATATTACAACCATTTTCAAACATGGGAATCACATCAATTTTAAAAGGACCATGTAAATCTTAGTAAGAAAGTTTAGCCCCTCATCACTGAATACCACCTTTCTTCACTGATCTTAGTAAAAACCTGAGTATATGGATAATTTTCTTCTTTTAAGTATATAGTTCAAATTATAATTTGTGAGTTGCTATTACCTACTACCTGATGAATATGACTGAATATATTTATTCAGGTGCCCTTGGGCACATGAAAAATCAGGATTTTACTCTGGGGCAGATACAGACGAGTCAGGAGGAGGATGGCGATTTTTTAAAATAATTTTTTATCAAAGCTGACATACCTATGAAGGAGTCATTTTCCCCATTTATGGTAAGCTGAATCTTTGTTCCTCAAAAATTTCCATAACCTTATTCCTGGAACATGAATACGTTATGGTACATAGGTAAGGGTACTCTGAACATACAATGACATTATGAAACTGAACATAAAGATATACTGGATTATTCACTTGGACCCAAGATAATGGCATGAGACTTTGCATGCAAAGAACTTTTTCTGACTGTACGTAGGAAAGAGATATAGCAAAGTGGGAAACTAGGTTCCAAGTGTGAGAAGGATTAAAAACTTGGAGACCTACATGCAGAAAATGGAGAGGCCTCTAGAAACTATGACAGCTCCAGCTGACAATCAGAAAGGAGACAGGACCTCAATCATATTACTGCAAATAACTGAATTCTGCAACAACTTGAATGAATTGAGATTTGTCTCCGAGCCTCATGATGAGAGGACTACCAGCTGAAAAGTTGATTTGAGCTTGTGATAAACTTAGTACAGAATCTAGGGAAAACTTCCCACCCTTCATACCTACAGAAATATAGATAATATATACAAAGGTAAGTATATGTTGTTGTAAACTTCTAAATATTTGGAAAGTTATTATAATAGCCATAGAAGACTATGACAACATCTTAGAATGACAGGGCTTGCAAGAATTCAACATTTGAAATGGTTTTAATACAGATATTTCCTTGGTACTTCCTCATCTAAACACTAAGGATGAAAGCTTTGGTTAGTGACCATGTAGTTAAGCTCTCTCGTTTGTGTATAGATTCAGTAACCAAATTAAAAAATTCATCAGATTAAGTTTGGCATGGCAGCACACACTTGTAATCCCAGTACTGGGAGGTAAACTGGGAGGATTGCGCATTCACAGCCAGCCTCAGCTACATAGTGAGGCCCTCTGAGACTTTGTAAGATGCTGTTTCAAAGTAATAAAATTAAAATAACATTGGGGTGTAACTCGGAGGTAGAATGCCCCTGTTCTCACTCTCCAGTACTGAAAAAAAATAGATCAAATTAAAACCACCTAACCAACTATTTGTCCAATTTTGTGTGTTCTAATACCTCCTCTTTACTTTGCATTGTATCTCTGCTTCAGGATAAAATATCAGTAAATTCTGAGCTGAACCAAAATTCTTCATACCTGTGGATCTGAAAACACTTTGCATGTGTAATAGAGGCACTCAGGAGATGAAGACATCTTCAAGCTTCAATATCCAACATGAACAATTACATGGAAAATGGGTTGTTGCTATCACAATAGGGTTACCATAAGGGGAAGGACCTTCAGTAAATTGGAATACTGTATGGCAGAGAGAAAGCATGGGAGTCCAGGCTATTCGTTCCTCTGGGAGGAAGGTGCAGGCTCCAGAAGAGGGTGCTGTAAAGAGCTGTCCAGCGGCTCAGTTCCAGATTAGAGAGGAAGGCACACTGGGGAGGACACAGGAGAAAGCTGCTGTAATGCAGGAAAGTGCTCAAACTGGACACAGGTGCTGGGAGCAGGGAATTCAGCTCTCAAGGATCCCTTGGGCTAAGAGCAGGAGGACTCCAGGCAAATGAACTTCACTGTTTGATTCTCATTTTAAACTTTCTTTTTTAGGTCAGCTTTGGTATTTTAGCTACAATGTCTTTTCACTGTCTGATGGTTAAGTACTGAGAAGAGAAATGAATTAATAGATCCAAGGTTGGCCTTTATCTGGGAGGGGAGAAAAAGTGTGGGAGGTAGAGGAATTCAGACTAGGAGTCCAATCCCAGCCCTGTTTATTATGACCCATGTGAACCTAAGAAAGTTCTAAAGTTCTATATGCCTCAAATTTTTGTTCATCTGTGATGTGGGATTTATGCAGTCATTGCTCCCCAGTTTATATATACCATGTGAAGTCTGAATGTTGGAATGTAAGTATGTACCTGCACAGTTCCAGCACATATTGATTCTCAGAAAATTACCAGTTGGTAATACTATATTTCATCGAAAACTATCTGTTAATACTATATGTGATCAAAAACTATCAATCTCCCCCTCTTGAAAACTTTATTTTTGTACTAGGTGTTAAACCCAGGGTCATTCTACACTTGAGCTATACCCTCAGTTCTATTTTTGCAGATACCAGCAAAAGCCACGCCCTCTCGGCATCTGCATTATTATTATTCATGCAGTCCATAGGCAGAATCTCAAAGTGAGAAATAGCCCCGAGAGAAGGTGTGGTCGCTGGCCGAAAGTACTCTCCACTTTTAGATATTCTTTCATAACTATTATTCTTCTAGTATTCTTTTAACTCTCCACATGAATTGCTCCGGTGGTGTAAGATCAGGACTGTGAGAGAAACTGAGTCCGTGGAGAATAAAATTTCTGGTAATTTGTCCAAACCTCTAAATGTCCTTGGCTTTGTTCAGATGGAAAAAGAACTTAGTTAAAGATTAGATGCAGTGGTAGCATTCCAGTCAGTAATTATAAATGCAGATTTCCTCTCAATCGTTGACCCTCAACCTAATCAATAACTAACCTAGAGGGGGAGGCGACCCAATGCCTCCATTTACCTCTCTTTGTGATCCTGCCCAGATACAGGAAGACAAACGTTGAGTGTAACATCAAAGCAACCCAGTTTATGAGCAACTAATACTGCCCAATACAATGGAGCTGAAGGCTAGGAAGATTCTTGACCTTTACACCCAGTATGAGCCCTGCCCGAGATGGGAGGGGCGCCACGTAGCCCAGGAAAGGATATTGCAAAGGGTCTGGGACAGGAATATGGATTATTTATAAGATGAATAGGTTTCTAATAAGCCTATCGTTTGGGGAAAAGTGTTTCATAGCTAAGGAAGTATATCTGACAACTAAATGTAAATACTACATGGTATTTCTGGTGTTTGTCTGCCAAACTGTGTTGTGAGTGCTTAAGATTTCAGATTTTAGAGGGCAAGGCGGCAACACCTGGAAGAACTTTTTATCACATCCACCTGAATCGCCACATCCCCCCATGCCTGCCATATGGACTGAGCCCAAAACATGGAAAGTTCCAAGAAAGTTAAAGAAGATTCCCCAAAAAGCCTCCAAGCCTTGGGCGTGCCCATTTCTTCTGGAAGATTGCCCTTTGGAACTGCTTGTCTGCAAGATCTGGGAGAAGATCCGGAGTTAATCTCTTGAAAGCCAAAAGCCAGCTGAAAGCTGGACTAGATTTTTTTACCTTTGTTTACATGTCATTCATTATTGTTTCACAGTGATTGCATTCACTTCCTTTTCTCTTACTATTAACTTTACTGGTGAAGGGTATAAATTTTTCGGGGTTCTTGTAATAAAGTGTCATTAGCTCAAAAGGCTCTTGTCCATATCAGATTCTTCCCAAGAGCGCCGTCATTAGGGACTTAAAGAAATTTAGTCCCTAAAAGGGAAAGAATCACTGCAGATAAGAGGCTGCAGTATTTCACTCTATCCTTCCCCATCTTTACTGAGATCGACCACGAGTGAATTCGCGCCCCAAGTGGACTGAGTTGGTTTGTGGCATATTTTATTGCTTTTTATTTTGAAGCAGGTGATAAGTAAAATAAAAAATTAATGCAAGTAAAATAAATAAGTGAGTATGGCAGAGTGTGAAAAACACGAGAGAGGTCCGGTACACGTGGCAAGTAAAGTTTTAATGGCACGGCTCTCCCGGGGATCAGGGCGAGGCACCGTGGGGCCCGCGCGCCTGTCCAAAGCTTGAGGACGCGGGCTCTCCTTTTCAAGGTATGCATCTCGCGAGATGAGGGTTTACTCGCGGGAACGCCCAATTCTTGCGGAGGTTTCAGCCCCTCCCTTGCCCTGCAGAGGTCATGTGACACAAAGTCACATGAGTGCAGGACCCAACTTATCATCCCGGCCTTTTGATGGTAGGGATAACGGATGACGATTGAACCCTCTAGCTTCTTCCTGCTGTCAAGGGGCGTCGTCAGGGGCCCCAGGCCGGGAGGAGTCAGGAGTCCAGTCCCCCAGAAGGGGGTACAGGTGGGTGCATAGCTGCAGTGCGAATTGGAGGTTACCCTGAACAGCTTAGTGATGTGCACTTGAGGAGGCTTGAACAGGCAAGGGCTATTAAAGAAAAAAACAAATCATGAGATTGAGCAGGAGACCAAAAAGGAGACTGGCTTACTCAGTACCTGGAGAGCTACCCTGAGCTGGCAAAGAGGATGGAGGTTGAGGGATCCAGGAGCCGTCAGTCTTCAGCCAGGCTGAGTAGGGCCAGCGGCGGGGCCTGGTCTGGAAAGGTGCTCCCCCTGTGTTGAGGCACCTGGGGCTCACCCTTTTCCAAGGGCACTGTTCCAGTGGCCCTCCTGGCCGCACGCCGGGCACAGTCTGATTGGTGGGCGTGGCTTTGCCCCAATTCAGGCAGGCTCCTGGAGGTAGTCATCGTTGCAGTCCTCCACATCTAGGTGGCGCTCCAGAGGGCTGAGCCACCACCACCAGCTGAAGGGCAGCTACCAGGGATCTGCTTTTTGGCAAAGTCGGAGTGTACGCTCCATTTCCACCTGTTTCTCTCTGTAATTAAAACTTAGATGCCATGTTAAGGTTCTGTCAGCTGCGACGGACCTATACTCAAGAAGAGCGCGTCCTGGGGCTGGTGTCCGGCAAGAATGGCAACGCAGACTCCCCATGGAGAGAGGGTGTCGCCCCAGCCCCGGCCCGGCGTTTCCCACAGCACCTAGGACGCGCCCACACAGGCCGCCCAGCAAAACTGCAGTCTGGTGCGGGCCAAGATGGCGACTGTGACATCACCAGGCAGCGACTATGCACCATCACAAAATGGCAGCTGGCGGGAAAATAAATGGCAGCTGATAGGGGAGAGCATTTGGAGGGATACCAGACTGCTTATAAAAGTTCCTAACTATTCCTGGGCCACCACAACCCATATCCCAACTTGTATCAAGGCAGACAGGCTCTCAGGGCATCTGCTAGTATAAAGGTTCGACTTCCCATAATTGGTTCACGGGCGGAAACGAAGAACAGGAAATGGGCGTCCCCGATTTCCCTGCTCAATCGTTCGGAAACGGAGGTTAAGAGATAGGGAAGAACGTCTTCATTCCTTCTCAAAACCGGAGGATGACCTGGTCATCCGCAGGGTGATCCCAGTGGACCAGGGGACAATGGGTCACCAAGCGCTTGGATTTTGGGGTCCCAGTGGACCGGAAGACCCAAGTCCGGAACCTGCTAACCAAGGGAAGGAGGCAGTTTACCGGAGTGAAGTGTTGCCAGCCAGTGCTGGCTGTGACAGAAGCGCTGAGAAGCTGCTGGGGGCGCGGTGGAGCTGGGGCACGCAGATGCTGGTGGCTGGTGTGGATGGCACTGACAGCTGGCGCAGGCGGGATCAAACGGTGGCACGCAGGCGGCATGGCTTGCCCAGTTTGCGGTGTGGAGACAAAATGGCTTCCAGGCATGCGGCAGTCGCTGAGGCTGGGCCCCGAGGAGCACCGCCAGTGAGCCTGGCTTGGGCAGGCGAAACGGAGCAGCAGCAGCGAGTAGAGCTACGCCTGGCACGGGTGACTGTGGCAGACACCGAAGCCGGCTATGTGCCGCCCAATGAGCCTGGCTCGGGGCGGGAGGGGCAAATCGGCCAGAGGTCCCGGTGGTGACTGGAGCGCCGAGCTGGAACGGCGGTTTTAGGAGGTCCAAGCAGCAGGCAGAGGTCCTGGCCCATGCAGGAGGTCGGCAAGCAGAGCAGGTGCCAGCATCACCCAAGGAGCCTGGCTCGGGGCGGGTTGAACTGGCAGCCTGGCGGCCGGCGGAGCCTGCACGCCCCGGCAGTGGTGGCTGCGGCTGCGGTAGCAGTGAAAGATGGCCGTCGGCGCTCCAGAAGAGAGCACGTGGGCAGGAAAAGATGGCCACTGGCTCTCAGCAGAGCGCAGGGCCGGAATGATGGCCGCAGACTCTCAGCAGAGTGCGGGATCAGAAAGATGGCCACCGGCTCTCAGCAGAGCGTGGGGCCAGAAAGATGGCCACCGGCTCTCAGCAGAGCGTGGGGCCGAAAAGATGGCCGCGAGCTCTCAGCAGAGCTCGGAGCTGGAAAGATGGCCACCGGCTCTCAACAGAGCGCGGGGCCAGAAAGATGGCTGCGAGCTCTCAGCAGAGCTCAGGGCTGGAAAGATGGCCGCGGACTCTCAGCAGAGCCCGGGGCGGGAAGAAGGCCGCCAGCTCTCCTGGAGAGCGCGAGGCTGGGGAAGAAGGCTTACGGTCCGGGCAGGCATGGGGCGGCAGCGGCGGCAGTGGTGGGAGCAATGCCTGCAAGCGGAGCGCTGGTATGGGACCTCACAGTCGAGCTGCTGGTGGGTTGGAGAGTCCGGGGCTCAAAAAGAGAGTGAAAATAAAAGAGAAAACAGAAAAAAAAAAAGGAAAAAAATGGGGAGGGACCCAAGAGTTCTCCCGGTTCGGCACCAAATGATAAGTAAAATAAAAAATTAATGCGAGTAAAATAAATAAGTGAGTACGGCAGAGTGTGAAAAACACGAGAGAGGTCCGGTACACGTGGCATGTAAAGTTTTAATGGCACGGCTCTCCCGGGGATCAGGGCGAGGCACCGTGGGGCCCGCGCGCCTGTCCAAAGCTTGAGGACGCGGGCTCTCCTTTTCAAGGTATTCATCTCGCGAGATGAGGGTTTACTCGCGGGAACGCCCAATTCTCGCGGAGGTTTCAGCCCCTCCCTTGCCCTGCAGAGGTCATGTGACACAAAGTCACATGAGTGAAGGACCCAACTTATCAGCAGGGTCTCACTAAATTGCTGAGACTGGCCTCGAGCCTGAATTGCTCTTGTCTCAGCCTCCCAAGTACTGGGATTATGATGTATGCCACCACAGCTGGCTTAGAAACTTTATTTTTAATTCTGAAAATGTCAAGGGAATATGTAGTTCCCTAGAATGTGGCATACCAAATGAGCCCAAATGCTTCTAAGCAAACAAAAGTCACTTACTGCTTGTATGGTAGATTTGGAAAATCTTTCATAGATAGATGCAACTCAAATATCCTAGAAAATGTGTTCAAGATTCTCTTATTCACTCTCATCAAAACATCTATTCTTCAGCTTTATGTTTGTCAAATTATACCTAGGAAAACCTAGTTTAAATACCCTATTAGAAAAATGGACTCTGCTCTGGTACGAATGTTTCTTCCAAAAATACAAATGTTGAAAATAACTCCCCAGTACAATAGTTTTTGGAGATGGAGCCTAATCAGAGATAGACCATGGGGTTTTTTGCAGTCTTGAGTGGATTAATACCACTCCTCTGGCAGTGTTATATTTTTTTAATGAGAGTGTGTTCAGCCTCCTTTCTCTCCATCTATCATCTTCTGATCTTCTGTCACCAGATGATGTAGCAAGTAGGCCCTTTGCAAATGCTGGAACCTTAATCCTGGACTTCCTAGTTTCTAGTACTGTGAGAAAATATGTTTCTTCTCCTTATAAGTTACTGTTTCTGGTATTCTGTTACTACCAATATCACCAACATATATTGGGAGGGAGTAGTGGGGAGTAGGGTGGGATGCAGAGGGAAATACAACCAACTGATGTGTGAATGGATGATTGTATAACTTTAAACCTCACTAAAACATATAATTGCAATGTACCAATGAAAGTATAAAATAAAATTTTAGAAGTATATTTTTAAATGAAAAAAAAAATCTGTCTTTCCCAAGCTGGAGCAAAGAGTGTCAGTGGGTTGGTTTCTGAGCACCCATGTCTAAATAGTATTACACTAATTGCACAAAACCTCACTGGAAATATTATGCATAGAACACAAGTTTGTTTACTGTTGGGGCATGTGCATACAGCGCCTAAAGAGATGCAGCCTCCCTCGGCCTGAGCGGCCTGTATGCTAAGCCTAATTTACTAGCGCAGTATCATGATCCAAATCACTAAATACTATGGAGATTTTCCCAATTTGATTTTCAAAATAAGTCACTTGCTCTTAAATCTCATAGAAAGAAAGTTTGAGCAATGCCATTCATAAACTTAGATTCTAAAGCTATTCTAACTTTCTAAGTAAACAAAAATATCTTAAATGAACTATTAAAATAACCACATCTGACACAAATGCAAATATGTTATACACTGTATTGTCTGAAGCTCCACCTTGACCTTCCATTACTTAGAATGTGGACTTCTCTTTTCAACTTCATGGTGAAGAATCTGCTTTAGATCTTACTAAGGATGAGGAGTGATTTTGGACGTGGTCTTGGAACGTGCATTGGCCACAGCACTAATACGAGCTTTGGCTGCAAGTCTGGCTTGGGCTCTTTCTTCCTCATCTTTCAGTGCCTCTTCATACCAGCATGGGAAGGCTGTAGGAACAGACTCATGGATCTTGGCCAAAAACTCAAGGACTTTCATCTTGCTGGTTTCACTGTGAGCTCTTGGACCCCACAGAAATTCATAGCGTGGAGGATCACTATTGGCTATCTGTCGACATTCCAGGTATTTTTCCTTCACTAAATCATTGTTTATAAGCTTCCTGGGATCCCCAAAAAGGAAGTGCTCCTTCCCATCGTAAAACCCCATCATGTTTAACACTTCCAAGATTTGCTCTTCAGTGGCACTGTTGCCCTTTGTGAAGATCACACCCAGGATGGTCATCAGTAGGCCGGTTCTGGGTACACTTCTGTCATCACTCAGCCTTGCATCAGAGTTTGGTTCTAGTTTGTTGACAAGGACATAGATGTGCCTGTTGGGATCCACCTTCTTCAAGTCAAGGCCAAAGATCAACTCCAGATGTTCGGAAACTCTCTTCATTATCTCGGGGAAGTCGTTCTTACGAATTCGAACTACATTTCTTAGCAGTTCTGCCTTTGTGATGGGCTCTTTCATTTGATACTTGTACAGTAGATAATGCACCAACATCACTACCTTCTCATCTAGAGGGTTTATGGAGAAGTACTCAGTGTTGACTGGGTCTTGTGTATATCTTTTTCTTTCCTTGTCGTTGTTCTCTATATCTTCATTTGATTTTGAGTGTGTAATATCTGTTGTGGTAGTGGTAGTGGATGAGCTTCTGTCAGGACATTGGGGACTGCTAGATGTCCCAGCAAGTATATTTTTGCAATGAGCACATAAGGAGGAAGGATACTCATCATAATCATCTTCGTCGTCTTCTATAGTAGCCCAAATACTCAAGAAATCTTCAGGCTCTTTTTGGAATTGACGACGCTTTTCCCGGGCACGCAGTTTGCTTTTCTGACCTCGAGGCATGATGATTTTGTTAAATGCAGGAATCAAAAAAAAGTAGAAGATCCAGAGACCTGGAGGAGAATGGATAAGGTAGCTTGTGCCCTTTCACCAGAGACACCACTTAGGCTTTATTGATGACTCTTTTGCAAGTTTTCCTATCTGTACTATTCAAAGAATCCACAAGGCTCCTAATCTCTGATCTGCCTGTACTTTGCCTCTGACATTCTAGGGTGTGTCTTAGGTTGATACCTATCAAATCTGCTAGGGGTTTCCTTGGAGAAGATAGCAAGGCCTGACTGGTCCAGGCTTTGTGGAGAATCATTTGCTCTTGGGCAAAGGGTTGTCTCTGTTCATATTTGGTGCTATCATCTTGATTTCTTCATATTTTGGGATTCTTCTGCTCTATTGCATTGTTATTGACCCCTCATTTCCCTCTTACCCTGTAAAAGAATCTGAAGAACCTCATCTAAACACATCTGCATGGTCACTTTCAGAATGATTAAAATGGGACCCTTTTATGCTAAGGTAATTAGATACAACATCCTTCTCTCTCATTTGGACTCTGATAGGGCCTGGGCCTTCACATTCTGCTGGCCTAAGACCTATCCTCTCAAAGAAAGACCTTCATCCCAGAAATCCCAGAGGTGGAATTTAGAGAGGCCTCAGTCTCATATATCTACCTCACAGTCCCTTGGGTTTGAAAGCATGGTCAGGACTCTGTCTACTTCTTTCATCTGAAGTGGATGATTCCCTCAGAACTCAGGATTCTTTCATTCAATACTCTTGTTAGGGCCTAGGACTCCTCCTGGCTTAAAGCTAATATCCTGTTCCAATATTCTCACCAAGAGAAATCAGTGTGCTTCATCAGGAAATCCCTGGCTAGAGCCTATCAGAAATCTCAGGTCCTCTGTGATTGGGAAAGTCTACTCAAACTTCTAAGTCCTTTCCCTTACATCACCTCCTGGCAGAGTCTGAATTAGTTCTGCTGACAACCAAAAGGCTATGTCACATCCAGACACCCCCACCTGGAGCCTCCCTGGGCTCACATCAGAGGTGAGCCTCTGTATGAACCCCTCCATTTTGTGGGGAGGGGGAGTACACCCAGATCTCAGTCCTTACCTTTACTTCAGTTAGGGTCCAAGGCCCTTCCATTTGTTGTTGGCCTGAGGCCGTAACGCTGGTCCAATGTCGGACCCTCTAGAATCAAAACCGGAATTCAAACTTGCTAAATCGGGAGGTCTCAGCTTGAGGTTTGCTACCGCTGACAGCAGGGGCGGGACTCTGCTGGTCGGCCCCCTGTTGTTAGGGTAGTCTACCTCATACCTCACAAAGGGTATGTACTTACCTCACATCCTGGCAGGGATTGTGACTCCTCCCTTTTATGACTTAACCTTTGACCCCCCCTCGCCATTTTTTTTTCACTTTGCCGAGACACTGAGCTATGAGTAGGAACTCACAGTATGTGGTATTGGGCCACTCTTAGTATGGGCTTCTTGGGGGGCACAGACAGCAGGATCTCAGGTTGTGTGGGATTCTTCAGGTTGTGTGGGATTCTCAGGTTGTGTGGGAACAATATACCTGGTGTATATTGTTCCCTCAGATTGTACTCAGGGGCTTCCCCTTCACTCCTTGAAGGCCTAGGCCCCTGACCTCTGCTCATATGATGCCAAAGCCTGGTTAAGTGCTGTCACCTCGGAATCCTAGGATTTCAAAGAGTTCTATGCAGGTGATCCCATTTTAGAGCTTCTCAGGGCTTACAAAAGGGGTGGGATTCTCTTGGTCCTTCTCTTCTGGTGTAGTGGGTGCCCTCAAACCTTACTCAGGCTTACCTTAATTCCTCATAGGGCTTGGAACTCTTCTCTTGAACTTTCTCCTCTGCTGACCATAGCAGCCCAGTACAGACCAATGCTTTTACTTTTCTGAGAAGTCAAAAGCAGAGGTTTGGAAACTGATGTATGCCACCCCCATATAGAGGATCTCAGAGGGGAAAGCAGGGTTGTGGCTCTTAGATATAGAGAGGTTGCCTCTATTTTGTGAAGGTTGTATGTTCTAGCAGAACTCACAAACGGATCTTTCATTGACTCCTGTGAGGGCTGAGATGCCTCCCTCTCCTGATCCTAGTCAACTAGTCTGAAACCAAGGTTTTTCTCCCCAATCACCTCACCACACACTTCCATATTCTCACTTCTCATGACTTAAAGGGAGGAGATGCCTGAGCCTACCATCTGGGCCTGGGCTAAGAGGTACCACCAGCAAGCCCCCAGCCCTGGGCTTAATAGTCTGTCCTGGAATGGACAATTCTCTCAGAACTTCCCCAGGATCTTCACTTTTAATTATTTTAGGTTCTGGAACTCCTCCCTCTGTGAGCCTAAAGATGATACCTGGTTCAGTGCCATCATCTCACAGGAAAAGGTGAAATTTATTTATTTATTTATTTATTTATTTATTTATTTATTTACTTAAATTTTGTGATACCGGAGATTGAACCCTAGGACATTCTACCTTCGAGCTATACCCCAACCCTATTTTATTTTTATTTTGAAACAAGGTCTTGCTAAGTTGCCTTGGACCTGTGATCTTCCTGTCTCAGCCTCCCAAGAACTGAGATTACAGGTGTGTGCCAACACTACAGGCTTGATATAAATTTTACTACAGGTTATATGATAACTCTGAGTGTGGCTGGTAAAGAATCCTTTTTAGTTTTTTTTCCAATTTAATTTAGTCAGCATTATCACAGTCATAAAGATAGAGGTCTGGATTCCACATATACTAACCACCCCATCAATTTACCAATGAACCATATCATCTTCAATGATTCTGCATCTTCCTGGAAATGTTTGCATTGAGAAAAAGTCCACTCCACTCCTTCAGTGTCAGACATAGCCACAGAAAATACGCATTTTTTTTTTAGAGTCAGAAACTATGTGAAGCAGTCTGAGCTGGGAATAACTTCAGGATCATTTTTCAAGTCATATCTATACTCAACCCTATACTTTAGAGTCAGTGAGGTAGCCATCTTCAGGAAATTCCTCCTCCAGTTTCTTCCTATTTATAGCTGTTCACTCCCTTCCACTATTATGGATACTATTTTCCCTGTTTTAAATGTCTTTTTTTTTTTTTTCGTACTGGGGATGGACCCAGAGCATTTTACCTCTGAAATATAACCCCACCCCTTCTTATTTTTTATTTTGAAACAGGGTCTTGTTAAGTTGCTGAGAATCTTACTAATGGCTAAAGATTGCCTTGAACCTATGATCTCCCTTTCTTAGCCTCCCAAGTACTAGAATTATAGGTGTGTATCACCACACCTGGCTGGTTTTTACAGTTTTTATCCCTAATCCCATCCAGTTTGCATAACCTCACATACACAGAAGGAGAAATATCCTTTTTGTCAGATATCAAAAGAGTTCCTAGGCCAAGTATCCTGGCAAGGATGTAACAAACCACTTGACAGTGGCTTCATCTCACAGTAAAGAGTGATAGAAATTTTATTACAGATCATGCGATGATTCTGGGAATGGCTAGAATAGAATACTTTTTTAAGTTTTCAGTTCAATCAAGTCAGGGTTATAATAGTAATAAAGATACTGAAGAGAAGTAATAAAGGCACCAAAGAGATGTATCTCTCTCCGAATCTATTAATATCACTGGGTAATGTAGAGGAGCCGGCTATACTCTGCTTGACACATGGGTAAAGGAGACTATAAGGGATAGTAGGTGACTGGCATGCCTCTGGTCCTTTCTTCTAGTTGATCTACTCACTCAGATCACCCTACAATATCATGCTAGTAACAGTGATTCAGAGACTTTCAAGCTTAATTATGAAAATTGTTCAAGGCACCATCATTTTCTCCTTCCTGGTCTATTATTTACCCTATGCTGAACTCTGTATATGGATCCTGACTGCCAACTGCCCTAGGCTTCTGGGACTATGTTTAGCTTGTGATCTCTCTCATGTATTCTGGAAGTTGTTCTACTCTCTGGTCCTAAGTACCTCACTAACTGAGGTTTTCCTGTGTAGGTCCACTTCCTGGCATTTCATCATTTTGATAAAATTCTTCCTTCGTAAATAAAGGAGAAATATAAAGACATCAGAAAACTGTGAGTACTAATAATTTTCAAGACAGCATTGCCAAAATTTCACTTTATGTAGCGTAGATATTATATTCATTTTCATTCAACCAACTAACAAGGAATTACAAATTAAAAGTGAAACAATATATTTTCAATTCAGTTTGACTAAAGTTAAAAATGCTTGATAAAATAAAATGTTATGAGTGCTTAATGTACTCACATACATTAATGTGTAAGAATATAAATTGGTGCCAAATTCTGGAACAGAATACTAATAACAATATTCATAAAAATTTGCAATAGTTATTTTCCATTTTAATTCAATTTTCTTTTGTACATCTTTCCTACAATAAACCATGCATATTTGCTCAAGAATTGATGTTCTATGATGTTTTATCAGTTGTATTAATCATAGCAACAAATGGAAACAATTTGTGTATCTCTCAGGAGGAGATTGGTTCAGTCAATTATGGCAAGTACACACTTCAGAATTCTAGGGAATAGTTATAAGTGTGAGATGGCTCTACATGGGTTGTCACAGAAAGATACTGAATTCATTTTAGTCAGTGGCAAGGTTGTAAAAGCCAGAAAAATATTATGACAGTTATTGATTTCTGTTAAAAACTCAGTGAATATCTAGCATGTGAATGGAAGAAAAAAGACTCTAAATTTTAGAATACTATGTTCCAGAATTTTTAATGCGGTTATCATTGAGTAGGGATTCAATTTTGGAGGAAGTAGAATTTTAATTTACCTGTATTTTTATACTTTTCTTTTTCGTGGTACTGGGGATGGAACCCAGGAGCATTGTACTTCAAGCTACACCCCCAGACCTATTTTTAAAGTCTTTTTTATTTTTGAAACAGGGTCTTACTGACTTGAGAAGGGCATCACTACGAAAGTGAGGCTGTGAGAAAACTGCGATCCTCAGGTCTCAGCCTCCTGAATGCTGGGATTACAAGTGTGTGCCACCACGCCCGGATTATTTTTATACTTTTTACCACAGGATTATATGTCCTTTTTTGTTATTAAAATATTTAAATAAGACAAACCAGAAATAGTATCTGTGTGTGTGTACACGCCTGTGTGCACACGTGTGCACTTGTGAAAGAGGTGCTAGAAATTGAACATTCTACCATTGAGTTACACCTCCAGCCCCTTTTAATTTTAAACAGGATCTAAGTTACTGCATGCTGGACTGGCACCTACAATCCTTCTGTCTCAACCTCCCAAGCACTGGGATTTCGGTTGTGTGCCACCTTGCCCATCAAGTAATTATTTATTTATACATACTAGAATGTATGAGATATAATGGGAAGAGCCTGAAATCTGAATGGCTTAGTATGCAAATTTTTTATTTATGAAAATACAATTTGATATGAATTTTGGTGGTTCTCTGCTGTCAGGTGACCCAGGGACCCAGGGTACTCTTCCCACATGTGGCTCCATATCTCAACACAAGTTTTCCTATTTGCTGCTTATTGCAACAGAAAACATGGAAGTTGCAGACTGTATGCCAGGTCTGAAGGGAAAATCATACTTCTGCTCATATTTTAGTGTCAAGGGTAGTCATATGTCATTTCCTACCTATAAATAAACTGGCAATATAGTCTCCATGTGAAAAAAAGGTAGAGCATGAGACAAGGTGGATGAGCAGTTACAATCCCTCCCAATAACTGCTACATTGTAGGCACTCAATAAAAAGCTACTATTAAGCAGGGCATGGTGGTGCACACTTGTAATCCCAGGCTTGGGAGGTGGAGACAGGAGGATCTCACAGGTTCAAAGCCAGCCTCACTGGCTTAAGAGACCCTGTTTCCAAATAAAAATATTTAAAAAATAAGTCTGGGAGTGTAGCCCAGAGGTAGAAGGGTTTCCAGGAACCCCAGTACCACAAAAAAAAAAAAAAAAAAGATACTATTATGACAATAGACATCTTTGTTCTTGGAGGAGTTTCTGAAAATATAAATATCCTTGCTATTCAATTTCATTGTCTAGTATCTATCTATGACAGGTGTTTTGAAATCCAGGATCACACCATTTTTCAAAATGATCCAGTAAATCACAAGGCGGGTCCACTCTTCTGTATTCAATAACTTATTTCTGTGTTAACCTTTTCAATAACTTCTATAATCTCAAAAGACTGAGAAATTTCTTTCTTTTGGTGCCTGGTCACAATCATAACTTGTGAATCTCTGCCATCCACGACCTGATGAATATACAGGTACCTTCAGGCACAATGAAAAAGGCAAAAATTTCCCTTGGGGGCAAATACAGACAAAAGTCAAGATAATTATGGTGAATTATATTTTAGTTTCTTATCAAAGCTGGCATGTGTACCAGGAGACATTTTCTACCTCTGCATAGACTGAACAATTACTCCACAAAGATTTCCATGCCCTTTCCCCTGAATACTGAGGATGTTATATTACATGGCCAAGGGCATTTTGAAAATATAATTAAAATTATGGAGCCAACTTTAAAAACAAGTTATTCAGATTGACTTTAAAATAGGTTATACTGCCAGGCGTGGTGGCACATGCTTGTAATCCCAGCATTTGGGAGGCTGAGACAGGAGGATCCCAGTTCGCGGCCAGCCTCAGCTACTTACTGAGACCCTTCGCAACTTAGTGAAACCCTGTTTCAAAATAAAGAATAAAAAATGGGGTATAGCCGGGCGTGGTGGCGCACACTTGTAATCAATCCCTGCACTTGGGAGGCTGAGACAGGAGGATCACACAGGTTCGAAGCCAGCCTCAGCTACTTAGTGAGGTTCTCAGCAACTTAGTGAGACCCTGTTTCCAAATAAAGTATAAAATAGGTCTGGGAGTATAGCCCAGAGGTAGAATGCCCCTGGGTTCCACCCCCAGTACCACCAAAAAAAAAAAAATGGGGTATAGGGTGTAGCTCAGAGGTCAAATGCCCCTGGTTCCATCCCCCCATCCCCAGACCCAGAAAAAAAAAAAGGTTATACTGGATTGTCTTCATGGACCAAATCTAATTTCACGAGTCCTTACTATCAGAAACATTGCTTCAACTAAAAGCAGGAGAAAAGATGCACCAGGAAAAAAAAAAGTTGGAGAGATTCCAAACATGAGATAGGTTAAATGTGCAATTTGTGACTCAAAAAGTAGGGTTTCATAGGCAAGATTGGAGAGAGGCCTTAAAGGCAGCTGTGGCTACAAAAAATAAACTCAGTCCTCACTTTTCAAGCCACCAAGAACTAGCTGGGCATGGTAGCGCATGCTTGTAATCCCAGAATTTGGGAGGCTGAGACAGGATTGCGCAGGTTCGAAGCCAGCCTCAGCTATTTACTGAGGCCTTTTGCAACTCAGTGGGACCCTGTTTCAAAATAAAGAATAAAAAATAGGGTTGAAGGTGTCTCTTGGAGGTAGAATGTCCCTGGATTCCAACCCCAGTACCAAAAACAAACAAACAAACAAACAAACAAAAAACCCACCAAGAACTAGATTCCTTATACTCAAGGTAACTTAAGGAAATTACCCTTAATGTAGTTGTCTCTGTCTTTCCAGGCCAGAGCAAATATTGCTGTAGCTTTTGAGAACACATCAGGTGGTTTGTTTCTTATTTCTCTAAAACTCCTTTATGCAATGTGCTCTGATGCATTAGGATCATGCACTGGGTCAAGGGTGCAGGGCCCTTTCCTTTAGGAGGGAGAAGTATTTTCTCAGGTTGACTCATGACCCCAAAGTAACTGCCAAAAGCAATCTACATTTGAGTCTTTTAACTCAGGACACATCATTTTGAGGATCTGGCCCCTGCTCACCACTCCCACATTATCTGATCCACTACCTAGCTTAACTCAAAAGTGACTCACACTGAAGGAATGGCAGTTTCCCTAGGCCCCATACCCACTTTGACATCTAACTGCTTTCATCTGGATCCTCTCGGTTTTTTTTCTCTTTCTGGTTTTGTGTGTGTGTGTGTGTGTGTGTGTGTGTGTGTGTGTGGTACTAGGGATGGGGAACCCAGGGGAATTCTACCTCTGAGCCACACCCGCCGCCAGCTCTATTTTTTATTCTTTATTTTTTTTGTTTTATTTTCTAATTATTCTAGAAGTAATGTTCTTAGTGTTTTGACCATGTATTTCCTGATCTATATTTTTTTTCCAAGTACTTTGCTAGCTTTTCTATTGGTTTACGTAGGTTTATTTTTTTAACATTTTATTGGTGCATTGTAGTCATACATCTTAATGGGGTACAAGATGGTGGAGGCATACATGCACACATCACCCAATTATTCTTTATCCACTTTCCACCCCGTTCTCTCCCCCTCCCTCCTTTTCATGTTTGGCTTAGTGATTGACTTTAATATATTTTATTCTTTATTTTTGAAACAGGGTCTCATTGAGTTGCAAAGGGCCTCACTAAGTAGCTGAGGCTGGCCTCGAACTGCGATCCTCCTGTCTCATCCTCCCAAATGCTGGGATTACAAGCGTGAGCCACCACACCTGGCCTCCCAGTTTAACTGGTCCTTTATGTTTTAGGTTATATCTTCCTCTCTTCCTTAAATGACAGCTATTCCTAGACTCTAAAATTCAGTGGGCATAGGTATTGTTTATCCTGAAATTGCCAATACTAGCACCAAGACTTCCAAAAACAGATGCCCAGATAATGTTCGACACATATATGAGGTAATGTTTGACACATATATGAGACAAGGTACAACATACTTTATTATGATATAGTTACTTTTATATTACTGAAAGTTAATATATCTTAGTTTAAAAACAATAAGTGATAAAAGAACATAGAAATTTTGTATCTTTTGCTTTTTCTCTAATTCTTCATCCAAATTATTTTGCTGCTGAGTCATTTTGCATGCCCAAGGAAATGCCTATTTCGTTATTATGTTGTCTTGTTTGAAATCACTAAAACTGATGAAAAATTTCCAAACTATTACAATAAAATAGTAAAACTCTCTTACATCCCATAAACATTAACAGATATGGAAATTATTTCATTAGTAAACTCAGATTCTGAAGCTACATAAACTTTCTAATAAAATTATTAACAATTAAATATCCAAGTTAACTACATAGAAGCAGGATACATTTTATATTCTGTGTTGTCACCAAACTCATCTCACTCCCACTAAAGAAAAATATAACGTATCTTTCTTAGCCTTTACTTGGGACGAGAAGAGCTGCTGGAAGACACCTTGGAATGTGCACTGGCCATGGCAGTAGTACGAGCCTTGGCTGCAACTCTGGCTCGGGATCTTTCTTCCTCATCTTTCAATGCTTCCTCATACCAGGTTGGGAAGGAACGAGGACTGGCATTGTGGATCTTGGCTAAGAACTCCAATACTTTCATCTTGCTGGTTTCAGCAAAAGCTCTTGGGCCCCAGAGGAATTCATAGCGTGGAGGATCACTGTTGGCTACTTGACGATACACCAGATATTTTTCCTTCACTAAATCATTGGTGATGAGCTTCCTGGGTTCCCCAAAAATGAAGTGATTCCTCCCATCTTGTATTCCCATCATATTTAGAACTTCCCAGACTTGCTCCTCGGTGGCACAGTTGCCCTTCGTGAAGATCACACCCAGGATAGTCATCAGCAGGCCAGTCTTAGGTACACCTCTATCACTCACTCTTGCATCATGGCCTAGTTCCAGCTTGTTGATGAGGACATAGATGTTTCTATTGTGATCGACTTCTTTCACGTCAAGGCCAAAGACCAGCTCCAAATGCTCAGTGGCTAGCTTCAGGATCTCAGGGAAGCGATTCTTGCTTGTTTTGGCTATATTTCTCAGCATATCTGTCTTTGTAACGGGCTCTTTCATTTGATATTTGTACAGCAGGTAATTAACCAACATAATAACCCTATGGTCCATCTGGTCTAGAAAGCCTGCAAGCAAATTCTGAGTGATAACCTGTGAGGCACTTAGCTTTTTTTCAACTTGGCCACTGATGTCTTCATTAGTTGTACAGGAAACATCCGCAACACCACCAGCAGCACCAACAGCAGCCATGGAAGATGTATCTCCACTACATTCTTGTGGATTGCTGCTTGCTCCAGCTTCAGATGACTTCTCGAGGGTATCTTTGAACTGAAGTTTCAAGGAGGAGGCCACCTCTTCGTCTTCCATTAAAACAGCTAGAATCTCCTTCATACTACAGGGCTCTTCTCTAGCCTGGCGGCGTTTCTCACGGGAACGGAGTTTACTCTTCTGACCTCGGGGCATGATTACTCTAATTAGAGCTTGGAGAGAAGTGTCCTATAGAAAAGAGGGTGAGATAATGTAAATCTCTTCAGCAAGGTGATACAACCTTAAGTTTATTAAAGGCCACCCCCGTAGTTCTCCTTGAGAACACTGCTCAAAGAATCCATTAGGTTCCTCTTCTCTCATGTGCCTTTTACCAAAGGCCCTATGGAAATAACTAGGGTCTTCTTCAGGCTACAGCCCTCCAGTACTACCTGTGTCTTACTGGGGATAACAGTGTCTGACAGGTGTTGACTCTGTGGAGGCTTTATTGTTCTGGGTAGGTAGGGGATGCTTTTCTCAGTTAATATTTGGGGCTATTACCTTGGCTTCTGGAAGGACCTGTGATCTCTCTGCTTAACCAAATTCATACTGACTTCCTAATTCTAAAGCCCTTACTTATCTCCTTAAGTGAAGAATTGGGGAGAATCTCATTTGTCTATATCTGTCCGAAGACATATTAAGATGGCAGCAATGGCAGGATGCTGTGAGATCCTCTGTGTCCTAGTGCATTTACATGCATTAGTCTTTAATCAAAGTCCTCATCTTTGCTTCTAATAGGGCCTGATTCCCTTCCCTCTACTGACTTGAGACCTAGCCCCTCAAAACAGGCCTTCACAGACCTGAGAGTACTGAGGAAGAAATTAGGCCTCAGACTAACATACCTATTCTATTACCCCTGCTAGAAATAGCAGCACTTGTAAGGCTTTGGGAAATGCTTTGTTTTCCAATATTCAATTTCCTCATCATGACATTCTTCTTCACCTTGGCTGCTTGGTATCTTTCCCTCTGGTCTATACCAATCAGAATAAGGTCCTCATTCACGTTCATGTAATATTACCATCAAAACTCCTCCCTTTGCTGAACTTTATCTTACACCAAGGTTCTTATTAGACTCATTACCATCACACAATTAAGCTGAGGAACTGAGGGTTGTCCTGTGCCTTACAGCAACACCAGGGGCCTCCAAGAATTAATGGTAGGGGCAGGACTCTTTAATGCCCTCATTATTCTGGGGAGGCACTTTTCCACAGTGCTTACATAAAGGCATTTCACTGATTTCTGGGACCTTTTTTTTTTTTTTTTTTTGGTGTGCTTCTACCATTTACTTATTTATTTTTGTGGGTCTGGGGATGGAACCCAGGGGCATTCTACCTCCGAGCTATACCCCCTGCCCTGTTTTTTATTCTTTATTTTGAAACCGGGTCTCACTGAGTTGCAGAGGACTTCACTAAGTAGCTGAGGCTGTCCGCGAACCGCGATCCTTCAGGTCTCAGCCTCCCGAATGCTGGGATTATAAGCATGTACCACCACACCCGGCTTTACTACTTATTTTTTTAAAGTTACTTGAGAACAGAAAAACTAAGTCTTGCCAGGCGTGGTGGCGCACACTTGTAATCCCAGCATTCGGGAGTCTGAGACCAGAGGATCGCGGTTAGTGGACAGCCTCAGCTACTTAGTGAGGCCCTCGGCAACTCAGTGAGACCCGGTTTCAAAATAAAGAATAAAAAACAGGGCAGGAGTATAGTTCAGGGGTCGAATGCCCTTGGGTTCCATCCCCATACTCACACACACAAAAAAATAGTCTTAACATCCTCGTGACTGAATATTTTTACATTTCTTTCTAATTGCCCGAAGCTGACACTTTAACATCCTCAAGCCTAGCAAACCGCTACAGCTATTAGTCAAGCATAACTTCCTGTTAAGCATAACTTCCTGTTCCCTGCTTGCAGTATCCCAGGGCTGAGAGTAGGGGTCGCCCTCTGCGGAGACGCCACTATTTTGTGGAAAGATAATTCCACAGAACACACCTGGAGCCTTTCCCTAGCTCCAGGAATATCCTAGGACCCTTTCCCCTCCTTGCTGGTCTCCAAAAACCTGGCCTAATTCTCATTTTAAACCTTAAGTCTCCACAAGCGGAATTCGGAGGACGGTATACGAGGCGACCCCCCCCCCCCCCGCCGCCGCCGACAAACAGGGTCTTCTGGGGCTGACGGCAAGGGCAGGCGGGTAGTGCCTTCTCTCTTTAGGTATTGGGAATCCCCTCAAAACATTATTCGACGTTCTTACCTCCTGGAAGGGCCTGGGGGTTCTTCTTCTCCCTGCTACAAAGATGTCGCCTCGCTCACCACAAAGCCTCGGATCTCGTGGACGCCAGAAGCGGAAGTAGATGGTACATCCGGTTGACCTCGTGGCTGCGGGGTCGCGCTGTGCAGCGGGAAACTGTGGTGCCCCCTGTGCTTTGGAGTAGGTGGGAATAAACTTCCTCCTTGGTCGTAAAGCCACTTTTCTCATCTGGCTCATAAGTTAAAGTCTTCTTCAAGAACATACATCACTGTAAGCTACGGAAAGTTTCCCAGCTTAAACGCTCATAGGTAATAACGTCGTGTCCCAGATGTGAGATGACATCAAAAGGATGAGGCACAGTTTGTGTGTGTATGTGCGTCTGCGCTTTGGATTTGTTTACATAAGACGGTGGTTATTTTCTTGCTGCTTATTTTGTAGAATTGTCCCCCAATTGCCTGGTATGGAAATATTTGAGAATGGCTAGATCTTTGATCAATTTAACCTTATATTGTTCAATTATAGTTTTCTATTTCTATTTCTCTTGCACCAGTTAAGACATTCATATTTTACAAATAATGGGTTTATTTCTGAGTTCAAATGTAATGGCTTTATTTATTTCTTAGCTTAAAAAAATTAAACCCTGGTGCCGGGCATGGTGGTACACGCTTGTAATCCCCCCCCCCCCCCCGCTTGGGAGGCTGAGACAGGAGGATCGCACAGGTTCGAAGCCAGCCTCAGCTACTTAGTGAGGCTCTCAGCAACTTAGTGAGACCCTGTTTCCAAATAAAGTATAAAATAGGTCTGGGAGTATACCCCAGAGGTAGAAAAGCCTCTGGGTTCCACCCCCAGTACCACCAAAAAAAAAAAAAAAAAAAAAAGACCAGTGGGCAATATTGGGACCCTGTTTAAAAAAGAAAAATTAAAAGGGCAGAGACAGGAGAATTATAAATTCTCGACAAGCCTCAGCAGTTTATCAAGGCTCTCTGCAACTCCCTGTTTCAAAATTAAAAATGAAAAGGACCGGGGCTATAGCTCAGAGGTAGAATGCCCTGAGGTTCGATCCCCAGTAGAAGAAGAAGAAGGAGAAGGAGAAGGAGAAGAGGAAGAAGAAGAAGAGCTAAATCCATTTATTGGGGGGGGGCGGAAGGGAGTACAGGCGGTGACAGCTTAATCCCGTGCACAGCCCCAGACACATGTGTCTCAGACACAGTTGAGGATGCCTAGGACCCATGCCTGACTGCATTGCGTAATCCTAGCACAGTAGCGGTAGCATACTACTCCAGTGTAATAGCGGGAGCGTGTGCTCGTGCACGGGCATCTATCTTACGCATGCGCATTGCACATAGTTATGTGCAATAATTAAGCAAATTGTAACATTCATGTACAATGACTAAGCAAGGTGTAATACGCATGTCCATGTCCCACACCATTTTTTTTTTTTTTTGGTAGTACTGGGGGTGGAACCCAGAGGCTTTCTACCTCCGGACTATACTCCCAGACCTACTTTATATTTTATTTGGAAACAGGGTCTCACTAAGTTGCCGAGAGCAGTAGCTGAGCCTGGTTCCGAACCTGTGCGATCCTCCTGTCTCAGCCTCCCAAGCGCCTGCGCCACCGTGCCCGGCGTCCCGCACCATTTTGTGCAGAACAGTTCTGCAGAATAAAGTTGCCGTTTATTCTCCTCCAGATAGAAGCTCTTAGAGCATTCTTATTCTAGGGGATTTCACTACCTGTAGCCACAGCTGGCCCCTGAACAAGCCCCTGACAATGTGATAATATTTTAGGTAATTTTCCTCTAATAGTATAACATCCTTACATTAGGTTGACAGCCTGTATTCACTGCCTTACTGGATCTGTTATGTATTCATGCAGGGTCTTTGCTTCCATATGAATAATCTTGGCTTAAGTGTTCTTTTGTCCCGGTATCCTCAGGTGGTTTTCTTACTAAAGAGCGCTAGCCTGGGAAAGAGTGTTGAAATTTCTTCCCATCTTTT
This sequence comes from Muscardinus avellanarius, assembly GCF_963383645.1. NCBI lineage: Eukaryota > Metazoa > Chordata > Mammalia > Rodentia > Gliridae > Muscardinus > Muscardinus avellanarius. Next base: position 21,731,512 of record NC_137792.1, on the reverse strand, counting down.
TGTGTGCTTTGGACTTGTTTACATAAGACGGTGGTTATATTCTTGCTGATTATTTGGTAAAACTGTTCCCCAACATTCTGGTACTGAAATATTTGAGAGTGGCTAGATCTCTGATTACAGTCTGACTTTGTATTGCTCAATTACAGTTTTCTATTTTTATTTTTACCAGTTGGGCCATTCATATTTTCTAAATAATGTTTTCATTTGGGAGTTAAAATTTAATCACTTTATTACTTACATTATAAAAATTCTCAAACATACTCAATAGTGGAATAAAGTTAACAGAATCAGCAATTATCAATACATGGGCAAACATGGCCCCATCTATATCCATACTTCCTATCATCTCTACAAATGAAATTATATGAAACAAATCCTATACATCATGCCATTTAATCTAAATATTTCAGTATGTATTCCTAAGGGATAGAAGCATAAACAAGATATACTTATTCTATTTTAAAAATTACTTCCTTAATATAATCAAATGTCCAGTTAACGTTCACATTTACCTAACTGGCACAGTTTTATTATTTATTTATTTTTGCGGTACTAGGGATGGAACTGGGGGGCATTCTACCTCAGAACCTCACCCCTATTTTTTTTTTTTTGCGGTACTAGAGATGGAACCCAGGGGCGTTCAACCTCCGAACTACACCCCCTGCCCTATTTTTTATTCTTTATTTTGAAACAGGGACTCACTGATTTGCAGAGAGCCTCACTAAGTAGCTGAGGCCGTCCACAACCCGGGATCCTCCTGTCTTAACCTCCCAAATGCTGGGATTACAAGCATGGGTAACCAAGCACAGCCACACCTATTTTTTATCCCTTATTTTGAAACAGGATCTCACTAAGTTTTAAAGGGCTTTACTAAGTACCTGAGGCTGGCCATGAATGGCGATCTTTCTGTCTCAGCCTCCCAAGTACTGGGATTACAGGCATGCGCCTCCATTCCCATCTAACAGGCACTTTTGTTGTTGTTGTTTTGTTTTTGGTACTGGGAATGGAACGCAAGGGCATTCTACCTCTGAGCCCCCCCCACCTCTATATTTTTTTTATTTTGAAACAGGGTCTGAGTTGCAAAAGCCCTTGCTAAGTAGCTGAGGCTGTCTAGGAACTGTGATTCTCCCATCTCAGCCCCGAATGCTGAGATTACCACACCTGGTTCCACAATTTTTTTTCGGTGATATTGGGGTTCCTGGAAACCCTTCTACTTCTGGGCTACACTCCCAGACCTATTTTTTATATTTTTATTTGGAAACCGGGTCTCTTAAGCCAGCGTGGCTAGCTTCGAACCTGCTCGATCCTCCTGTCTCCACCTCCCAAGCACGGGGATTACAAGTGTACGCCACCACGTCCAGCATCTGGTTCCACATTTTTAAAATAGTATTTCCTTAAGCCTGCATCCAGTACATTCTATTTTTGTTATTATTTTTATGTACATTCATTTATAGGTCCATCTCCCATTACCAGCATGCATGAATGCATGTATGCATACGTACATACATGCATAAATACTTCTTACTTACATTGTTTCTTTAACTTTGTAATTTTTTTTTTTTTTTTTTTTTTTGGTGGTGCTTACTATGGAATCCTGGGGCATTCTATCCCCAAGCTACACCCCCAGCCCTATTTTTTATTCTTTATTTTTGAAACAGGATCTCACTGAGTTGCAGAGGGCCTCGTCAAGTAGCTATGGCTGTCCATAAACAGAGATGGTCCTGTTTCAGCCTCGCAAATGCTGGGTTTATAAACGTGCGCACCACGACCAGCTTGTAATTTTTTTTTTTTTTTTTTTTTTTTTTTTTTTTTTTTTTTTGCGGCTCTCGGGATGGAACCTAGAGGCATTCGGCCTCCTAGCTACACCTCCAGCCCTATCTTTTATTCTTTTTATTTTGAAACAGGGTCTCACTAAGTTGTGGAGGGCGCCACTAAGTAGCTGAGGCTGTTCATGAACCACGATTCTTCACTCATCCTCCCGAATGCTGGGATTACAACCGTGTGCCACTAGGCCCGGCTATAATTATTTTTAAAACAGGTCATATGCTCTTTCTAACGTCCCATGGTATAAATTTGCTGATTGCAAAACTGGTATATTTCTCTCTTGTGTTTCTTTAAATTGGTAGAAGTTTTATCAGACTAAGGTTTAATTGTTTATCAGGTTTTTTTGTTTGGAAAAGCCATTGAATAGCAGATACCATGAATTACCAAAATGAAAAAGTAAATTTCATTATGAGGGAGACTTAATGTCCACTTCTCTTTGTGATAATGTTGGCCGTCTTTGAGGATTGGCACATTTATCCATTAGTTAATGAAGGGTAACAGTAACACAAAGTTAATTTTCCAATTTTAATATTCTTTCTGAGGTTATGAGATGAAATATATAATTTTGTAGAAATGATTTTTTTGTCTACCATTTAGTAAGGGTATTTGTTGTATTCTTATAATATTTCAATTATTCCTGCTCATATAATTTATTCAATATTATTTAACAGCTATCATTTATTTTTCTTAATTTTGAAATTTATGGTACCTATAAAATTGCCTATTATATAAATATTTTCAAAGAATGAGCTTCTTTTAGTTGGCTTCAGTGTCTTCTAATTAATCATTTCCGTATTTACCTTTATTATTTCTTATGCTGTACCTTTTGGGTTTAATATATGTTATTGTTTCTCTAACTTCTTGAGATTTGGCATGTTTTAAATGTTTCCGTTTTTTATATTCAACCTGTTTAAGGATATTAGTAATCCTCTAAGTACTACTTGGGCTGTTTTAGCATTTAAATATTAACATAGGTAGTGTTATAGAACTTTTTGCTTGAATATTTTATGAGTTGAATATATCTTTGCATTATGCTCATATACTTTTTTGAATTCATGTGCAAATACTGGTGGCAAAATTATTTTTGAGAGGGGTGTAGAGAGAAGGAAAGAAATACAGAATTATTTATAAGCAATTTCATGCGTTCACATTTGTTTTGTTTTGTTTTTGTTACATGTGATATAAAATATTTGAACATATTTCACTGCTATTTACTGGGAAAAACTAAGAGTGAAAAGTGAGTTTCACAATAGAAAGTCAATTTTTATCATCAGTGAAGTATAACCATAGATATTGTCTAGGAAAATATAAATTATTCTAAATAATTCAGGTGAAATTTAATTTAATAAACTGGTTATTCAGGTTATAGAAAAGGCAAATAGGGTAGAGGTGGGCAAAACAATACTTATCAACTTGAGGAAGTCATTTTAATCTCTAGGAGAGAGGGATAATGAGAAGATATGTTACTGAAGCCTGGAGTTAAGGTTAATAGGATCTGGAATCATGATGGATCAATATGATAGGGGATAGAGCCATAGAAAAGGTATAGTCATTGAAGAAGGCACTTAATACAGAAAGGGAGAAGAGAATCTCTCTGGATGTTCCTGTTCTCTTGAACTCTAACCTCCTTCTCATCCCTTCTATTACCTGAACCATGACAGCAGCCAAATGTTGGAGAACATAGGAATTATGACCTCTGAAATTCATCTCGTTTAAACTGGAGAGCAGAGCAAGGAACAAATCTGAGGCCAATTAGTTGGCAAACTAGCTTTCATGCCAGATTTACATATTAAATGAGAAAAATCATATCTGAATTGTTAGACAGGATTTTGTAAAGAACATTAGTTCATTATAAAAAGTGATGTCAAACTAAGAAACATATCTACAAAAATCCCATAGCAAATATCATATTGGAAAAACTTCAGCTATTGGGAACTAGGCAAGAGTATTTTTTATCATTATTTTTTACCTACACATACGTAATATGGGTTTCTGACAGTGCAATAATGGGAAACAGATAAAATAAAAGAGATAATGTTGAAAATAACATGATTTCAGTGTCAATTTTCACCAATTAACACACTGCTTATAAAATTAACGTGGGAATACAATGCACCAAAATTGGTCAAAATGACTTTACAAAGTAAAACAAAGTGAGAAAAATTAACCTAACTTAAGGGTTAATTTGAAACTGCAGTAATCATGTCAATGATATTTTTGTAAAGATAGACAGTGAAATTAATGGGACAACCTAGAAATACCAGCAATAGACCATTAAATGCATGGGGACATTGTTTGCCAACAATAGTGCAAAGACAAATCAGTGAAGAAAAATAGTATTTGAAACATATAATGCCGCAACTGGAAAGACATGCACACAGAATACAATACAAACTAAAAACAAATTTGATCCATTATTTCATGATAGAAAAAAATAACTGAAAATGGATCACCAATATAAATGTAAACTTCCAAACTACAAAACTTCAAGAAGGAAACATAAAGTAAAACCACTGTGATCTTGCTCTAGACAAAGATTTGTTAGGTATAACTCCAACTGGATATTCCATAAAGGAACAAATTGATAAATTTGACTTCACCAGAACTAAAAATCATCTGTTCTTCAAAGTTTAATGCTATGAAAAGATGACCATATAATGGAATACAATACTTCCAAAGCATCTATCTTTCTATCTATATTTCTGTATATGGTTGTATTTAGCATTTATAAAGAACTTTCAAAATCCAAAAAGAAAACAAACAACTCAATATAAATGGGCAAAAGGTTCAGACAGAAAATTGAACAAAGGATAGTTTGAATAGTAAAGAATATAAAAAATGCTCAGCATCTGTCATCATCAGGGATCTAACAGTTAAAACCCCAGTTAAATACACAGGTAATAAAATATTTAAAATTAAAAGGACCAACCATACTAAGTATTGCTAAATTTGGGAATAAAATCCTTCCATGTTGGGGAAGTGTAAATCTTCACATCCACTTTGGGAAAGTTTGGAGGTTACTTAAAAAGTTAATTATGCATTTGCAATATAATCTATCATACTTTCAGGTTTTTATCTAAGATAAATGAAAAAAATTGTAACCATGCAAGTATACAAAAGTTCATAGCAACTGTATTTGTAATTTTGAAAATGTGGCAATCAAATCTACAATAACATGTGACTATATAAACAAACTGGCATATGTAATGAAATGTTATTCAGTAATAAGCAGAATGAACAATTGCTATACAGTGATATACAAAGGATATATTTTCAAGTGTTGGGGTGTGTGCATACAGCACCTAAAGAGATGCAGCCTCCCTCTGCCTGAGCGGTCTGCAGGCTAACCTTAGATAAAGTTTAAGAACTTCCACAGTAAATTGATTTAGCAGAAAAGGGACTAAGACTGCGCCTGAAGGAAGTTACGAAGGCATAGTTTCCCCATTCGTTATGGGTGGGGAGACTGAGTAGTTTTTCCTTTTTTACCTTTAAAGGAGCTTCCGCACACATGAATGGCTCGTGTACTGGCCTGGGATTGGCTGTGAGCTACATGCTGGGTCCCTGAAGAGGTGACCTTTATCCCGATAAGCTAGACTATTTCCTCATTGGAAATTCCCCTTGTGGTTCTGTCTCCACGCTTAAAGGTTGTTTCTCCCCATGACCCCCGAAAAATCTCGCTGACTGTGGCCCCAAGCCAGCAGAAAAAGGGGCTGCCGAGCATACACCCTCCTCCAGTCCCGAAGCCCCTAAGAAACCTCCGGATCCCTCCCTTGATCTCTTTGCGAATGCTAAGAGCTCCCTACAATCCCTTTCCCCAGCCAATTCCTTCTCCATACCCTCCGCTCCGCCGCTATATGGCAGTGAAGGGGGAGCTGGAGGAACTGTGGGCCTCTTTCCCGTCAACGTCAACCCGGGAGGAAACCGCCCTACAGCCTGGTACCCCTGGGAACCACAAGACCAGATACGGATGGCCGCTTTGACAGCACGGGAGAAATTAGATGAAGGACCTACTGAAGCCCCTATTGCTGGGATAACCCAAAAAGCAAAAATACAAAAGTCAATTAATGAGACATCCTTAAGGCGATTTAATCCCACGCTGCCTTTAATTTTATGTGTTTTCATGGGAATCACCCTATGCTTGGCTCTTTTGGCCCAGATGGGAGAGCCCATTCGTTGGCTACACTTCTCCATAGGAGGAGCACCCCGGGTATATTCCATAATTGACCAAGTAGCAGGTTACATTATTAAAGGAAGAGACATAGCAAATCAGTTATTTGGAATAGACCCCCATAAAATTATCATTCCCTTTCGCCTCTCTGATTTTACATGGTTACAGAGAAATAATTCAAGAATATTATTTGCATTAGAGGGAGTTTTAGGAAACTAAAGTTTATTAAGAAGTTCTGGAATACATCAGTGAATAACTCTTATCTATGATATATGCATCATACTTGAATATTTATTTGGGGCTGAGGATTCATTCCTTTTACAAAAGGGGGATAAATAACTACGGAGGCCCCTTCGTGCCCTCCATCGGTGAATACAGTAATACATTTGGGATCTGGGGTAAGTAAAAGTAGCCTTGGGGCTTTCCATTCTAATTGTGTAAAAGAACTCATCCACTTGTAGGGACCATAATGGCAGTCCAAGTTTCCTAAAACTCCCTCTAATGCAAATAATATTCTGTAAAAGGATCTCCCCAATTCAAAGAACTTTTTGCCATAGCCCTAGCCCTGCAAGAATTTTTTGAGTCTATAAATTTATTCTCAGATAATTTATATGTAGTAAATTTGTTACCTACTTTAATAGATGCTTATATTAAATTAGATGCCAATCCTATTACCCCTTTAATGATACAAATACAATGTCTGCTTAAACAACGTCGATATCCAATATTCAACATCTTAGGGGACATCAAAACTTACCTGGGTTACTATCCAATGGCAATCCCATGGCTGACCAACTGGCCTCCACAAAAGTTCAAGCCCTATCTGTAGAAGAGGCCATGGATTTTCATCGATTAACCCATGTAAATTGGAGGCGATTAAAACACAAATATCCTCAAATCCCTACTAAGGATTTAAAAAGAATTGTTTGCACTTGTAAATCATGTCAACCCTTCTTGCAAATACCCGCCCCCCCCTTCAATCGCCCGGAGTCAACCCAAGAGGCCTATGCCCCAATGGATTATGGCAAGTGGATGTAACTCATTTTCAATCATTTGGAAAACTCAAGTATATTTTTGTTTCCATAGATACCTATTCCAGGGCTACTTGGGGCTCAGCTCATTCGGTTGAAAAGACAAAACATGCTATAAGTCATTTTCTTCAATGTTTTGCTATTTTTGGCATTCCTGAACAAATCAAAACTGATAATGGCCCTTGTTTTATTAGTCAACATTTCACCTCCTTCCTACAGTTATGGAAAATTATTCACACTGTGGGCATTCCATATAACCCCAAAGGACAAGCTTTAATAGAAAAATATAATCATACCCTAAAAGTTCAATTACAAAAACAAAAGGGGGAGTTGCTACCCCCACATGATCAATTAAGAAAAGCATTATTAACCCTAAATATTTTAAATTTTTCAAAAGACTCCAACCTGTCCCCTTTTCATAGGCATTGGACCACAAAGATTCCCTTTTCCTCCATCAAATTAGGTAGATATCGTTGGCTTTGTCTTCAAGCTGGACCACCTCGGCCCTTGGCCCTAATCAATCAAGAGGAGTCCCCAAAACTAGATCACCCCAATTGCTCTATGTCCTTCCCATTATCAGTCCAGCCATTTAAAATATCAATAAATAATACCTGTTACTGGGCACCCAACATTGATGGTTCAATTTTTGCTCTATAAATATTACTGTTGAATCTTCCTCCCAAAATCTTTGTCCCCCTCCCGGGTTGTTTGTTTGTGGCGATAGTATGGCATATGGATCCTTACCCCCATCATGGACAGGCCTTTGCACCCTTGCCTCCCTGCTCCCCAATATAAATATTATCCCTGGGGAGGAACCAATGCCCATCCCCTCCTTTGATTATTGGGGAGGACGAAAAAGGAGGGCAGTACAAGCCATCCCCCTCTTAATCGGGATTACTGCCGGAACTGCCATGGGTGTGGCTGGCCTTGGGATGGCCTTTGAGTTACATAGGAAACTCTCCCTCCAAATGATCGATGGTATTAAGGCCGTCTCAGAAACCATCCTAGACTTACAAGCCCCATTAGATTTTCTAGCCGATGTGGTATTACAAAAAAGATGGGGATCAGATTTATTAACAGACAAAAAGGGAGGCATCTGCTTATTTTTGCAGGAAAAATGCTGTTTTTATGCAAATAGATCTGTCCTGGTACAAGATAAGATTAAGCAGCTCCAAGATGATCTGGAGAGGCGGCGACGAGATCTTCAGGAGAGTTCGTTCTGGACCGGCTTTCATGAACTTTTGCCCTATTTTCTTCCTTTGTTGGGCCCGTTGCTGTTTATCATAGTTTTGTGTACCATAGGCCCCTGTGTTTTTAATAGATTAGATCAGTTCATACAAAATAGAATGGAAGCTGTTAAAATTAACCAAATAGAAGTGCATTACCAAAGGCTTGCCAGCAAAGAAAATGAATCTTATGATTGGCGCTCTGAATATGACCGCCCCTCTCCTGCAACATGTTAAAAGGCTGGTGACCAATGACGGGTAAGATCCCCATGGGCCAGAGAAACCTAAGATAGGAGGTACAGTATAGATCTGTGCTATCCAATGGCGGGTAATCCCTGGTACTTGATGGGGACAACCTAAAACAGGCCCAGTCTCGATAAAAATAAAAGAAAAAGGGGGAGATGTTGGCGTGTGTGCATACAGCACCTAAAGAGATACAGCCTCCCTCGGCCCGAGCAGTCTGCAGGCTAAGCCTTAGGTAAAGTTTAAGAACTTCCACAGAAAAGGGGCTAAGACGGTGCCTGGAGGAAGTTACGAAGGCATAGTTTCCCCATTCGTTATGGGTGGGGAGACAGTAGTTTTTCCTTTTTTACCTTTAAAGGAGCTTCCGCACATGTGAATGGCTCATGTACTGGCCTGGGATTGGCTGCAAGCTACATGCTAGGTCAGTGAAGAGGTGACCTTTATCCCAGTAGGCTAGGCTATTTCCTCATTGGAAATCCCCCTTGTGGTTCTGTGCTATATATATGTTGCTTGAAGAAGAATAAACGAGCTCCTGCTTGACTCGGCTCCCGGCTCGTGTGTATTTGTGTTCGGGCCGTAGGCACCCACCATCCTCTCAGCTCCACCGCTGAAGGGCTGGACCCGTCATCCAGGTATTTTTTTCTTAGTGACAGAAGCCAGACAAAAGAAATATAGGATATCCATAGTGACAGAAACGTCAGTATCAGTGATTGCCTCTGGATTTGGGGAATGGTGATGTAGAAAGGATTACAAAAGAGAACAATAACATGTTGGGAGGCAATAGATATATTCATTATCTTGATTGTGGTTGTGGTTACATGGATATACACATTTGTCAAAACATATCACATGTCATGTTTTAACTCTTTGCAGTTTATTGTATGTATGTATTTGTTAGTTACAATAGAAATATGAAATAATAATGGAATTAAAACTACTATAAGGAAAATGACTATCCAGTAAAAATTATGTTGGTAATGATTAATTAGCCAATTTTTAACTCATATATAAATATAGGCCAAATATTACTTAATCCTTTTAGCTTAGTAGATGCCAAATATTTGAGTAGTTGTACTATATATTCACTTTTCATATAGGTATAATGATATTGTGTATATATATGTATTTGAGTTAATCCTTCTTAGAAATTATATAATTCACTTTATTTTTATAATTAATTCCTAGTATGTTTTGTCATAACTAAAAAAATTCCATATTTCACCATAACAAAAATAACCAGGTGAAATGCTTTTAAATTAAGAGTAAATTAATTCTAGGTGAGTAACTTTTTGAAGCCACAATTATTACAAATTAATCATTCAGGTAGTTTAACCATGAATGTGTTGCTAATAATTGCTTATTAGTACCACAGTAGAAGTTTATTATTGTATAACTGGCATAAACATATAAGAAATTTTTATGACAAATAAATATGTTTATGTGAGCTAAAATAATTAAACACAGCACTACAAGGCCTAAACCCAAGAAGAGAGTATGACATAGGGTGTGAGCAGTTTGTATACTTCTTTGACTTTGCTTAGAGTATTAGCTTTTTGACTGTTCATTCATAGGTAGATAGTACTTTGCTTAAAACTGGGTATTCCTCTTTGATATTTGCTACCACATCTAGCATCATGCTTTATCTATGCATTTGATGTGGCTATTATTATATAGATTGTATTTTGTTATTCACATTGATTTTGTAATCACAAGTGAGCTATTAAGATCTAGGCTTATCTGGACAAGTAATCCATGCAACAAGCATCTTACTTCTGTTCTGATACTTTTACCATTCCTGAAATCTCTATCTAATCAATGAGTGTGCTCACTATTTCACTGTTAATATCTCTTGTTTCATATTTATCATATCCTTAATCTGTTCCCTATTCTTTAAACTTTAACCAATTACTGATATAGTTTCATTTCTAGCACCAATGATTAGTTGTGAGGATGAGATTTAGCAAGTGATACATACATGTCTGTATCAATTTGTCTCATTATGTTTTACATACACAAACACACACATGCATATATATACATATATACACATATATATGTATAAAACATAATACAAAATTAATGTATAAGATGAAAATATTTCTATCATTTATAACTTAAGTACACTGACATCACAATTTTTATTTTTTACTTATCTATACGTTTAGCATGCTGCCTAGAAATTAGAAATAAATGCTAACATTGTATTCTCTGAGTTTCTAGGTCTGAGAACAGGAATAGTAGAAGAGGAAGGGAAAGTATCAGACATCCTCAAACCAATAGTATCATGATGTATGTCTCACAGTTTTTTTCTCTTTTGGATTTAAAAATTAATGTTGTATTTTAATTTTATTGTGATTCATGATGATATATATGTGCACAACCCCAAGTTTGTGTGTGTGTGTGTGGTACTGGGGATGGAACCCAGGGGCATTCGACTTCTTATTTTTGGGTCCATATAGAAGCACAGAGGATGCTAACACTGTTTGAAGGATATTTAGTAGCATCCATAGTTTATTGAAGTAGAAAACTTATTCTTGAAGAATCAAATGTATATTATAATCTTATATTCCAAGGTTTCCATAAAGACATCAAGCGAAACTGCATAAAATATTGGCCAATAATGATTACCATTTCTAAGCTAGTTCTTGCTTTTTTTGGTGCTAGAAACAACTGTTATATTGCACAGAACCCTAACCACACAAGGTCAGTGTGCTAATTAATACTTGGGCTAGAAAATTAATACTAATGTTGATGAAATACAGTGAGAAGGTACTCACTGTTCTAGCAAGCGTTTTACCAGTATAACTATGATGTGGATTTAGTAATATTGTTGTACATGTGAATGTAAAAGTAAATAACAATATTTGTAGGGATACTCAGAAATAAAACTACATGTCCTCTGTCTCAGTTAACATTCTAACTTCTATTATCAAAAACAACTGATCACAACTGATAACTTGGAAGAGGATTTATTTATGCAGTTTTTGGATTTCAGAGTTTTAGTTCATGTCATTCCGGGTCTGTGGAGCTCAGGGCATGGTGGCAGGCAGCAGGAAGAGTCTCATATCACAGAGGTCAGAAGCAATAGAGCAAAAAGGGGATAGAGGTACCTTATATAATACCCATGGCCACACAGCTAGGGACTCATCCTACATGGTTGCCTGGTTCCCATGAGGTTTAGAGAGACATTCTAAATCTAAATTATTATATCCTCTATCCTTGCAAAGATATATGTTTGAAATAGTACAGTACTTAAAATTTAAAGGAAATAAATAATTAGGAAGACAATAGGACACAAACATAACAGAAAGTTATACAAAGTCTCAATAGTTAAATATTTTTGTTTTATTCTCATAGTCTTGAATATAATCTTATGAAAAACTTGCATGCAACCATTTTACAGAAATAATATAATACATGAAAATTATTAGTAGAATGAATTAGTATCATTCATTTCCTAATTGTTGTTGCTATTTAAACATAAGGAAAAAGAAGAAATTAAAATTAATTTATATAAGCAATAGTAAAGTTTAGAGTGATGTGCCTTAAATATGTATATATGTATATATGCATATCCAATTTTATATTTGTATATCAAATAGGAATATATAATAACATAATTAACTATATTTAATCATCATATAGAATATTTGACCATTCAAACATTTAAAAATGAGCATAAAACTAAAAATAATATTTTAACAATGTAATTTCATCATCACTTAACCTCAGTGGGTTTGATGTTCTGTTAAAATGCAGTGCTGCAAGTGAACAAAATAGTTGTAAAATCACTTTGATAAATAACTGTTATCAAAAATATATTCTTTCTTTTATTTTCACTCCTCACCATATTACATCTCACATAATTTTTTTGTAGTGCTGGGTATTGAACCCAGGGGCATTCTACCTCCAAGCTACACCCCTAGCCAGATTTTTACTCTTTACTTGGAAACAAGGTCTCACTAAGTTGTGGAGCACCTCAGTAAGTTGTTGAGACTGTCTAAGAACCCAGCTCCTCCTGTCTCAGCCTCCCAAGTACTGAGATTACAAGCATGTGTCACCACACCCGGCTCATCTCACACATTTTAATGGTCTATTTCAAGCAAGTTAATTCCAACTGGTGATATAAAATTTTATTATAAAATTAGGAGAAAATGAAAAATTGAGGGATTTTTTTTTTTGGTGGTACTGGGGTTCCTGGAAACCCTTCTACGTCTGGGCTACACTCCCAGACCTATTTTTTATATTTTTATTTGGAAACAGGGTCTCTTAAACCAGTGGCTTTGAACCTGCGTGATCCTCCTGTCTCCGCCTCCCAAGCAAGGGGATTAAAAGCGTGTGCCACCATGCCCGGCATGCAATTTATTTTTATAGATTTAAAGGCTATTGAGTTGTGAATAAGATGTGGTTGCTAACAACAGTGAAGCCTGAGATTTCACCCTTCTATCAAGTTAACAAGTTAGCCTGTCCTAGTTTAATGAAAACTGCAAAAGACACAACGGTCTTGGGTATTATATACAAGACTTTATTGTTCATGGCAATAGTACTAACCAGAATAATTTTTTAAACACGTTGCCCAAGCTGTATTTCCCATTAGATGATGTGGAGAGGTCCAGATGACTCCAGCACATGCAATGAGTTGCATGATAGGAGATGAACTTTAAGCTTAGGAAGCTGGAATCTTGTATGATAGTTAGTAAGCATACCTTCATGCTGCTCTGGAGATATTATAGTGATCTGCCAAGAGTTTTTACACAAACTTGAGAAGACAGTCTAGAACAAAGAGCAACCAGTGTCTCACTTGTAAGATGTACAGAAACACAGCCTGTGGAAAATTGTTACTTGATCTATTTAATAGTTGAAGCCATTTGTATAGTTGAATTTCACCTACTTAAGCTTAAGCTTTTCGTGAATTAATAGAAATGGATTTAATTTGGAAAGCACATTTACAAAAATGATTATCTCACCCAATTCATTTTCTTATAATCCACATGGGTATTATATATTTGGAAGAAAATAAACTGTAAGATAATAATTAAAATGCAAGTGAACAAACTGGTTTCAGGTATTGTATGTTTAAGTTATAAGTTGCCCACAAAATGTACTCACCATCATAAAGCCTATTCTATATGATTTTCTTCACTAGCAAGTTAAAGCTTAAACAAAATAAAATGAGGTCCCACCTATTTCCATTTCATATAAATATAATATAGATATAAAATTTTATAAATATAAAATATTCCATGAAAATATATCTGCACTCTTCTAAATTGAATTAACTGACAGTATATACAAGACAGATAAGTGAATAAAATGAAAGTCATCAGGCTGGGAAAAATGTTTCTTCCTCTTACATTTTATATACTCCATTAGTATGTGACAGGTAGATGTTCCTGATTGTTCAGGCTTCAAGGTCCTAAGCTTTTCCTTTTTATTTTGTTTTTAAATGGATACATAATTATTGTACAAGGACCTAAGTGTTTATTAGCATAATCAAATGCATTTGTTCTCTCCCCTAATGATACATATGTATTCTCTCTTATACCTATGGAAAATAAATTGATATGATATAATAATACATAAATCCATACTAATGGGAATATCTTCTGTTTACATGAAGACTTTTGATGTATTAAATATACAATTAGATTTAAAAGTTTACAATTTAACATTCTAAGTACTGTGATAATCTTACAAAAAATCTGAGGAGTGATTATGTTTACTTTTGAATTAAAAAGAAAATACAAAGCAGCAGCAAGAAAAATAGAAAATTCCATAAAGCATATCAGGAAGATTAGGAAGCACATTTCCTGGGTGAGGGGAGGGCATAGCCCAAGGTGACATACCCCATTCTATTTTCTAAACCCTAATAAAATAAATTTACAAAAAAAGAGAGAAAAAATAAAATGCCTCTACTTGTATTTTTCAACTCACTAGAGACTTTAACAGATGAAATTTCTTGTTGAGGAGGATGGGGGTATGCTTTTGGAACAAACCATCTTCAGATCAACTCAAATCACAGATACACACAAAACTGCTAAAAATCTTCTGGTTATTATATCACTTATCAGAATGTGTTGAAGCTATGTTTCAAAACCAAATATAGTCATATTAAAACTGCCTGTAAAATTGTCCAAAATATATCAGCTTTGCCTCTAAAAATTCATGAGAGTATAAAAATAAAAACACTGAATATGCTATGTGATGTTGAAGATTCCTCATGATTAATTTTGCTACAAATTTATGAACATGACAATCATTATTGAAGTAAATGAAAAAAAGTTTCTTATGAACTGACCATGATGACAAGAATATGAAAATCCACATTTTGAAAATATGAATTCAAATTTCTCCTTAACATTGACATAAAAACAGGCAGTGACTAGAGTTGCATCAATCCTTCCCAACTGTCTCAAAAAATATGTGCACTGTTACAATAAAAACAGTTCACCAGCTGTTTATGTAAAAATTATTTGATGAAAAACAAGCATGGCCATATGGCACTCTAGCTCTGCTGTGGGAGCATGAAGAATAATTTTGTAGGTTGTAGTACATAATGGTCATGCTAAGTAGGGTGTCAACTATTCCAGGCACATTACATTAATAGTTAATCTGTCCTTTTATCCTCTAAGCACTTACATTTCTTAACAGATTGTAGTTTGGAAAGAAGTTAACAACTCACTGATTAAGAATTAAAGTTTTGGAAATGACAAAATATTTGATGTAACATGGACATAGAGAATATCCATTTGCTAATTAAAGGTATTGTTTAAATAATACATTATTTGGATGATGTGAATATGATAAGACAGCTGATACTCATTTCTAATTAAAGGTTTTAAAATATGAATAAGTTGAAGTGACTGCACAATTGATTTAGAAAAAAATAATTAGAAGAGGTACTTCATGTTAAGAGCCAAATCAACATACACAATTGCATTCCTAGAGTGTAAGAATTATCCCATATTTGCCTTGATATTATTTACAATATCTGTTTCTGTGTTTTACACATACTAAGAATATAATAAACGTTTGTGAATAGAATTCTCTTAGAATCAGTTATAAATGAAACTAGCAGATTCTAGAGTCCCTTAAGTTTATTAAGAAGTTCTGGAATACATCAGTGAATAACTCTTATCTATGATATATGCATCATACTTGAATATTTATTTGGTTATGAAATTCAAATGTTTAACTCTCACATTAAATTTCCCTTTTCGAATTGTTTACATATTTAGAGTTAGAGAAAACTTATTCCTCTCATTCATCAAAAGAGAGCACTTTACTTATGATACTTTAAAAGAAAATGGAAACCAAAATAGAGAAGGAGGAAGCCAGGTTAGAATCCAGTAGCTCACATTTGTATGTTTTGGTCGATATCCTGACAAAAAGTTGTTCATTGACATGTGGCTCTGTCATTTATAACTTCCAAATGTCAATTGAGTGTCATGGTGACATTAATAACTGAGAAAGAAACCACAGCACAAATAGTTCTGTAAGAAAAATGTTCCAGACACGCCATCTATTTCTAAAATGCTTATTCTCTATGGTTTTCATGGTTCATTTAATATATGAATGTCTCATTTAAACTCATGATCTGCATGTTTCCCCCATAACAAATTAAGACTTACATGTTAATCTTTTATTTCAGAGATGTATACATTAAATAATTGGTAATGTACATTAAATATTAGTAAAGCTTTCCTAGTTCAGAAATGGTAAACATAATTAGTGTGCAGTTAATTATGTCTCAAGAGATAAAAGTAAAGTATACAAACCCTGATATGGATACATACCAGGTACTGTTTCAAGGAATATAAGTCATAATCAATAAAGATGTACTAAGAAAATCACTTGAAAGATCGTTCTAGGAAACAAAGTCATTAAGTTGATATAAAAATAGATAGTGAAAGCCCAAGGCCTAATATTTGAATGACTGAATAAATAAATACTGGAATCAGAGAAGTATCAATATTTTAGCCAATTACAGTAGCAGAGGAGCAAAGCTCACAAGATTAGGAGACTCTAAGCTATGACATTGTTATCACGGAATACTAATATTTCAGAAATATTAAACTCCTTTCTTTTGAGTATGTTTCATATATTACACAAAATCTATAAAAAGGACAGTTTTCCAGGAGTGAACATTATTTTTTACATTTGACTAGTATGTGACTGGAATAACTGAATTTTGTCAATTTAAAATATGTTTTTTATAGTGCCGGGCGTGGTGGCGTACGCTTGTAATCCCTGCGCTTGGGAGGCGGAGACAGGAGGATCACACAGGTTCAAAGCCAGCCTCAGCTACTTAGCGAGCCTCTCAGCAACTTAGTGAGACCCTGTTTCAAAATAAAATATAAAATAGGTCTGGGGGTATAGTCCGGAGATAGAAAGCACCTGGGTTCTACCCCAGTGCCACCAATGTGTGTGTGTGTGTGTGTGTGTGTATGTGTGTATATATATATATATATATATATATATATATACACACATATATATATGTGTGTATGTGTGTATATATATATATATATATATATACACACATATATATATGTGTGTATGTGTGTATATATATATATATATATATATACACACACACACACATGTTTTTATAAAACAAAAAACTGTAGCAACAGTTTTGTGGACTGTGAAAAATGCCATCTTTTTTTTTTTTTTTTTTGCAGTACTTGGGATGGAACCAGGGGTATTCTACCTCCAGGCAACACCCCCAGCCCTATTTTTTATTATTCTTTCTAATTTAGAAACAGGGTCTCACTCAGTTGCGAATTGCCTTGATTAGTAGCTGAGGCTGTCCCCGAACCGCTATCTTCTGTAATGCTGAAATTACAAGTGTGCGCGACCACTTCTGGCTAGCATTTTTAGTAAAATGTTGGATGCCTATATATTTAAGATTTTAACAGTACACACAAAAGTTGCATACACACCCAGAATGGCATAGTATAGGCAATATGAGGTAATGGATGATAATAACTGTTGAACTGAAAGTGAAAGAAAAGTTATCTGATACTAAGAAACAATAATAAATTTGAGGAGGATATTGAAAATATTTTTTTGGTACTGAGTATTGAACCCAGGGATGTTCTACCTCCCAGCTACATCCCCAGCACTTTTTATTTGGTGTGTGTGTGTGTGTGTGTGTGTGTGTGTGTGTGTGTACGTGTGTGTATATATATATATATAATTTCAAATATATATTAACTACAACTCAGCCATTTATATTCAAATGTTTATTTTTAGAAGTAAGCAATTGTGCCATTTATGGTGGTGAACTCCTGTAATCCCAATACTTGGGAAGCTAAGACAGGAGAATCACAGGTTCCTGGCCAGCCTTGGCAATTTATCAAGACCCTCTGCAAGATTGTAAAAAGTACGATAGGTGTGGGGGTGTAACTGAAAGGTAGAATGCTCCTGGATTTTATACCCAGTACCACACACAAGAAAAAGAAAGAATTAATTGTGCAAAGTAAGAATAAAAAGCATCTATGATATTCCATCAAGAGATAAGCTATATAGATATATTTTTAAATTTATTGACATTTCAAATTTTTGTTAGCATTAGTTTTAGATATTTTATCATCTATGTTTTTACTCTGTTCATTTGGTTTAGCTACAGAATTTTTATATTTGTAGTTAAATATATCATTTGAAATTTTATAAATGATTTCTGCATTTAGAATTATGTTGTAAAGGCAGTTCCCTCTCACAGTAGAGAGTATTTAGTATTCTCCCGCTGCTCTTTTCACCTTAAAAGTTAAACATCATAAACAAGTGGTTTGCAGGCTGGATCTTACCTATTTTTTTATTCCCACAGGAAGATTTTGTGGTGGTTGTTCTTAGTTTACTTTTGCGTATTAATGTACTTGCTTATATACTTATTCAAATATACTATGATACTGTACTTACTTATGTTGTTATACTGTACTATACTTATACTAATGTACATCAAAACGAATATTAACAAATCACAAATGCATTGCTTAATGAATTTTTACAAATGGAGCATATGCAGGTATCCATCATCCATATTCAAAAATAACTATAGCAGAGACAGTACTAGGAAAATCATACAGATGTGTAATCTAACTTCTACACAAATTATACAGAAAGGACAACTAGCCATTTCTTTTGAGGTATGAATGTATGTATATTTGTATGTGTGTTTTGTTTCATTGTACTTTGTGGGGCAGCCTTTATAATGCTAAAGCAATGACAAATTTAGTAACAGTTAACTTTTCTTATTTATGATTTCAGGGGGAAACTTTTAATATTCCCTTTTAACTTTGATGTTTGCTCTAGGAATTTATATCCTTCTTATTCAATTTGGGAAGTTTCATTCCTGTTCTAAATTAATATATTTTATCAATATTACAACCTCTTTATTCAACATGGGAATTTTTATTTTATTTATTTTATTCTAAATTAGTACTTTTATAAATCAATACTATTAACTTATGTCAAATATATTTTCTATATAGCTACATATATATGATTTTCTCCTTTTGTTAATTTTATGAATTAAATATTTGATATTTTAATGCCAAAGAAACCTTGTAATCCCAGGGTAAAACCCTCTGGTCATCATGTATTTTTCGTTTATTATTTTATTTATTTTTAAATATTTATCCTTATTTAAACCCACTTGATCATAATGCATTATATTCTTACCTTGATTTATTTATTTTTGTTTTTAAATTTATCACTGCAATTAATTTGCAGATATTTTATTTGGGATTATTGTATCTACGCTTATGAAAATTTTGTTTTTATTATTTCATCTTTATTTTTTAATTATTTTATCGGTGCATTGTTGTCATACATCTTAATAGGATGCAAGAGGGTGGAGACAGACATGCATACATCATCCCATTATCCCTTATCCAATTCCTACCCTGTTCCTTCCCCAACTTTCCTTCCCATGTTTGGCTTGGTGATTAACACTGACATGTTTGTTTAAGTACATCATGTGCATTAGAAAATTTCCCTCTTCCCCCCTCCCATCTCCTCAGTTAAGTCATCTTATTTGCTCATCTATAGAATCTCCTTCTTCATCTAGAGTTCCTCCTATGACCCATTTTCTCCTTAGCTTTCGCATATTAGGGAGAGCATCTGATTCCTTATTTTTTGTCACTGACTAATCTCACTTAGCAGAATATCCTCCAGAATGCTCCTGGTTTCCAACCCCAGTTCTTTGGTCTTTCAGGAGCATCCTCCAGCACTTCCGGAAGATGAAATCTCTGAATAAAGTATAGACATTAGTTAATATAAAAAATAAACAAGTATATTTTACTAATATTCCAAATTAGAGAGATTTTTAGACATTTACTACTTATCTTTTCATTTAATTACATTGTAATTAATGACTATAATTCTCAAATATTTGAAATTACTTTAAAGCCTTTTTTTTTTTTTTTGCAGAACTGGGGTTGGAACCCAGGAGCATTCTGCCTCCAAGCTATGTGTCTAGCTCTAATTTTTATTCTTTTATTTTGAAACTGAGTTGCAAAGGGCCTCACTAAGTAGTAGTTGAAGCTGTCCTTGAACCAGGATCCTCCTGTTTCAGCCTCCCAATTGCTGGGATTACAAGTGTATGTCACCACACCTAGCGACTTTAAAGCTTTTTTATAGTTTAGCATATAGTCATTTAAAATGTATCCTAAGCCAAGCTTGGTGGTGCATGCTTGTAATCCCACCACAGCATTCAGGAGGCTGAGACCAGAGAAGGATCACGGTTCGCAGACAACCTCAGCTACTTAGTGAGGCCCTCTGCAACTTAGTGAGACCCTGTTTCAAAATAAAGAATACAAAATAGGGCAGGGGCTGTAGTTAGGAGGTCGAATGCCCCTGGGTTCCATTCCCAGACCTGCAATAAAATAAAATAAAATAAAATGTATCCTATATGTCTGAAAAATATATGTGTCCCTGTATTTGTTGGACAAACTATTCTGAATTTATTTTCATCAGATTTGTTAAAACTATTAAAATGTTTGTGTTTTGTAAGTGGTTTGCTTACTTGATCTGTCAATTTAGAAAGGTGTATTAAAATATCTCATTTTTATGTAGATTTTCCTATGCCTTACTGTTTTTTTGTCAGTTTATATCTATGAATATAGGATTCACATTATTTGGGACAAATGATTTAGAATAGTTATGGCTTCCCAGGGAATTATACTTTTGATCATTATGTGTCTAATATTGATTTTTTAAATGTATTTATCTGTTATTAATATAGCTATACTACGATTAGTTTGATTCGTGTTTTCATGGTAGAACTTTTCTTATAATTTTGAAACTTTTAGAATAATTTCCTCTTATAATTCTCTTGTAAATAACATATAATTGATTTTTTAAATCAAGTCTGAATTTATTTTTATTACATTCAGATTAGTAAATACTAACTTATTATTTAAATTATTTTTGTTTCTCATGTTTTATGAGTTCCTCTCTATCCTCCATATTGTTTTTAATTATTTTATTACTCTGTTTTTATCTAAGACATTTCAGTTTTATAGTCTTTAATTATCTTATTGGTGTTTCACTATAAATCACAATATGCACCACTGAACTACAAAATGTAATGTTTGTTGAGTATTTTACCCTCTCCGAAAATACTGGAAATACAGATTATGTTAACAAAAATTACCTCTTTTCTTGGGTTATATAATATTATTTTGTAGATTTATTTTCTTATATTTTAAATACCAGTACCTATTAATATCTTGATTAGCACTCTATACTGATTTAGAATTAATCATATTTATATATTTCCACACTTCTTGTCTTTCTTTATCTCTGTTTTCCTACCTAGGATCATTTTGTAAATCTCATTACTTTATTGTGACATGGATGGCAATGTGCTATCATTTTTTATCAGTGTATGTTTTTATTTCATGTACCTTGTTGAAGACTTGGTTGTGTATTATAATACTGTGTTGGTAGTCATTTTATTTTACTACATTGAAGTTATAGTTCTATCAATTTCTGCATTTCATTGGTGATGTTGCAAAGACAGCTATTCTTTTAACCTTTAAATGTTATCCCTTTATTTGTTGTTTTCATGATGTTAATTTTGCTTTTGCTTTCCTATATTAAATTTTCTTTTGTTTATCCTATATGAGACTAGGAAATCTTGAATATGTATATTAATGTCTGCCACTAGTTTAGGAAATTTTTTAGATTTTTTCATTCCATTTTTTTCATTTTTTTCCATCTAAATTCCAGTTAAAGGCATTTTAGAATTTTCCATTATATTTTCTGCCTCTATTTCTTAGACTACTGTATCTTATTTATATTTTTTTCTCTTTAGGATTTATTTTGAGCTTCTTCTGATCCATCTTTCAATTCACAAATTGTCCAACTGTCTAAATGTGCTGTAAAATCTGTTTTCTATTTTAATCTTTGTCTCTTGAAGTTCTAGATTTTCTAATTGGTTCTTTTTGAAGTTGTATTGCTACTTCATACACTTTCCTTTTTATTGCATGTTTTCAGTTCAGTGACTATCTCCATGATCATGGCAAACATAGATGATTTGTAGTCATTGTCTTTATTATATCTGTGTTGAGTGTGGATCTGTTTTAATTTTCTTCCTTTATCCTGTGCTGGGTTATTTTTACTTGTGTGCTGATCATTTTTGAAAAAAATTAATACATTTTTTGTGTTTTGAACATGAATCTGACAATTTGTGTAGTCACAATGACACCCTCCAAAGAGGTTTATTCTCCTAATACCAAACGTGTGAAAACAGCAGTAATCTGTGATCACCATAATCCAATTTAGGGCATGGGATTTTCTAAGGCATTAAATGACTTCAAACTGGACTTCAGTCCATACCAGGGCTGATTTCTTTCTGGATGAAAGTTAATACTACTAGTATACAGACTCCCAGGAACTAAGGATCTGTATACTAGTCTGAACCTACACTAGAAGAGCTTTAAGTTACAAGACTGTTTTTCATTTTGGCTGGACCTGCAAGTCTTATTTTGATCACCTAGCCTACAAACCTAACACAAGCATTGCTTGGCTTCTCAGCAATCTTCAAAAGGTAGCATGAAGTACTGCAAGAAATACTTTCACCTCTCTAGATTTCTATTTTCTTCAAGATACTGCCTCTCTACTTCCTAATCAACATGTTAGTAGATTTTATTCATGTGGAGCTTCTGGATTATGCAATCCACCATTTCAGTACAATTTGTTGTGTTTTCTTAGTCATCATCTTAAAACACTGACATAAAAATGTTGAAGAAAATTGTTTGTTCTATGCCTAGTTAATGCTTCTAAATGTAATTTTTTGGGCAATGATCATATATAAAACTTTCCCTAGGAAATACAGAAATTGTTGCAAGCTAAGAAGGGATTATGTATTCAATAATATGTAAGAATGTTCTTTGCCAGTTTCTCATAGTCATTAAATTTCATGTCCTTTCTTTAGACTATTAAATTAAATAAATGTATATTATTGTCATGCTAATAATTTAGCTGTAAATCTTGATATATAACTTAATAAAAAAGTTAAGCAAATACTTAAGTATATTTGGATGTGATCAGAGTTTTTGATTATCTATGGCTGATCTTCCAGAAACATGCTTCATTTCTTATTTGAATATTCAAGCACATTATTTAACTGCTTTTATTAAGCAACTATCATGTGACAGGCAGCACCTGATAGAGTAAAGAAATAGAACATGCAGTCCTTATTCTTAAAGATGTTTGAGTCCCTTGGTAGTAATTTTTCAATAAAAAGCTACCAATAAAAAAAATGTATGGTGAGAGATGTGGCAGAAACAATAACATTAAGTTCCCAGTGTCCTAAAAATAAAAGGATTGATTGACAACAGCAAAGCTTTGAGAAATTGGTATGTCTTTCTTCTTATCCTAGCTAAAAATGTGCATAAAAGCCTATTGCAAGGTCAGTTTATCCTTTTCCCACCCTTTTGCTTCCCAAGGGAAAAAGACATCATTCCTAGGCTTCTCTAACTAGTACATGCTACATCCATGAATAGAATCTTTAAAAGATACAAATAAATTTCTAGAGAAATGTCATGTAAAAATGTGTTAAAAGATGAAAGAGGCAAAAATAATAAAATAGATCTTTTAAAAAATCATCAAAAAGTAACAATGCATTAAGGAAGTAGAACAATTGTTTCTTTTATCTGACAATCTTCCAATCTTTAAAGAAGCTTTAAAATATATTTCTGAAATATTTCAGAATTTATTTTTATGCATTGTGAAAAATTACATGCCAATCATTTTTTATTTTATTTTTCATGATAATGAGGATTGAACCCAGGGGAACTCTACCACTGAGCTATATGCTCAGCCCATTTTAATTTTATTTTGAAATAGGGTCACACTAAGTTACCATGGGCTCACCTCAAACCAGTGATCTTTTTCAGTTGCACATATATTAGGATTATAGGCCTGTGCCACCATGCCCAACTACAAATCATATTTTAAAATTTACTAGAAAATTTAATTTTTGTTATTGAGATTACTAACATATACAATGTCATGAATTTGAATTTCTTCAGAATTGAATCTTCAAGTACATTTTTATTGAAATAAACAAAATCATGTCATTACTTCAACTCTGAGACTTATCAAGTAGGTTGTAAGAATTGTTTTCATTACTTATTTTTCTGTGGTACTGAGGATCGAACTCAGGGGTATTCTACCTCTGAGCTACACCCCCAGTCCTATTTTTATATCTTATTTTGAAACAGGGTCTCACTAAGTTGTGGAGGGCCTCACAAGGTTGCTAAGGGTGGCCACTGTGACCTTCCTGTCTCAGCCTCCCAAGTATGGGAATTACAAGTGTGCGCCATCACGCCTGACTTTTATTACTTTTTAATTATCTTTGAGCCTAAAATTTGACTATATTAGCAAAAGGATTTGATTAAAGATAGAAGTGAACATTTTATGGCAATCAGATTTAAAACAAATCTGATTTTAATGAATTATAGGGATATGAAACCAAATGAATTGGACTCTATACAGAAATAAAATAATGATAAAATTAATTATCTTAGGTCAGTGCTGGTATTCCAGTTAGCCATGAATTTTTACCTATTGCTATTTATATTATACTTCTAAAGGTACTAGTAAATTAATCTCATTTTATTTTATTTATTTATTTAGTACTGGGGATTGAACTCAGGGGCATTCTACCTCCAAGCTAGCCCCCAGCCCTATTTTTTTATTCCTTATTTTGAAACAGGGTCTCACTGGGACGCAGAGGGTCTCATTAAGTAACTCAGGCTGGCCTCAAACATGAGATACTCCTATCTCAGCCTCCCAAGTATTGGGGTTGCAAGCCTGTGCCTCCACTCCTGGCTTTTTTCATTCTTTATTTGAAATAGGGTCTAAGTTGCAGAGGCCATCACTAAGTAGTTGAGTTTGGCCACACACCTGCCTGTCTCAACCTTTCAAGTACTAGGATAACAAGTATGTGCCACCATGCCCGGTTATGAATCTCATTTTAAAATATACTTGCATTTATTAATTTCAGTCTGTCTTCCCAACAAAATAAAACAGAGCTTTAAAAATTAACATGGCTAGCCAGGCGTGGTTGCACACGCTTGTATTCCCTGTGCTTCAGAGGCTGAGACAGGAGGATCACGTAGGTTCGAAGTCAGCCTCAGTTGGCTTAAGAGACCCTGTTTCCTTCGGGAGTGCAGCCTGAAGGTAGAAGGCCCCTGGGTTCCATCCCCAGTACCACCAAAAATAAAAAATAATTAACATGGATAATGTGAGAATGAATGTTAAAATATAGGTTTATATGTTAAAAACACAGAAATGATATGGCTTTTAGTAACTTCGTTTTTGTCATATGATAATTCTTTTGTATTTACTTATATACTTATATGCCTGAAGGAATTTTGATGGAAATATACTTCCATACAAGGAGTTATCTCTTAATCTTCATGGGCTCAGAATATTCTTTTGATATCTCCAATTATGTATTATTTATCAAATATAAATAGAATTAAGCTCACCAATTTTGTGAGTATATGTAAGTAAATACACTGCTTATTTTCTTTTTTTTTTTTTTTGATGTAGCTTGGGGCAGTCTACCTCTGAGCTACAACCCTGGCTCTTCCTAAATGTCTTTTATTTGAAGCAGAGTCTTGCTAGGTTGCTGAGGTTCTCTCTGAATTACTGAGGGTGACCTCAAACTAGTGATCCTTCTGTCTTAGTCTACGAAGTATTGGGGATACAGCCATGCACAATCACTCCTGGCTAGGAAATACAATTTATATATTGATGCTGAGAAATAACATTAAAAGATTAATATATGTGAAATGATATATTTCCAATATTTTGTACTGGGGATTGAATCCAGGGGTGTTCTATATCCAAGCTACTCCCCTGCCCCCTTTTTTATTTTTTATTTTGAAATAGGATCTCAAGTTCCTGATGGTCTCAATAAATTTCTGAAACTCTCATTAAACCTGTTGTCTTCCTGTCTGAACCTTCCAGATACTGGAATTACTGGTGTGCAATACCACTCCTGGCTCATGTATTTCCATTTTTACAATATTATTACTTCATTTACTAGATATTAATGGGGTTTTAGTTAGATGAAGTAAAAAGATATTAGTAAAGATGAAAAGAAATGTTATTGTCTTTAGGCTATATTTCATCTTGCCTATAATTATTACTTTTAGATGATATGTGCCCTATCATATGTGCATTTGAGTCTTTTAAAAATTAAATAAAATGTATTAGTTATAGACCATACATTAAAACATATTTTAACATATGGAGCCTAATAGAAGGAATTAAATGTTGGGAACATGTTAGTCGAGAATCATTAGAAGAAATGAAAGGGTGAACGGAGGACCATGAGACAATCAAACTCTGCAAGGAGGAAACATATCCTAGTGTTATAAGGGGAAAGAATAGGAGACAGTGTTACCATGGAACAGAGGTCAAATCCTTCCAGTAGGAGATAGAACTGTTAGGCTCCTCACTGGAAGTTAGAACCACAAGGGAGCTGCAATTATAGCCAAAAAGGTAAATGAAGCAAAGAGAGAGCTGAGAGAAATACCCTGGTTTCACCTCTCCACTCATTTTCAAATATCCTGCCAGTGTAACCAAGCGGGCACATGCCTGCAATCTCAGGACTTGGTAGGCTGAGATATGAGCACTGCAGGTTTGAGCAGCCTTAGTAATTTGGAAGACTCTCAGCCACCTTGTTTCAAAAAAAGCAAATAAACAAACAAAAAATCTAAAAGGGCTGGGGATATAGCCCAATACAGAATGCTCCTGGATTCATTTTCTAGTATTTTCCCCACCAACAAAATACCCTGCCAGTGGTTCCTACTGACAGAACTAAGTCACAAGTTGATTCGTAAGGGCTGTGTATTTGTGGAGCACAGGCACCTAATACAGAGTAGATCAGCAGAGGAAATGGCTTAATAATTCCAAGCTAATAAATAGAAGACTATTCAGAATAGTAGATATAATACTGTTTTTTTCTAGCCCAACATCATGTCCATTAATATCTAGATGGTTGAAGAATAATAAGACTAAAATTTATAAACGTTCAGTACTTTAGTGGTTTGAGCAGTAGAAGATTTAAAACTATTGTGTAAAGATTGATTTGACAGTTAATATCTAGAATACATAAGGAACTTGCAAATATTAACATACAACAACAAAAACCAAGTAAGCCTGGCATAGTGGTACATATCTATAATCCTAGTAGTAGTTGATAAACCCTAATTGAATGATGGATATTATGAAATTATAATATGTAATGGGATCGGAGAAAATTCAAGGGCATTGAATAAAGAAGTGGCATGCTTTATCTTTGAATGATGGAGAGAAAAGTAAATAGAAAAGCATTAAATGTTTTCATAGTTTAGCCAAATATATATTCTTCTATTTTTATTTTGATCAGATTTACACAATTATAAGCTTTTAAAAGAAAGCATGTCAAAAGCCAGCCATTTGCCTAAATACTTTTGGAATTAGATGGTGACAATAATTTGTAAATGCTGGTCAAATCTAAAGCCTGGTTAAGAATGTTTATTTTGTTAGGTTTCTTTTCAGTTTGTTTTCTTTACTGATATTTTCACCAGCATCCCATGATCCCTAAGTAATGCTCCTGAAGCAAGAGCCAAATGAATGAGTAATAGAGAAATTATAATAAAAATAGTAAATATTTAAAGAACAGTCTAATTTCCAGCTATAATTTTTACTGTTTCATGCACATTATTAACTCATTATGACAAAAAAAAACTATGAGGTGAATATTATTATTGTCATCCTTGTTTTAACAGATGAGAAACAGAGAGGTCCAAAAGCTTGTGAAGAGTAGATTTAGGGCCTGAACTGAAGAAGTCTGCATCCAAAAGCTGTGCAGTTAGCCATCGTAACACATGTTTATCTAGCTCTCATTGTCATTTCGACATTTGGTGAAAAAATAAATTACACATTACCTAGAAATATTATGGCATAAAGACTCTCTTAAACTATTCTCTGTTGAAGATGCCTAATTACAGCTGACCAAAAATATGTTTATGGTACAGATAGCTACAGAACTGAAATCTTCCATCTGCTTTCCTGATCCTGAAGTATTGGAGAAACCATGAAAAAAAGTAAAATTATAATGTATTTTTGCCATATTGCTGTTTCTTATTCCTTAGTATGCTTCTCATAGGTGATGACTAATATTTTAACTTTTTGGATTTTACCATTTTAAGTTATAATAATAGGGCATATACTATTGATGTAGGTAAATTTGGTAATAATATCTGTAAAGTTTACCCATATTTTTAATTTTCAAGTTAGTATTTTAGATTTGTTATTTTTAAAGCCACACATTTTTCTTACAGTAACATGCAAACTGTCAAGAAAGCATATAAGTTTAATTTCTATACTAAGTACAATTATAACTAATATTAAATTATAAATTTATGAATAGTTAAATGTACATATTATTTCAGAAATGAATGGTGTGTGCCTCCTCTTTATTTAAATACAGGAAGTTGATGAAAAAATAAAATCCAAATTGGTTCACAGAAGTCAAACAGTAATTCCAGGGAACAGTATAACATATCTTAAATAGAATGCTAACTAGGTATGTGAAAAATAGATAATATCCAATAAAATTGATATTAAATGAGATCTTTCTTCAAAATTAGCTTTTAAAAGAAAAATTAGATGTAATCATAAGGAAATAAAAATATATGACCTTGACAAATTCTTTGGATGCATATATAAATGAATGTGGAGGAGAAGACAGGACTATTTGTATATTTTGCAGTAACAGGTACTAGAAGTTTTGTGATTCTTTACTCTGCTTTTGAAATCTTAAAAGTAAAATTTAATACATGTATGTAGGCAAAAACAACCCAAGAAGTACCCCACAATCCCCAAGTAAAGTAAAAAACTGTATTCCTCAAATTAAGATTATTAATCACAACACCAGAAAAGGCAAATGTTGGACTTGTGAAATTAAATGACAAACTTCTTAAATAGTCAAACATGACAGCCTGATGTACCTGATTGTAACACAAAAGACAGAAAGTATTTCAATATTCCATTCTTTAGTTGCAGTCTTGAATATAATTCAACATCCAGTATTAGGGCATTATATTATGGTACAAAAAAGGGTTATGACACTTTTTGCCTTATTGTTGTTTATTTAGGTTGTATCTATTTTCCTTTCAGTGAACAAACATTAGTATCTTTATTTCATATCTCTGATTATTTCCTTAGGATATAGTTTTATAGTTTTACTGGAATACATTTTATAGGTGACATAAAAGTAATTTCCACTGACCATTTCAGAAAGTAAGTTGTGAAATAGTTATCACTTTTTAAACACAATTTAGTCATAAAAATGTTAGGTAGTTTCTGAGCATCACTCCAGGGAGATATGTTACCTAGAAACACTTACATATTTGAATTGGTAATTTCCACTTGAAAGATCTTCACAAATGTTTTTCTGCAACATTAAAACTAAATTTACTAATTGAAAAAAGAAAATATTATTTAAGTTTTTAATTACGTTTTTACAGAATATATCTCAATTCAGCACCTTGATGAAAGGCAGGGAAAAATTGCCTGTTTGCTTAATAATTAAAAATAAGGATATTCTAAGGTAAAAATATATTTGTGACCAAATCCATAAGCTACAACCTGCTTGCTTTAAGATTAAAATACATATTTTAGCCGGGCGTGGTGGCGCACGCTTGTTATCCCCGTGCTTGCAGGGTGGAGACAGGAGGATTGGGCAGGTTCGAAGCCAGCGCAGAGACCCTGTTTCCAAATTTTAAAAAATATAAAAAAAATAGGTCTGGGAGTGTAGCCCAGAGGTATAAGGGCTTCCAGGAACCCCAGTACCACCAATAGATAGATAGATGATAGATAGATAGATAGATAGATAGATAGACATTTTATTTATATTTCATCTATTTTTTAAATTTAGGATGCAAATTTGACCTGGTTATTACTGAAGTATATTACTTTGAAATTAAGCTGTTAGTCCTTAAAAGCAGTTACTCTGTGCAGTGTTTTTGAACATGACACTCTGATTAATAGGAAGTAAACTAAGCAACAAAAGCAAAGAGAAAACTTCTCCAAGGTCCATTTCTTTCACTGACAATGAAATTCTAAACTCTTATCCATGCCTATAGCACATTACCCAACTATGCAATCTACCTCCTGAACCCCTGAACCGACTGTCACTCTTGTCTGTCTTCCCTGTCCCTAGCACTGCTGCCTCTTTCACAATCCCTGTACCATTTGTTCCTTTATTGGGGAGCTTCCTGTAGACATTTGTGTGGTTTACCTCTTCATTTTTTTTTTTTTTTGGTGGTACTAGGGTTCCTGGAAGCCCTTCTACCTCCGGGCTACACTCCCAGACCTATTTTTACATTTTTTATTTGGAAACAGGGTCTCCTAAGCCAGCGGCATGGCTGGCTTCGAACCTGCGCGATCCTCCTGTCTCTGCCTCCCAAGCGCGGGGATTACAAGCGTGCGCCACCATGCCCGGCTACCTCTTCATTTTTTCAGAGCTGTTGATAAAGTATTTTCTGACCGCCATCATCGTTCTTTAAGTCAACTTATTTTTCATAACATTTATTTGTAGCTAACATCATATTATGTGAATAATTCCAAATTATCTTACTAACTACCTAATATAATCTAAGCTTCATTAGGAAAAAGACATTGTTTTCTTAAATACTATACTCCTATCACTTAAAGCATTTTTTCATAGTAAAAGGTATTAAATCAGTATATATCAAAGGAAAAATGCAATATGTGAATTTCAGGAGGCTGAAAGTTAATTTGTAGAATCTTTATATTCTTCCTATGAAGTCAGCTAATCCACTTTCATTGTGACAGAAAAAGTAAGTTATAACACAGGTTAATGTATATAATCAAATGATACAAGTTTTAAAAATCATATGCTTAATATAATAACTAATGAAATCTTATTTAATCAATGCCATGTCTGATTATAATTTATGCCATTTTGTATGTTAAAACATATAGCTAAGTTATCTATTACATTTTAATTAATTATTTCTCTGATAATTATCTCATACTTCCCTCACCACACTATACCTCCTAGGTACCCTTTTCAAGTGCCTTATTTCATTTTCTCGAGGGAACGGTAAGAAAGCAGGAAATAAATGTCAAGTCTCTTCTGAATTTAGAAACCAAAGATATAACTAACATTCTTATGTTGATGTTAAACATTGACGGAATGAAAGGAAAAAAAATGACAAGAATAAGCAGCATATGCTCATTTTCTTCCATTTTATCTTCATAATATAATTCCCAGATTTGGGACTAGTGAGTAGACAGGGAGTAGTGTAGAGTTCAAAATATGAAATTTTCAGAACTAATGTGCTATTGACTTACCAGGCACATCTATTGGTTGTAAACAACTTGAATGAATGATTTTGGAGGTAACCTGCAAATGTGTTACAGAGAGAGCAGCCAATCCCTGGGAAGGGAGACAGACTCCTGGAAATGAATTGCTATACAATGAGACTAGACATATTGAGTCTTCAATGATCTGCTCTGACTCCTTAGCACTTTTAGGTTCCTATAAAATTTGTCTAAACTTCTAAGAGTTAAAGTCCTAGTTCACCAAGAACAACTTTCCTCTACTCCAGCAGAATAGGGATCTTAAATGGAAATTAAGTTTATGAGAAAAATAAAATTGAGTAATTACATCTGGTGCACAGCTAAGCTCGATATGCTGGCTATTCATATTCCATAGACCTCATGGCCGATTGTGAGAGTACTGATTATTAAGTTTTGAAGTCTATCCCTTGCATAGGTCTTTAGGTTTCTAATAGTACTCAGAACTGTAGTGTATACTGGGAAGTAGTTTGCATAGAAAAATATTTCTCTAAGAGCATTTTTAGAAAATTGTCTAAAAAGATCTGAGACTGGAGAAGCTGAGTTTTAAAGCGACAGCAACTCATTGTTAAGGTTTGGATCTAGAATTTCCTTAAAAAAGACTCACATGGTAGGAAATGTAGCAATGTTCAGAGGTGAAATAATTGAATCATGAAGGTTCTGATCTCATGCATGGATTAACGCATTGGTAGATTAATAATTTGAATAGATTTACTGCGTGCTAACTATACAAACGTGGGGCATAACTGAAGGAAGTAGGTCAGGTAGGTGGACATTGGCAGTGATATGTATCCCCTGTCACTTCTACTCTCTGCTTTCTAGCTATTGTGAGCTGAGCAGCTTTCCTGCACATGCTCTGCCACCATGATATTTCTGCCTTAGAGCTTGTGCACTATGGATTGAATCTCTCTAATTCTGAGTTAAAAATAAACCTTTCCTCCAGCTGAGTGCGGTGGTACACACCTGTAATCTGAGTACTTGGAAGGCTGAGACAGGAGAATGGCAGGTTGGAGGCCAGCCTTGGAAACGTAGTGAGGCCCTCTGCAACTTAGTGAGACCCTGTTTCTAAATAAATAAATAAATAAATAAATAAATAAATAAATAAATAAAAGAAAACAGGGCTGGAGGTGTAGTTCAGAGGTAGAATGCCCTTGGGTTCAATCTCCAGTACAAAAAATTTAAAAATAATCCTTTTCTAAGTTGTTCTTGTCAATTAGTTTTGTCAAGTGATGAAAAGCTGACTCAGTTATGATTTATCTACTCATTGGTGGCACACACTTGTAATCCCAGCATTTGGGAGGCTGAGACAGGAAGATCGCGGTTCGAGGACAGCCTCAGCTAATACTTAGAGTGAGGCCCTTTGCAACTCAGTGAGACCCTGTTTCAAAATAAAAAATAAAAAAATAGGGATGTGGTGTAGCTTGGAGGTAGAATGCCCCTGGGTTCCATCCCTAGTACTGTAAAAAAAAAAAAGTATATGTATATGAGTTTTTTCAAGACATATACTTTAAAAATTCACTATTCACAGAAAATCTGCCAGGGAATGTGTCTGTGTGTGCGCACACGCACAAATATTCTCATATATATACTTATATATTCTCATATCCTGATTATAAGCATATAATTTTGTATTAATTTCCTTGATAAGGCTCTAAAATTGTTTAAGTTTCAGATTTCACCTATGCTGAATCTACTCTTTAATATATGTAGAACTTTAGGAAGTTTTGTATCAGTGGGCACGGTGGCATAGGCCTGTAATCCCAGTACTTGGGAGGCTGAGGCAGGAGGATTGCAGATTTGAGACCTACCTTAGCAATTTAAAGAAACCTTCTTTCAAAATAAAATATGACTGGGGTGTAGCTCTGAGGTAGAATGACCCTGGGTTCACTTCCCTAGTCTGAGAGAGAGAGAGAGAGAGAGAGAGAGAGAGAGAGAGAGAGAGAGAGAGAGAGAAAGAAGAAGAAGGAGGAGGAGGAGGAGGAGGAGGAGGAGGAGGAGGAGGAGGAGGAGAAGGAGGAGGAGGGGGGAGGGGGAGGGGGAGACAGGAGGGAGAAAAGAAGAGAAGAGAGGAGAAGAAAAAAGTTAATTGCATATTAGGGTGATTAAATATATTAACCTTTGTGAATCATTTGTAACAGATCACATAGAAAAAAGTTTTTCTAATTAGACCTCATATGCTTTATAAGTTTTAATTCATTTTATCTTACATGTCTTAATTCTAGTTTTTTGTTAAAGATAAATAATATGCTCATATCTTCAAAATAACATAGTATTGAATAAAAGCTTCCTAAACAGTATAAAACAAACAAAGAATCAAGCAGAAATTAAGGGTTTGGATCAGTCAGGCAAACTAATATTGCTTCTTCCTCATTTCATTCAAAGTCCAAATTTCTATAAACATTATTATCATTTTTAGCTTTATTGAACTATAATTTACATATCATAAAATTGAAGCATTGTGCCAGTTCAGTATTTTGTAGTGAATTTAGACTTATGCAACCAACAAAACAATTTAGAAATACTACCTTTTGTCACCCCTCCAAGTTCTCTTGAGCCCATGTGTATCCTATAAATATATTTTTTATGGTACTAGAGATGACACCCAGGGACGTTCTACCTCCAAGCTACAATGCCAGTTCTATTTTATTCTTTTATTTTGAAACAGAGTCTCACCAAGTTTTGCAGGTCCTCACCAAATTGCTGAGGCTGGCATCGAACCAACAATCCTCCTGTCTCAGCCTCCCAAGTACTGGGATTACAAGTGTGTGCCACTACACCCAGCATAAATATTTTTAAATTTGATTTAATTCAAGAGCCATTCTCTTCACATGTCCATCTCTTTGTACTTACCTCATTCCTTTTGACTTTTGTTGTGTCACTCAGTCAACTTTTCCTTGCCATGGTCTCTAATCACCTATTCGTTGTCAAAAATAATGGTCTATTCTCAGCTTTTAATTTATCTTTCAGATATCTTTGCATTTGGAGGTGTTTTCTGCTTTATGGAAGTGAGTCTATCCAGTATCTTTCCTCCCATTTCCTTTTTCCCTAATAATAGAAACTGTATGTTGGATATTACCATCTGATAAGTTTAAATATATAAATTATAAAGGCCTTTGCATTTGGAGAAGCAATGTAAGTAGTTGGTTAGGCACTTCTGGGAAAGATTTAGATTTTGTGATACAGATTTTACCTCTTCTTGGTCCCTCAACTTACTGCTTCCTACATGGAGCTCTATAGCTTATTAAAGTTTCATAGATCATATTGTCACTGTCATAAGAATGGTAGAGATTAAAGGTAAAAGTTCCTTGGGAAATTGAGGGCTATATCTCTGAACTATGTATCTGTGCACTTGTGTAAATGAGGTTAAATAAAATTGCATCATGTGAAATCTCTGCTATTTTTAATTCTCTTACCAACATCTGATAACAATTAGTAATTAAAATGAGCCGGAGTCTAGGCGAGTTGGCACACAGGAGGTGGAGACCTGAGGATTGTGGTTCGTGGACAGCCTCAGCTACTTAGTGAGGCCCTTTGCAATTCAGTGAGACCCTGTTTCAAAATATAAAAAAAGCCTGGAGGTACAGTGCCCCTGAGTTCCATCCCCAGTACTGCAAATAAAAAAAAGAGTTCTGGCATGTTGGCGCACACTGAATCCTACATTGGGACAGCTGAGACAGGAGAACCATGGTTCACAGACAGCCTCAGCTACTTAGGCCCTTTGCAACTTAGTGAGACCTTATTTCAAAATAATGAATAAGAAAATAGGACTGGGGGATATAGCTTGAAGGTAGAATGCCCCTGGGTTTCAGCCCCAGTATCATAAAAATAATAAACTTAGATTGGTTTTCTCATTTTCTCATTTTTCATTTTCTCACCTATGGATAATGATACTATCTGGAAAATAATTTATAGAGAAAAACAAGGGATATTATCTGATGCATATAACTCTGATGATCGTTTTAGTGTTATATTCCTGGGCAGGCTGTGGGGGATATCATCTGGCTGCACAAAATATCAAGATAAACTTTTCTGTAAAAATTCTCTCTTCTCTTCTATCTCTCTTTCACTCTCTTTCCCCTTTCTCTCCCCCTCTCTCATTCCAAAATCATATATGGAAATAACTTAAAGAGAAGAGTTATCTTTTCTCATCTTTACAGTTTTATAATATGAATTATTATAAAACGATGCTGGGCATCGTGGTGCATGCCTGTAATCCCAGTACTTGGGAGGCTGAGATAGGAGGATGGCAGGTTCACCACCAGCATCAGTAATTTAGTGAGGCCCTCCACAACTTAATTAGACCCTGTTTCAAAATAAAACATAAAATAGGACTAGAGATATAGCTTAGAAGCAAAATGATCCTGAGTTCAATCTCATGCACCCAAAATATGGATTTTTATCACTGTTTATAATCTGGTAGATCAGTATATTTTGTCTACTATAAAATATCATACACAAACCAAAGAATGGAATAAATATTATAGAAAGTTTCAAAATATGAAACATTTTTCTTCATGTTTATCTGGTATATACAATGTGAGGAAATCAGCGATGTCTCAAGTTTTTGGTGTGAGTTAAAACTGAAACACATATATGGAAAACAGAGATAACAAACGCCTAATCTATCATTTTATCAGTGATTCCATTTCTGTATATTTATCCTAAATAACAATTTTACAGAAGCCTATTTGTAGTGGAGCCTGGCATTACAGTTAACATCCTGTTTAACTATCATTCTTGTGGACAAGCCAAGTAGTGAATCAAGGCAAAGGAGCAGAGTACTCCCTTTCTGTGAGGCTTAACAGTTATATTGTGGTTTCTATTTTTAGGAAACATTTTAGGAAACCTTTAATTTTTCTGAAAACTCTTAGATAAATCCTGTCTACTTGTCTTTATCTGCTTTAAAATACTTTATTATCTACTTTCACAATTAAGGAAAAGGACAAGTTGCTTCCTATATGCTGTACAATCATACATTGAATGACTCACCATACCACTTTCCCTAGATGTTCAAAATGCAGATTTAATAAATCTGAAATCTCATTTTTGTTACTTATATGGAGAAATCCAGAATTCAGGGTCATTCTGCCTCTTAGCTATATCTCTACTCTATTTTATGCTTTATTTTGAAACAGGGTCTAATTAAGTTGTT
The DNA here is from genome assembly GCF_963383645.1 of Muscardinus avellanarius. Lineage (NCBI taxonomy): Eukaryota > Metazoa > Chordata > Mammalia > Rodentia > Gliridae > Muscardinus > Muscardinus avellanarius. The sequence goes on along the minus strand of NC_137792.1, from coordinate 21,694,966 downwards.
GAGGGCCTCGCTAAATTGTTGAGGCTGATGGTGAACCCGCCATCCTCCTATCTCAGCCTCCCAAGTACTGGGATTACAGACATGTACCATGATGCCCAACTAGTAATTCATATTATAAAATTGTAAAGATGAGAAAAGATAACTATGGATTAGGCCAGATGGACTCTTTGAAATGAAATTTTGATATCTTTACATATTATGAAGCCACTCAAAGAAATGTGTGATGATACAAAATTTACTTTAAGTATTTGTGAATCTTAATGAATATTTTGAAAGTGCTTTTAAATGATAATCTTTAGTGAATGATATCTCAGAAAACAAATATATTTATTATATTCAAATTTTTGCCAACACACTGAGTAAGAAAAGCTTGCAGTGCAGCATGACCTGGACTTTCTTCTGTCTTGTAATAAAAGTAAGTATGAACATATATTCCAGAACTAGTATTTATAGTCACTAACCAACCTCCTTCTACATGATCTGAAGTTCTTTATGAAGTTGTAGCAGCCTCAGAAACAAAGAATGGTGTTTTGCCCAAGGCTATATTATTCAGCAGGTTTCCTACCTTCTGAACATTATTGACTTTCTAAGAATTTCAGTTCTTTTGCATTATTTTCTTCCTGTTCAAATATCTTCTTGAGTTCTTTAAATAAAGATGATAACTTGGAACAAATTGTCAGATACTCATCGCCTTATTCTTTCACTGTGACTATCTAATCCAGGAGATCAAAATCCTCTAGAATTTATTCTACCTCCAAGCTACACCCCAGCCCTATTTTTTATTCTTTATTTTGAAACAGGGTCTCACTGAGTTGCAAAGGGCCTCACTAAGTAGTAGCTGAGGCTGTCCTTAAATCATGATCTTCCTGTCTCAGCCTCCCAAATGCTGGGATTACAGACTATGCACCACCACCCCTGGCTTATTAGAACTTTCTTTTCTTTTCTTTTCTTTTTTAAAGTGGTACAGGGGGTGAAAACTAGGTGCTATTCTACCTCCAGGCTATACTCCCAGACCTATTTTATATTTTATTTGGAAATAGAGTCTCACTCAGTTGCTGAGACTGGCTTTGAACCTGTGCGATCCTCCTTTCTCATCCTCCCTAGTGCTAGGATTACAAGCGTGCGCCACCACGCCCAGCTTGTTAGAACTTTTAAACATGGGATACCCAGCCTCAGCCACTTCAGGTAATTTGACAGAACCCTAAACAGATTCAACACTACTTCCTTCTTTTTGACACTGATAAAAGAAATACATCTCAGTTATTTTGTTCCTACTTGCTTTACACCTCTAATTTTCTTTTTATTTTTTCAATACTGAGGATTGAACCTAGGGGCATTATACCTCTGAGCTAACCCTCAACTCTATTTTTTTTAATTCTTTAATTTGAAAGAGGGTTTTACTAAGTTGCAGAGGACATCACTAAGTAAATGAGGCTGGCCTTGAACCTGTGATCTTCCTGCTTCAGCCTCCCAAAGTACTAGGGTTACAAGTGTGTGCCACCACATCCCACTATTTTTTAATTTATTTTTGTGTTTTTGTGTGGAACTGGGATTGAACCCAGGAGCATTCTACCTTTGAGCTACATCCCCCCAGGTCTATATTTTATTCTTTATTTTTGAAACAGTGTCTCACTACATCGCAGTGGATCTCACTAAGTAAGTACCCCAGGCTGGCCACAAACCTGCTATCCTCCTGTCTCAGCCTCCTAAGTACAGGGATTACTGGCATGTTCTGCCACACCCAACCCTATTCCTCTAATTTTAAACATAAAGGTAAATAAGTTTAATTTTTTTTCTTTTTTAATATCATAATGTAGTTATCTTTTCCATATTATCTTTTGATATTTTCAACACTGAGTTTTAAAAAGAAGACACCAGACTGAGACAATATTAACACATGAAGATCCTGATTTAGTTGTATTATAGGAACTCAAGTAACTTTTTGGCCACACTGAAGCCAAATGATCTCCACAGAGTGAATGTTAACCCACTTGTCTCTCCTCAGATAGCACTGTAGCTCCTCACTCAGCAGTAGCATGGAAGGGTTATACCTTTGTTTTGGTCATGAACATCACATCCTTTAGGTAATTAAGTTTTTTTTTAAAAAAAAAAACACCATAATATTTTGGGAGGCTGAAACAGGAAGACTGGTTTGTGGACAGCCTCAGCTACTTAGTGAGGCCCTTTGCAACTCAGTGAGAGCCTTTTTCAAAACTCAGCCATAAAGAAAAACACAATTCCATCATTTACAGGGAAATGGATGGAACTGGAAGACACTGTGCTAAGTGAGATTACTCAGTCACAAAAAAGAGGAAATAAAATGCTTTCCCTAATATGCAAAAGCTAGGGAGAAATGTGTAACAGGAGGAACTCTAGATGAAGAAGGAGATCCTATAGAGGAGCAAATAAGGAGACCTAACTGAGGGGGTGAGAGGGGGGAAGAAGGATACTCTCTAAAGCACAGGATGTACTTAAACAAACATATCAAAGTCAATCACTAAGCTAAGCATGGGAAGGAAGGATGGGGAGAGAATGGGGTTGGGATTGGGTAAGGGCTAATTGGGTGATGTGTGCATGTATGTCTACACAAGTCTTTTATCCAATTAAGATGTATGACTACAATGCACCAGTAAAAAACAAATAAAAAATAGGGCTGGGGGTGTAGCTTGGAGGTACAATGTCCCTGGGTTCCATCCTCAGTACCACAAAAACAAAAAACCATAATATGAAAATAGTTCTATCGTCTTGGTTTGCATTCTCACTGCTGTGACCTAATAATTCTAACCACACACAACTTAGAAGAGGAAAGATTTTTCTGCTCATGGTTTTGGAGATCTCAAGGCTTCAATGTATGTCAGGCCAGGTTGCAAGGTTCAGGATATGTGGGTAGGAATCAGAGTGACAGTGAGGGCAATACTCTACTATTCTCACATTATGGAAGCCCAGAATCAAGAGAGAAAACAAGGATTAAGGACCTTATGACTATACCCCCAGGGGCCCCTATTTCCAACATTGATGCCAATTTCTATAAGGGCTTGAGGGACATTGTAAGTCCAAACCTTTACACTATATTGTTATGAAAAATATAAAAACTATAACTCATCCGCTCATAAATGACTTTTTAAACTTTGGACATTTTGGTAAAATGATGGTGGGATTTCAAAGAATCTCAGGAACCATCTGAAGAAGGAAAGTGGTAAGAAGTAGGTAGAATTTAAATTTGAAGTAATAGAATAATAACAAAATTTTTAAAAATTCTAAAATGAGATAAAATGCCAATAGTAACCCCAAGAAAGATAAATATTCTGATTATTGTGTTAATTATTATATTTAATAGACAAATAGACTTGGAATGATAATATAGCAAACTAATATAGTTTTAAAATATGGTTCTAGTGGTACCTAGTAAAATACTATGGATAAAAAAATTTGCCAAAAGTACCCCTGAACTACAAGTATACTGGAAAAAATATGAAGTGCCCATAGTAGAGCAGAATCAATAAAGGAATAGTGAAAGATGGAAGAGAAACAGGATCATATATGTAAGGAAGACTACTGCAAATGTTGGAAACAATTTAAATGCATTCCATGACTGTATGGAATTGAGAGGTGACATGGTTTGGATTCAGAATGTTTCCCAGACCACGTGTCTTAGACCAGGCAGCCACGTTGGAGGCAGGGCTTGATCGCTGGGATGGAGTTCCTGGAGGTGTCTCTCTTGGAGACTATATATATGTCCTTTCTCCCCTTGCTCTTTTTCTGATTCCAGCCTTCATGATGTAAGAGTAGAGTTTTCCCCTACTTTCAGCCACCATGCCCTGAGTTCCACAGAGATGAGCCTGTCTAACATGGATTGAACCATTCAAATTACCAGAATCATGAATAAATAAATCTTCCTTTTTCTAAGCTGTGGTCATCAGGTTTTTTAGGTCATAGCAGTGAGAATCCTGACTAAAATAATATGGAAGAGAGGAAGCCCTGCAAAACAAGGTACAAGTTTTCTGGTGAATAACTTCTATTGTGTTAAAGTATTAATCTTCCAAATTGTGCTAGGGAAATAGGAAAAAGGAATATTTGCTTCCTTATGATTCCAGACATTTTTTTTGTGTGTGGTACTGGGGGTGGAAACCAGGGGCCTTCTACCTCTGGGCTACACTCCCAGACCTATTTTATATTTTATTTGGAAACAGAATCTCACTAAGTTGCTGAGAGCCTCACTAAGTAGCTGAGGCTGGCTTCGAACCTGTGCAATCTTCCTGTCTCAGCCTCCCAAGCACAGGGATTACAAGCGTGCACCACCATGTCCAGCCAGACATTTTTAAAGTAATTACATTGTGATAAAGGGATAAATTCTATAAGAAAAAATATTATTTCAAATCATATATATATAAACATGTATAATATATATAATATAAATATATATATATATATATATGCATCCAATAGCAGAACATTCAGATACTTAAAACAAGTATTAGTAGATCTAAAGCAGGAGATAATTTCAAAAAAATAATATCTGACAGCTTTAACATACCACTTTTAGCAATGGATAGATCATCTAGATACAATATTAACAAAGAAACATCAGAGTGAAATTGCATCCTAGACCAAATTACCAAATTGACCTAATATATATATATATATATATATATATATATATATATATATATATTTAAATATATATATTTAAATATATATATTTAAATATATAATATATAATATAATATATATATAAATACAGAAATTAAACACATTACATTTGAATAACAAATGGGAAAAGGGTAAAAGATCTCAAGTAAACAACCTATCACTACATCTCAGGGAATGAGAAAAAATAAATATATACATAGTTTGAATACATAATTGAAGATCAGAACATAAATAAATGAATTGGTAACTAAAAACACAAACGATCAACAAAACAGACAGCTGCTTCTTCACAAAGATAAACAAAATAGACAAGCCCTTACCTAGTTTGACTAAAAAAGGAGAGACAAAATACAAGTGTAGCTTGGTGTGGTGGCACACGCTTGCTTTGTAATCCCAATGATCAAGGATGGAAGTTTGCAGCCAACCTCAGTTACTTAGTGAGGCCCTTTGCAACTCAGACCCTGTTTCAAAGTAAGACTAATAAAAAATAGGGCTGGATGTGTAGCTCGGAGATAGAATGCCCCTCGGTTCCATCCCCAGTAACAACACACACACACACACACACACACACACACACACACACACACACACGTATACATTGAGAGGTGAAAAGGGAGATGTTATTGTTGACATCACAGAAATATAAGATATCATTAGAAATTTTTATGAAGACCTATATTCCCATAAACTTGATAATTTAGAAGAAATGAGAAAATTCTTAGATACATGTCACTTACTAAGAATGAATTAAGAAGAAATAAAAAACCTGAGCATACCAAGTACCAAGTAATGAGTAACAAGACTTAATCATTAAGATGGTTTCACTACTTAAGTTTACTAAACATTTAAAGAATACCAGTTCTTCATAACATTTTATTTCAAGAAGTAGAAAAGGAAGGAATTGTTCCAAACATAGTCCAGAATTACGATGATATCAAATAATACAATAACAATGACAGAGATAACTTCAGGACAAGATCTTTGAGGAACATATACAGAGAAAATCTCGACAAAACACTAGCATACCAAATCCAACAGCACATTACAATGATTACCATTAGAGACTAGAGCTACATCCTGACAACACTTTTCTGGTGTGCTAGAGTTCTCATAGAGAATTGGCTGGTTTTCATTTGCTTATAGGGAAGTCAGTATCGCCATTAGTTCCCAGATCAGAAACATGCCCTTCTCTGGGTACTGGAAAGTTTGGCTTGGTAGGCCTCTTTCCTCATGCCTATCATGGAGTTGGTACCTGCCATGGTATGTTATAGGTCCTTTTCTCTATTTCTAGAATGAAAGAGAACTGTACATAATTTGAAATTTTTCTTTAATGATAAAATGATTAATCACCGTAGTCAAGTGGAATGAATTCATAATAGGAATGCAGAAATAATGCAATATATGCATATATGGAAAAGTGCAGCTGGGAAATATGAGCTAAGGCTGAAATGGAATTCATGCTTCCATATACATCTGTGCTGTCACATGGTGACACATACCAATAAGGAAGTTGTGAAGTAAAGGTTAGCTCTGTGTTCATAAATAAGAAAAAATTTATTTTTAGTAAACTACTGGCAGTCTCTTCCATATTCTCCAATTCTGACCACAAAATCCAGATTCTTTTCATGGGAACAATTCTTTTGCCAATATTTCTCTGTGACCCTTGGCTCCATTCTCAAGAATATCTTACAAGCCTATTATATTATTTGATCAAAACTTTAATGAATACTGGAGGTAGAGTATATGTCAGTAATCATATATTTTATATGCATGCTAAATAATAACTAAATATGTTTTCTAAACCAATTCTTACTCATTTACTTTGTATATATATATATATATATATATACTTATTTGCTTGCTGGTTTACTGTTTCTTTGCTACTTTTCCAATAGAGATTAAAAACACTAAATAAAAAGGATATTCAAGCTATTTTTGAAGTGGATTAAAGTATCATTGTCTTATCTCATATCTTAAAAGGTTTTAGGTTTTTTTTTACCTCATTCAATCTAATTTTAACTAATAGCATATTATTATCAATAGTCTTCTTTATGTCAAAATATATTACTTTATGTATAATTTTTTTATTTTGATTGGATGTTATTTTATTCTTAATGACTTACTATTTATGAAATTCATACTGAATGATTCTTGAAAAGTATGGCATGGTTTTTTTGGATGAGACCCCAAATCACAGAAAACAATAGCAAAAATGGAGAAATAAAATTATATCAAGCTAAAAACTTATGCACAGCAAAGGAAACAATCAACAGAGTACAAAGACAGTATACATAAAGGAAAATAATATTTAGAATGCATATATCTGACAGGGGATTGATATCCAAAATATATAAGGAACTCTAAAACACTCTAAACAAAAATAATAACTTGATTTGATGGACAACACATCTAAATAGACATTTCTCAAAAGAAGGCATACAAATAACCAACAGGTATGTGAAAAAAATACTGAACATCATGAAAAATCAGGGAAATGCAAATCCAAACTACAGTGAGATATCATCACCTTCCAATAAGAATGACTGTTCTAAAAAGATTCATGATAAAATGTTTTGGTGAGAATGTGGAGAAAACAGAATCTTTGTATACTTTTGTTGGGAATATAATTATAATTATTTTGGAAAATAGTATGGAGATTACTCAAAACATTAAGTATCAAACTACCATATGATCTAGCTTCCCTATTCCTGGGTATATATCTAAGGGAAATGAAATCCATATGATAAAGAGACATCTGTACTCCTATATTCATTGTAACACTATTTATAATAGTCAAGAAATGGAAACAACTTATGTGTACATAAATTGATGAATAAGGAAATGTGGTATTTATATATAATGGAACATTATTCAGCCCTAAAAATCAAGTACTGTCAGTAGACAGAATGGATGAAATTGGATATCATCATATTAAGTGAACTAGTTCTGCCACAGAAAGCCTAACAATAGGCAATCTCATATTTAGAATCTAAAAAATTCATCTCATAGAAATTGAGTGTTTTACAGAAAGTCTGAATGAGATTCTTCTTCTAAAATATGAAAGCAATTGTTTTATTGTTTTTCCGTTCATTTGTCTCTCACATTGCCCAGAAGGGGCTTCTGCCTTCAAGGGACAATTCTTTTTTATTTTATTTTTTATTGGGTGCATTGTAATTTTACATCGTATTGGGATACAGAGTGTTAGAAAAATATATACACACAACTCTTGTTGCCCTCAACACTAGTCTCCCCCCACACTCACCTTGCATGTCTTTGAGATTGGAATTGGTGATTTTATAAACGTTCATGACATTATTTCTACTATGCATTCTTTATGTTTTGTCTCCCCCTCCTTTTCCTAATCATCTTCAGTCATTTCCCTTGAATATCTGCTCATCTATCTGACACTTCCCTTATTTTTTAATATCTCTATAGTTTCTACATATAAGAGAAAACATACATCTACTCGTTATTTGGGACTGGGTGTACTCAGTATAATATTCTCAAGTTCCATTCATTTTCCTGCACAAAAGTCAACTCAAGATAGTCCAATTAGACCAGAAACGTTGAAACTTCTGCAAGTGGGTATAGAACCTATACTCCAACATATAGTTTCAGGTAGAAACCTTTTCAATAAGACCCCAAAATCTAGGTTCTAATATCTAGAATATATAAGGAGTATAAAAAGCTTAACGCTAAAAAAAAACCCAGCTAAAAATTGGTAATCAATGGATAATTCTAGCCTTTGATTATTATCCCATTAGACCCCATTCTTTTCTTTAAAAGACATCTGTACTCAAAAACTGGACTCTATCTTTTTTTCAGGGCATTGTAGTCATGCATTTTAATGGAGTACAAGATGGTAGAGACATACATGCACACATCACTCAATTAGCCCTTACCATTCCCAACCCATTTCCTCTCTAATCCCTCCTTTTCATGTTTGGCTTAGTGATTGACTTTGATATATTGCCAATCTTTTTCTTTACATATGGTTTTGGACTATAGGGTTAAAGTTATTTTCTCATAGCAGGGTATTTAAACCTCGTTACAGACATTTATCATTTGGCCTGAGAGCTAATGTGACACTGAAGTTGTGAGCCCTCTCTCTATTCACAGGTGTATGCATAATCAGTAGACATATTTATAAGGATTTGGGAGGAAGTTTAGATCCCAGAATGAATCTTAAATGAAGCTGACTTGACACTGCACATGAAGACCAGATAATATCTGTTATCTACCTCAGACAGAGCACCTCTGCTTGTCTCCAGTGGAGTGAGGTTTTAATGTACATCTTTTTTAAAAATCCATTTCTTTCTAAGCTACATTTGCATTTCAAATAGCATTCATTAGGTGATGGCCAAGGCAGCTTATCTTACTCATAATTTTATTTTTGAAACTCAAAATTACCTAAAAAGAGTACATTTCCCCAAAAGTTTATTTTCCCACTTTCTGAGAAAATTAGGTTATAATTGTCTCTTACCTTTTTAAAACTACACAATTCCATCTCACCAGGAATCTAAACTGATCTTACCCCATATTTTCCTGGACAGGAAGTCAAAGCAGTTACACCAGGCTACCCACACCCATCTTCCCACCACCAGACCTGTTGATTTTACTTGCCTCTGAATTCATACTGTTTGGCCTTATTTTAGGAAAGGTAATTCCTCCATTGTTTTCCAAAATCCTATCTCCTTCTTAGGGGCTTGAAATATGGAGTTTTCTACTCCTTTATATATCATTAATTCATGAATTTCTATCTCATATCTATTTACTGTCAACATAATTTTATTGCTATCTTTCATCAAAAATAAACAGTGTAACAATGTTTTCTTAATTATATGTTTCTTTCTAGTTATTGCTTTATTATTTTGGTCCTTTACATAGCAAAACCCCTTGAAAGACTAGCCTATACTCACCATGTGTACATCTTCTCCTCATATATAATAGTAAACCAACTCAAACCTGGCTTCTCAGTTTATTTCTGGTCTATAGGTTTTGATACAATTTTACATGCTCAAAAGAGAGGGAAGATATTTACTAAATGAGCAATCATTAAAGGAAAAAAAGCTATGCATGAATATTTTATGGTTCTTAAGTACTAAACATTTACAATTTAGTTTGTTGATATGTTTCCCTTTAAGAAAATTTCTATCTGGAATTTTCTAAATGTTTCCCTTTAAAACTTTCATCTTCATTTCAATTTACAGTTTTTATTGGACTTTTATTAGAAGCAACTAAACAGAAGTACCTCATTGAACAAAATAGAGACCGATAAAAGAAGGAACATTTTTAAAGGTCAGGAATAATAAAAAATTACTCGGTATGAATCACAAAATAAGTAGAGGCTTCAAAATCCAAGGGAACTAAATTATTTCTACTTACATGATAAACTTGATCAGAATTATATGGTTGCTATGGTTAGGGTTTTTTTTTCCCATGGGTATTTTTTGGTTTCAAAGAGTTTATTACTGAGAAATTATTTTAAATTTCTAGAAAAGTTCCCAATCAAAATATCAGTTCTGTGTAAAGTTTACATCTTCGTTTACCTTGGTATTTTTGTTAATAAAAAACCCACACTGGTTCATTACTGTTAACTAGATTCAAATTTTATTCACATTTTACCAATCTGTTTCAGGATCCCATCCAGGATACCACATTACCTTTACCCATTATATCTCCTTACACATCATTTCTCCTTGCATGGCACTGCTGTGGTAGTTTCTGTCTTTTCTTGTTTACTGTGACCTTTAAATTTTTGATGAATATTGGCCTGGTACTTTGTAAAAATCTTTCTCAATTTGTTGAAGTCTGATATTTTTTCATGGCTAAACTGGAGTTACATGGGTTTGGAGAATAAACCATAGAAGTAAATGCCCTTATCACTGTATAATATTGGAGACATATTATATCAATTATTGATCATTGGCTATTATCCATTACTTGAATAAATTATGTGTCATACTTTTTTTTTTTTTTGGTTGTACTAGGGTTTCTGGAAACCCTTCTACATCCGGGCTACACTCCCAGACCTATTTTTTTATATTTTTATTTGGAAACAGGATCTCTTAAGCCAGTAAGGCTGGCTTTGAACCTGTGCGATCCTCCTGTCTCTGCCTCCCAAGCACTGGGATTACGAGCGTGTGCCATCATGCCCGGCTGTGTGTCATACTTTTCTCTCTTTATACTCTGTTACTTGGCTCCATGGCACTAAATCTATCCTATATTCAAAGGGGAACTGATAAGATTTCATCTTTGGAACTAGATTATTTGAGTAATTCTGTAGAGTGATTTGTCCTAGATTCTCCATTTATTTATTTAGTCATTCATTTATAGAAATATATTTTTATAATTATTCATTTTATGATTTTATTTTTTATCTAATACTCATTTTTATGGTACTTTGGATTGAATCTAGGGCATTTTTTACCTCTGAGCTACATCCTCAGCCTTTTTAAAATGTTGTGTTTTGAAACAGGATCTCACTAGTTTGCTGAGGGTCTCCCTACATTGCTGAGGCTGCCCTTGAACTATGATCCTCCTGTATCAGTTTACAGGCATTTGCCACCACACCTGGCTTAATCCCCATTATTTTTTATAAAATAATTTTAGCTTTGACCATTGAGAACTCTTTATTTTGGTTTAAGTGTCCTTTGATATATTGTCATTATTTATGAGGACTTCCTTGCCATGTAGCTCCATGTTCAAGATATTCTAAGTTCCTCTCTCTTATTTCCATCCCTACCCTAAATTCAGCCATTTCTTTGAGGACTACTCATTCCTTTTACTGTAGAATGGTATTAGAAATCAAGACCTGGATTCTGAGTGTGTTTACAGCTACTGAATAGTTACTTTCCCAGGGATGTTTTTTAGTGAAAAAAGCTATGAAATATATGTATATAGATGTTTCTATAATTATTTCTGCATATATCTGTCTGTATGTGTATGAAGAGGATCATGAGTTTGTTCTGATGTCTCTAATCCAGAACCACAGAGTTCATCTAGTCTTCTTTGGGTTTTCTATACTTTCTAATAGTAAGAAGCCTAGTTTTCACCATCCATCATCTATTTACTTGTTTTTTAACCTCAGTCATACACAAAAAGCAGATTGGAAACAACGAACCTGGACTCTAGTAAGAAGCAAATTTATCAGCTAGTTAGTTTTCATGGGCAGTTCCTTCGTCTTTATAGTTGCCTTTCAAAATGCCATTTGGCAAGGTTATTTAAGTCAGCTTCCCCCACCCCTACCTGCTTCAGTAAGGCTGTGTCATGTATTTGCAGTATAGTGAGATTTGTCCTAATTTGTATGGCATTATGAGTTCTCCTGACATCCCATTTGAATTCCTTAGTTTGCATATAATAAAATACACTGCTTTGATGTACAGTTCTGTGAGTTTTGACAAATGTTTCAACTCATTTATTCACCTTTCCTGTACTAAAGAGATCAGCAGCATCACCCTAAAAACCACAGGGATATTTGCTGAGAGGAACTGTAAATAGACAGCATGTGGAACAATTTTTTTCTCCTAAGTATTTGATTGTGTCTAATGGTGTTGATTTTATCTTATTTTCATATTTTTAGAGATTTTACAAATACCCTTAAATGTTAGCTTAGTTTTTTAGAGGTTTTACAAATACCTTTATTCATTTCTCTGTATGATCCAAGATCATAATGATTACCTGCCATGGATCTCAGTCCCTGTAAGTATTGGTCAAACCTGTCAGCTGAGGAAAATAGCCCCTAGAATACATATGTACTATTAAAGGTTTTGATAGAGCTATCTAAATAATCAAACAAAGAGGTTTAGTTGCCATTTTTTTAATTCTAGAGAGAGATAAGAACAAACTTTTTGGTGAATGTCATCCAAATTGTTGTATAGCTGATACTATAACTACTGTCCCTATCCCAATGTGTTCTTATATTTTTATTTTATATTTTCTTTTGCTCATTGGTATTGCCCCACCAGTGGCTTACAATTAATTATAAAGGCTTTGAACTTTAAATATGGCTAACGTTTCTGTTTTCCCAGTTAGCTGACAGAAGTAGTAAGGGTAAGATTATAGTCACCTTAATAGATGAAAAGCAATTATTAATGTCATTAAAGACTATGACATATCATGCTATTGATTTCTATTGTCAACTAAACAAAGCCATGGACCAGTATTCCGTATATTGATTTGGTTGTAAATTATACTTGAGCTCCTTCTTTGCACCTTCTTAGAAAAATGATTTTGAAGAATATATTCACTTCTCTGTTTCCTCTCCTCTGTTTAATATGATTTTATGAAGAACAGCTGAGAAATGACACTTTTAACAGTATAGATGCCTTAATTTCTATACATGGTTGTTTATATAACCAGTGCTAGAGATAGAGACTGCTGATTCTTAGGGAAAAAACATTGTAAATTCAAGAAGCAGCAGGATAGGGATCTTCCCACCCACCTCTCTTTCAATGAAAATTTCCAAAGAATTCCTAGTTCTCCCTGGGATATAGCTTGAGATTGCTCTACTAGGCTCCTTGTGAACCTGAACTATCACACTTCTTTTTCTGAGCTCTTACTATCCAAATATATATATATATATATATATATATATATATATATATATATATATATATATAGTGATCCGTAAGTACACGAGCATTACATCTGAAAATACAAATTTCTTTTCTTACTCTTGAGACTGAATCTGCGACAACTTAAAAGTGTGAAGTCCATGGGCATTGATTACAGGGTGGATATGACTAAGTCCATTGTGAATACACCACATTATGCTTTTGGTTCACAACATGATAGAGAATGAACATTGATGAAGATTCTATGGAACTATCAGAACTTTCCAACATTTTTTTGGCCTGACCTTTAGTAATTATGCCCCATTATATTTTTCCATCTGTATTCTTTTCCATATCTGTACTTTAAAAGACTGGCTGCCAGAATATGTCTTTTTTAAAGTATAGTTTGACATCTGCTAGAACTTTATGCAGCTAAGTTCTGTGCATAATTAGGAGACAATTATAATACTGCATAGTATAATTATAATACTGCATACAGGTCAGGGCCTACATTGAACTCTCTTATAGATATATCTTATTGGGATGAGAATAATTGGTATTGAAAAATTAAAACTACAGTTGCAGTTTCACTTGCTTATTGAATTGAGGAAATTTTTAGTTTGCCTAATGACTCATGGAAAGGCACAGTTATATTATTTTGCTCTCCTATATACTAATAGGACTAGTATGTGCATAAATTGAAAGCTAAAACAACTATTCAAATTTTAAGACCTAATTAACCTTGACTTTAACTTATAATCATAACTGCATTGTTCAATTTAACTCTCTCTACATATATACATACTATCTGAATACACATACATACACACAAATATATACATGCATGTACATATATGCATGTATGTATATGTATATATTCCAGTCTATTCCTGAGGAATCCTTAATTCCCCTAAATGGAAAGTATTCAAGTACTAATAATTTTTGCAATATAGCCCAAAGCATGTGTGTGTGTGTGTGTGTGTGTGTGTGTGCATGTGTAGGGATATTACATCATTCAGAGTTCAATCAAAGAAACAAAAACACTGCAGGTGAGATGTATACATCAAACAAGGGACTTAAAATTTAGAGTCTAAAACATTTAATTGTGGGAGCTGATTAAACAAACTTAGTAAGGTTTTTGTCTTTGCTTCAAATGCTAAAACCTGAAAATAGCAGGGCAGTCAAGAAGAGAGAGTTGTAAAGTGGAGGAAACAGGGATAAATGGGATTATCTGGGGTGACAAAGACAGACTGGAACTCATGTTGATCTCTCCCTGCCTCCAAACCTCCAGTTTTGATGATATGAATACACCACAGGAGAAGTAGGAATTCTTTTTTATAGAGCCAGTGAAGCTAGTGGAAGATATGAGGGAGAGATGGAGTAGTAATGGACCCATCTACTATCCCACTCCAACAAGGTAGAGCAGAATATAAGCAAAAATAGGCATGATCTGTAGCAATACCTAGTGCCCTGTCCCTACTGTCTAAGCATAAGACACATGTATCTACTAGGTTTTCTTTTCTGAAAAATAACTCTTAGAGCACACACAATCTGAGCTTCATTTAGGGAACTCCAAACAATTTTAGCTTCGTTAAATTGACAGACCATGAATTCCCCACAGTAAGAAATATGTTTACAAACATTAAGTAGAAAAAGACCTAGCTAATTAATATGCTCCTGTTATTGTTTCCACTGACACACAATGTCAATTTTATTCCAAATAATGCTTTTTCAGTGTTATGTGATGTTGCTAGACTACATCCCACCCAATTATACAGGGTGCCCAAAGTTGGGATACTAGTTTATGAATCTCTTCTTCTTGTGTCATGTTTTAAAACATAGAGTTCAGAACAGAATCACTTGGGTCTCCAATGAGTTCTCTTTGGGACCACTAAGTTTCTTTTCTGACAACCAATAGGTAGGGGCTTCTTCAGTTTTCAGATCACCAGGCACTTGTCTCTAACTTTAAATTTTAGTGAACAGGAACTTTTGGTCAAGTTATCTTCCATCCAGTGTCTTATCTAATTTTGTAAATTTATCTACTATCTAAAGAGACCAGAGATAATATTCATTCTAGGACTTATTATCAGAGTAAGGCATTTATTATGTCATTTCGATGTTTCATTATATGTTTCTTCGCAGCAGAAGTGCAAAGAGAAATGTGTTACAATTTGGGGGAAGGTAATCTCCATCCACTTACATAAGTAACAGGTATTAAAAAAGTGAATATTATTATTGAAAAACAATTGGATATCCAGTACCCCAAATTTACAAAAAAAAGTGGCTTAAAACTAGTTTGAACTAATTTAATCTCTGAAAAATAGTTGTATATGCTGGGCACAGTGGTGTAAACCTATAATGCCAGTACTTGGGAGGTAGAGACAGGAGGATCACAAGTTTGCCAATCTCAGCAACTTAGCAAAACTCTTAGCAACCTAATGACACTCTGTTCACCCTTAAAAAGGAGGGTTTGAGATTTAGCTCAGAGGTAGAATGTCCCTAGGTTAAATCTCTAGCCAGCTACACACACACACACACACACACACACACACACACACACACAGCTGCAGAGACTTTTAGCCAACACACAAATGTCTAATAGAATTTTTCTAATGGTTATGAGTATTTATAAAAATAAAGTTTATGGCAGTATTACTTCTATTCTTAGAAGTTAATCGAATATATGTATATATATATATATACATATATATATATATGTATAAAATCAGCTTTTTATAATTTTACTGGAAAATTAGAGAAAGTGGTTGTTCCAGGAGGACTTTCTGGAAAGTAATCCTTTGGGATTTTTCAACCATGAAACTTTAAGAAAATTGAAAATGCATAATAAACAATATCGTGATTAAATTTAATCTAGTTTTTACGAGCTTGGCTGTGCTCAAATTATTCAATATATTAATATATGGACTCAGAGAAAGTAGATAAAACACATTATTTGTTCTAAAGTGCTGATATATATATATATTTTTTTGTGGTACTGGGGATGGAACCCAGGGGCATTTTACCTTCGAGCTACACACTCAGCCCTATTTTTTATTAAGTTGTGTGTGTGTGTTACCTTTGAGTTACGCACTCAGCCCTGTTTTTTATTCTTTATGTTGTGTGTGTGTGTGTGTGTGTGGTACTGGGGGTGGAACCCAGGGGCTTTTCTACTTCTGGGCTATACTCCCAGACTTATTTTATACTTTATTTGGAAACAGAGTCTCACTAAGCTGCCGAGAGCCTCACTGAATAGGTGAGGCTGGCTTTGAACCTGTGCAATCCTCCTGTCTCAGCCTCCCAAGCACTGGGATTACAAGCGTGTGCCACCACAACTGGCCTAAAGTGGTGAATTATTTGATTAGGATTTACCTATCTACCTTTTCTTTTTCTTTTCTGTAATACACAAGCACACACACACACACAAACATATACATATACAGAATGAGATAAACAAAATGTGTGTGTAATATATGTAAGGCCAAGGGTCAACATTTAAGGAAAAAACATGGTTTGTTTTATTTTACTTCTGTAAGTGACAATTTCTAGAGTGTAAGAAAAGAGAAGATAGATCTAATAAGATTTAATTTTTCACCAGAATTAAGAAAATTTAGAGGTTAATTATAACAAAAAAGAGCCATAAATAGTTTTCTTATATATTCCCAAATGGTTAAGTATTAAAGACAGAGGAGTAAGATAACAAGTAAGAGAGCTAGGCACCATAGCCCATGCCTGTAATCCCAGTACTTGGGAGACTGACAAAGGAGGATGACAGGTTCAAGGCCAGTACAAGGTAACTTGAATGAGACTCAGTTTCAAAATAAAAAGTAAAATATAGCTAGAGTGTAGCTCAGAAGTATAATACCATGAGTTCAATCCACAGTCCTACACACACACACACACACACACACACACACACACACACCATAATAGCAAGTATGAGGAGAGGAATAAGAAAGAATGTATTTGTGAAAGGAATGTGGAGAAAGATACAAAATGTTTTAGTATATCTTATAAAAAACACAATACAAAAGGTAAATATATTAGGTCAAGCTTTATTTTGAAGTCCAGTAGAAGGAGGTAACATCTAACTTAAATGAAAATGAGCTGGAGATAGGATGAGGATGACAGGTACTGCATTCAATTAAGGTTTTCTTCCTCCTCAGATGTATGATAGCTGCTAGAGGACTCAATTAAGTCTGCATCTATAACCAGTCACCAGAACCTCCAAAACTGGTAAAGATTTCTTTGTGACAGGTGACTCAAGAAGAACCAAAGCATATGGTTGTCAGACAGGGCAGTGTAGTGCCAGTTATCTTCATCTCATTTCTGCTTGTTTTGCTTTATCATATTCTTTAGCCAAATAAGCTTGGTAGATGATTTAGCTGTGAGTGTCTAGATCTTGGCATCATGGTCTAGGCCACTGGTTGCCATCACAGGAAGGTAAGGATGGAATTCAAAACAGTTCACTGTACCTCTCTTGTCCCCTCCATGAACTGAACCATCTGGCAGGATGGTTTTTCCCAGAAGAATATGTGCCCACAATCACTATCACTCACCACAACTCACTCCTGGGATCATAGAAATTCACACATTTCACTGTGACATTATTTATGGTCCTTATATATCTTAAAATATTAATTTCATCATTGTCAGAGGACTTGAAGAAGTAAATATCTTCACCACTGTAGCTGACTAGGAACTCTGTTTCATGGTTGCTGTACATGGGGCAAGTAATGTTTTCCTCGGAATCACAGTTGACCAAGTGATGAGGAGAGAATTTCTTGAATATTCAACTGTTTCATTCTTATCAAGTATCCTATGCTCATAAATCTTTTCAATCTGATCTCATGGACCTACTGTGATCTGATAGGCACTGGGAGTTCACGTGGATTGTATACAGTCCTACTTTCTTCTTCTCTTTTGTTACCACCACAGTTGAAGCTGGCTGCCCTTGTTTGAGTTCAGTGGTGAAAAAATGTATCTCTACCTGAAGCAGAGAACTTAAAATGGGAGTCTGGATCCAAAGCCAACTTGTGAAAAGCTCCCTTGTGCTTGGCCACATATGTAGTATTCTTTACATATAGTGTAGTTTTGCTACCTCTACCTGTACATCACAGGCACACACACACAGCCAGGGTGGAATCACCACAATTAGGAAGAAACTTAAGCTGAATGATGTTATTTTAAAGCCCAATACTGGCTGCTTCCACAGCCAGTACCACACTGTTACCCTCAGGTCATCACTGCCACTGATCAACAAGGTGCTACACGGGTTAAAGTACACAGTAGTGACATAACCAACATGACTATTAAAACCATACTTCAGGTGGAAACACTGAAAAAAAAAACTTCTCCCAAAAGCCGTATATATAAAGTGAATACTTGAACACAGATGTTGCTCCCAAAAGAAGTACAGACTTTCCAGCAAGGCCAACAGGAGGGAAGATTTCTTTGAGTATACCCACTTCTCCAGGACCCAAGCCCTCTCTGATACATATTTCTCATTGTTGGCCTCACAGCACTATACACATATCGAAGCTGTTCTACCTCTTCTTCCTCTCCCTCCTCCCCTGTCTCCCTTTCTTTTTTATGTAATAATGGGGTAGGCTTTCATTATTGCTGACAAAATTTTGAAAATCACTATCATCACTTAAACTTTCCGGGTATATTCCTTGGCAATCTGTGCTGTCATGAATGAGTACTCTATCATCCTTGATACCACCACCATCTCCAGTCAGATTCCAGTCATATTTAGAGTCAGTTATGAGGCCTTGATATCAGTATCTAAAGATGTCTCTTCCTCTGTGTTCAGCAGGCTTTCATTCCTTAAGTTAAGTTTTGTGGGTCATTAGTGCTGCTCTCTTGACCAGACATTTTGAAGGATGTTTGTTTTAGCTGTTCTAGAATGGAGAAAAACTGGCTGCTGTGAACCCAGGGAAGGAGGCAGGCCCACTCTGAATGGGGATGGGCTAGAGGGAAAAAAGAATATCCAAGCCTCAAGTAAATGTCAACGTGGTAAGCCAAAGGAGAACTGGAAGTAGCCTGCTGAGGCAGTCACAATCACAGAAGCCAGTGAAGTTCAGAAGGCTTCTTCCCATTTCTTTTCTTGCTGTATCTGGGACTGCTCTGATCTTTTCAGGCCCAGAGGTCTGCCCCCATGACCGTGTTACACTGTGAGCAGCAGCACGTGCTGTTCTTTTGAAGATTGAAACTTGCTGCACTTTGGAAAATATTCTTTTTAGAGAACTGTAAGTAAAAATGATCATCCTTAAGCAAAATAGCTTTCATAAGCCTCTCAGTGCTTGGCTTAAAGATCATATGCAGTATGAAATGAAGACAGAGGCAAGAGCAACAAAAAGTTAGCTCAGCACCCCACTGCCAGAAACTTCCTTATATAAAAAAAAAATCTTAAGCAATTCAAACAGTGTGAAGAAAATGGAGAATTTTTAGCTGATAAAACTCATACAGGTATTTAAGTTTGGCTTTACAGCTAATTGATTTATTCTATATATTTCCATTTCCATTGAGTCATTCATTCATTTACCACTTATTTGATTAAGCTTCTATTTAGGGTTGCCAAATAAAATATAGAATGCATATTAATAGCATTTCAGATAAACAATAAATAACTTTTAATATGAGTAGATCTAAGATATTACATTAGACACACTTCCTCTAAAACTTTATTCATTATTTATATGAAGTTCAAATTTAACTTGGTGTCCTGTATTTTTATTAAACTTGAGAGGCTCCTTTTGTGAGAAAGGGAATTTAGTTTCTCATCATAAAAAAGGCTAAAATCAAGTGGTTAGTTTTAAAAGAGACATTGAAATGAGTAACTGCTTCCCCAATTTAATATAGAAGTTTATCATTTTTCTTTTTCCATCAGAGACAAAATATACTTATTTGGAATTAATTCAATTAAAGATATTTAGGAAACACTAATCTAATTTTATGAAAAACCTTGTATATTGTTATAGAATTTGAAAACTCTATTCTATATCTCTCAAAATATTTGGGGACTTTATTGGGGCCCTATAGGAAAACAGGTCTACAGAGACAACTATGTTAATTGGTATAGCTGTGCTAATTTCAGAGCTTTTAGGATATGAGATATGGTGAACTGGTAACAAAGAATGCCAGAATAAGGAAAATACTGTTTTCCTCAAAGTAATTGCAGAATAAATGCAAAAATTATTTCAGAAGTATAATGGCTTCTAAGAGAAAATGTCTCAAAGGTTAACAGTAGTGGAAAGATACATACAAATAATATTCATAGCAACTTATAAACAATATCACAGTAACCTAAAAACTACCTGAAAACCCATCATGCATAATGTGGATAAATAAATTAGTATGTATTTCTATAATGAATAATGTGCAAAAGTGAGAGTGAATAAATTAAAATTGAATGCATCAACATTAGATGAGTCTTAAAACAATGATGAGTGAAAACAGTGATAAAAGGAGATTCAGTAATTTGATTTTTATTTAGGTCTATATAGTTTTCATATGTAAAAAACTAGGAGGCAAGTAAATAATTGACAAATAAATCAAGCTAATTCTTACAGGGGAAGAAGAATTTGAAAGCTTGGAAAGAATAAGCTTCACATATTCTTGGTAATATTTACAGCTTACCATGGGTACAGGTATGTTGTTATTTTATTTGTTGGTAGGTATGTATATTTATGTACCCCCTTATATGTATGATATATTGCATTTTAGTTTTTTTATAAAGAGCTATTGTTAGCCAGGCATAGTGGCCCACGCTTGTAATCCCAGCATTTGGGAGGCTTAGACAGGAGGATCATGGTTCACGGACAGCCTCAGCTACTACCTAGTGAGGCCCTCTGCAACTCAGTGAGACCCTGTTTCAAAATAAAGAATAAAAAATATGGATGAGGATGTAGCTCAGAAAAAAGAGAGTGTTAATTAACAAAGATCTTACTTAGCTATTGAGCATAAAAACAGAAAATTTAGAGTATCAAATCCTATAATTCCCATAATGGCACTGTACAAGAAAGAAAGACTTATTAATTGGCTTTGCATATATCTTGTTATATTGTTTAATCAATTTTAGTGTTAGCAATTGAATCAGGTTGTTTAGCCTGATGCTCTGGTATGAATTTGCCTTTTAAATTTCTACTCATTAAGAAAACTTTGATTATAAATTGGCTTTTTAATTAAGTTTGGCTTTATTTCTAATTGATTCATTTTGTATATTTTCATTCCCACTGAGTCATTCATTCACCACACATTTTTTTTGTGGTACTGGGGATGGAACCCAGGGGCTTTCTAACTTTGGGCTACACTCCCAAACCTATTTTATATTTTATTTAGAAACAGGGCCTAACTAAATTTCGGAGAGCCTCACTAAGTATCTGAGGCTGGCTGGCTTCAAACCTTCATGATCCTCCTGTCTCTGCCTCCCAAGTACTGGATTATCAAGATGCACCACCATGCCTGGCTCACCACACATTTATTTAGGGATATTGTATGTCATCTATTGTCCTGAATATTGATAATACAATGGTGACTAAAGGTGGCACTCTCAATACTCTTTGAGTATATAAATAGTTAACACATAGATCAGATTAAGAAGTTATGGATATGATGGGGAGGAATAAAACTCTGTAAATCAGTATGAAACATGGAATGTTTTTTAGGTAGTGCATGAAGGGAAAGTCTTCTTTGTAGTGTGGCATTTTAAATAGAGGGCTGAATTAAAAGGTGAATGGATAATCAAATATCTAGGGTAACAACATTTCCCACAGAGTGGTATTGAGTGATTTTAATCTGAAATAGTAGTACAATATGAATATTGATAGAACTTCAAAGGGGCCACTGTGAAGTATTGCAAGTACTCATTATGGAGAGTGGTAGGCAATGGGATTAGAAGAAGCCACATCGTACAACACAGGATCTTGTTGGCCATTATAAGAATTTAATTTTTTTTATTCTATGTGTTCTGGGAAACATTTGGAAGCTTGTGAGAAGGAGAAGGCATTATGTGACTTTTTAAAAGGATGATGCTGGCTACTATATGGACAATAGCATGAGGCAGGAAGATAGAACAGAAGTACTAAACTATTGCCCTAATTCAAATGAGAAATTAAAAATTAGACTAGGTAGAGTGGCAATGGTGCAAGTGGTAAAAATTATTTAGGTTTGGGATATATTATGAAAGTGGAAGTGACAAATTTGGCTGAGGAGTTGAATGTATGAGGTGATTAGTCAGGCTATTAACAAGAAGCTCACACCAGCTGGGAAATTTGAAGCAGTTTAAAAAGTGGACTTTTTACAAAGGTGAAAGCAGGCTGTAGGGGAATAACAAAGCTTTGAATTTTTATGATCTTATTGACAGGAAGGCATTATACTCCAAACTTAAATGTGTGGAGGAGAAAGTTGTTAAAATGAGACAGAAAAGGTTATGTGGAGAGAATGATCTGAAATTAACCATCTCTTCGTGAACCCACAGGGAAGAGGCCAGGAAAATAAATTCCCCGAATTTGTTCTCTTCCCTCTGCTTTTCTGCTCTTGCTTCCCACTGAATCATGCAAAGAAGGAAGGAGAAAGAATCTGGATGGGCAGTTGCAAGATAGCCAACCTCTGAGGAATGGATAGGATGATAACTCCTAAGTAAATGGCAAGAGTGGTAGGTGAATGGTAGTGCCATTTACTAGAATGAGAATAACAGATGGGATGGAAGAATAAAGAGTTATGTTTTATTTATATCTCGTATAAAATATCCTTCAAACATTGAGAAAATAAAAGCACTGATTTGGCAATTGGATAGACATACCTAGAGATGATAGAGGAGATAAGTGAATAGTAAAACTATAATGCATCGGAGATAGGGTGGGTTTAAGGAGAAACATTTTAAGTAGTGGGATAGGATTCAACACATAGGTGGAGGGCTTGTAGCTTATGGAGAAACAATATTTGGTGCAGAGGAAGGTATATAGTTTTGATAAAAAATAATGTACATATTGTTATGTAATTGCTTTTATTTTATTTTATTTTCTGGCTATGAAAAGCGATGATTTTGTGGCAATAAATATCGAGTTTTAGCAGGACTTGTAAATGCTGCTTTTCTCAGTCACAATCTTCCAGGAAGTTTGACCTAGGTTACAATTTTTGAGAAAGGAAATTCGGGAAATTCTTATTTGGGGGATATTTTTAGAAAAAATAGTCTAGTACTCCTTGACGCTCAGGACATTATTTTAATTACTTGTGAAGACCAGCAATGTGGCAGTCTGAATCTGAAATTAGCGATGAAAAAATGATCCCTCATCTGATTGCCTCAGTGGGTTAAGCAATTAAAAAAAACAATCAAATCTAAAATGCTATTTTAGAATAGGCTGGTCATGCAGTAGGCTTGCCATGTTTTGTGTTCTAGTGGAAATAACACCTAAGCAAGGGAGATAGACTCGTGAACCAATAATTATTATCATGGAGTATGCTAAGATTAGTAGAAAAATATTTATAAAGATTTCATGAAATGTTGGCAAAACTTACATTTAAATGTGCTTTCTAGATTGAGGAATACCTATTAAAATTTTAGGAAGCCCAAGAACTTCAAATTTCCATTTGGAAACTAGGGAAAAAACTTATGTTATAGAAAAATTTCCATTAAAATCAATTAAAATAGAATATGTATGCTAATGGAATATTATTATTATTATTATTTACTTTTTTGGTGGTATGGGGGTGGAACCCAGAGGCTTTTTACCTCTGTGCTATCCTCCCAAACCTATTTTATATTTTATTGGAAACAGTGTCTCACTAATTTGCTAAGAGCCTCACTAAGTAGCTCAGGCTGACTTCGAACTTGTGCAATCCTCCTCTCTCAGCCTCCCAAGTGCGGGGATTACAAATGTGTGCTACCATGCACGGTAGCTAATGTATTATCAACAGAGGACCTTGTGAAAGCAGGTTGAGAAAATACTGTTTTGGTGTAGTTGTAGTGTTTAGATTGGTTTCCAGGAAAGATATTGGACTCTAAGATTGAAGCAAGAATAAAAGAGCAGCTCACAGCCACCTAAAATGGATTTTCTTCTAGGCCCTTGTATATGCATGCCTATGCTCCTCTGGCTCATCATTGTTCTGCTTCAGTTCCTCTTCTGTGTGGGATCCAGCAAGATGGGAAGTATGTATAGGTTAATGCATGATCTATGTTATGAGGGAGGAAATATCATGACCTACTCTGGAAAATAGTCTTTGTGTGGTTGGAGCATAGAGGAAGTGTGAGCAGTATGAGAAGTAAGCTTACAAAGTGACAAGATTGTATGAGTGGTATCTATTAATCCATGCCAAATTAGAAATAAGCTAATAAATAGTTAAAGAGTTATTAATTTTAAACAACAATTAACCTATTAAATATCAGCATAAACAATATATTAAATGAATTATAATTACTTTTCTTAAATGTAATAAGGAGATTGGCATTTTATAATTTTGCATAGTTTATTGTCTGGATTAATAGAAGGCATCTGGATTCTCATATTTGCTTCTTCATGAAATCTGTTGCAAAATAACATCCAGTATTTGGAAAATTCAACAGTATGCTTGTGAGAGAATAAGGTTTAAAAAGAAAACAATAATTTAGAGTTTTCATGAAAATAATTTTGACCCTATAGACCCACTAACAGTGCTTCAGAGAGCTTCCCATAAGAGTTACACATTTTGAGAACTGCTTTGTTTTAAAGGCATATATAACAAAGTTGAATTCAACTAGAAGATGTTACATAAATACCTGAATAATTAAGGAAACAAATTATATGATCAGATCTGTATTTTACAGTTTTCACTCTCTGTGTAGGGAATGCATCAGAGAGAGAAGAAAAAATAGACAATTGAAACTAGATACATTTGAGACATTTATCACATTCTATCCAGAAGGACTGTTTTATATGCCATTTATTTATCATGCTGGTAATACTTCGTCTATTTTGCTCTATTCAGGAGTAAGCTACTTGAAAATTAGTACTATAATTTTTTTCAAATTTTGGGGTCAAATCCAGGTCTTTATGTTTGCCAGGCAAATATTCTACCACTGAGCTACACCCTCAGCTGAAGCAGGTACTGTTCTAAATCATTTCTCTATAGCTTCTTGTAGAGTATACAGATTAGGTACCAAATAAAGATTGTTGAAACTAAATGATATAATGAAATAAGTGGCTATCAAAATAGTAAAGAAAAATGATGGGATAGTTGTAAACATAGTGCCAGTGACAGCACAGTGAAGTTAATTGAAGATATATACTTAAATTCACTATTGACTGACTGCAAATGCCATTGACCTACTTATTGGATATAAGGGCTGTGAAGGAAAAGAGAAGGAACACGACCATGTCAAACATCAATCTACAGTGTGTAATCCTGGTTTAGGGTGTATAGAAGGGACATAATGGAATGGAATCTGAAAGGGTGACATCTGGGGTCATTTTGAATATGATTTACTGTAGATACTTCTGGGACTGAAGCCTCTCCAATTACCTTAGGCTTTAAAGTTACATGTGTCTTCTCTAATTTGGTATATTCTAATATTTGTTTTCACTGCTTTAATATTTTAGTGTTTGTTTTTTATACTTTTGATGTTTTAGTGTTTATTTTTAATGTCTTAGTATTTTAAATATTTAATTAGAACTTTTGGATTTTTGCTGGCCTTTATTTCTGGTTCTATTAGTGAGTGCTGATTTATGCCAACCAATTGGGATTAATTTGGCTGCTGCACAGTAGATGCTATTTAGTTTTCAGATTCACTGTAATGCACTTGTAGATTCCATCCAGAAACAGTGGAAAACTGAATTTTGGAAACTGAATTACCTCTGCGACTGTGTAAAACAATCTGTTCACCTCACTCTTAAATCCCCCTGTGATAGGGAGTAGAAGACACGACATGGCATTTGACATATTACTGATGCAAACTGACCAAATCTCTCATCACTGTCTAATCCACAAATTCCATTTAGAGTTAATGACATATTTTAAAATGAATATTAGCAAGCATGGATTTTAATAATTCACAATTCATTAAGTAGGCATCATGTGATTGAAAATAAAGAAGCATTATGCAGAGTGTGTAGTGAACAACTTATAATGAGTTCAGAAGGTAACCAAACAATCTGGCTTCATGTTTTCAAGAGAGTAGCCCCAATAGACAGGAAAGAATACTTTAAGTGCTAAAGGGATTTAGTTCCTCTGTCCTTTATTACCTCTCATCTTTCCATCTGGCCAGAGTTGCTATTTTATCTAGTACGTCTCTATTTAGCACAATCCTGCCTTTATGTTTTGTTTCTAATATACTCTGCAAGCCTAATGGTTGCCCTGTCCCAAGAGGATGTGAATCACTTTAAAGTTATAAAGAGAAGCATCTGCCTAGATAGAAAATAGCAGTCATTACATTATAATTACTCTATTTGTTTTTCTTTTAATTATGCCAAAAATGTATCAATATCTCCATAGAATGAATTAATACCACCTGTCATAAAAGCTGAAGGCAGCCTACAACCATAATAATTGTATCCCTTCATACTTAAAAAATGGTGTTTGTGAAAGTTTGCATTTTGATACATATCACATATTTCTATTAGTTGCATAATTATATGAGTTATAGAGATTGTACCATTTAGGAAAATTTAAAATATGCTTTGAAAATGATATTATTTTTCTCATATGTTATTAATTGTGCATTTGATAAATCCTATATTGAACAGAGAAAAACAGATATTCATGCATCTCTTTAGAGATATTTATAGAATTTAAATAAATAACAATGTTATTTCTTTAGGATGTGTAAGGTGGATATTAAAGGTAAAGAGATAAATAAGCTATTATACTAAAATGAAAAAAATATTTTGGTATAATCTAATATAAATTTTCCCTCCCCAAAAGAGAATTAGACATATTAGTTTTAAACATAGCCAGAGGAATGTTTTATTAAAATATATTAGAGAAGTGGTAATATATTTTCTCCCATCACTGTATACAGAGGGAATTTCTGCTCTTCTCATTTTTGGAATACTTTTTCTTTCCTTTTCTTTAAGAATTGTATTGGTACATTGTAATCATACAACATTGTAAGACTCAAAGTGATACATTCATGAATGCACACATAACTAGGTGTGTTTCCCTATGGATCCCTCTCCACTTCCCCCTCTTCCCTCCCTCTACATGTTGGTGAAATTGGTTGTGATACTTTCATATGTAAACATAACATTATTTGATGTTTCCTTTTTGAGCCTCCTTTCTCCCTTCCTGTTCTCCTTCATCCCTTTTGACTAGTCTACTAGTCTCTCTCCTCTTTTATCTCAAGTCCCCTTTGTTTACTGTTTTCTCTCTAGTTTCCACCTAAGAGAGAAAACATAAATACCTTGACATTTTGAGGCTTGCTGATCTCTTAGCATAATATTTTCCATCCATTTTCCTACAGAAAATATAATTTTGTTCTTTATGGCTGAGTCAAATTCCATTGAGTTTATTTTCTATATTTTCTTTAAGTATTCATCTTTTGATAGTTGGTTACATAACTTAGCTACTTTGCTTTTCCTTCTAAGGTGGTCCTTCAGATTTTGAAAGGTGACAGGACACATTTCACTGTTGGGCAGAGTCATTGGTCATGTGTGACATGACCTGTTTCTCTCCTGCCCTCTCTTTTGCCTCAGTGCTGAGGCCTGGTGGTCACTTTTGTGCTTATTGTTAACATGTAGTCAGTATGAATGAACAGCACACAGGATTCACTCTTGAAATAAGTGCTGGCCATCTTTCTTGTTAGCACTATCTTAAACTGAATTTCTGTGTTAGTTGGGTACACTTGGGTTCATAAATTTACTGTTCTGCAGGTATCATCAACTCTTTCTATTTTTTCTTCTGTTTCCCTTTGCCCCCTTATACCTCAGTCCATCGGTTTTTGATGACTGTTTAGTCCTAAGATTTAGATTTGAGTTGAGTTGGAAGATAATCCCCTTCTAGTTCAGGTTTTACCGTAGAATGTTGTTTAGAAAGAATCTTCAAGTCCTTTAAAATTAATGAACCTACTCTATAGAAAGAGACAAGTGGTTTGATTCTGTTATTTAGATTCAGTTTTCTAAAATGGAAATTACAGGGCTAGAATACATTATTTCTATGGAAATTTTTGGTAAATTCAAGCTGATGCTGTGAAGCAACATAGCTGATTTTTATATGGCTTCTAAGTAAACCCTAACATCACTTTTTAAAATGAGACTGCAAATTTAGTTTGAGTACTATCAAGTGTCTTTGGAATAAATGCATAGCTTCACACAGTGAAAACTTTCAAAGCTAATAGTCATTTAAAACATGAAAGTCATAGTGAGGTTGTTTAAAATCAGTATATATTTTCATTATTTTTAGTTTCACCACACAAAACACAAAAGAAAATCACTCATATAGCATGCATTCTTTACTAAGCAAGCTGTAAACACAGCTAATAACCAGAGAGGTTCACAGAAGAGGGTTCCCAGTAGTGTGGGAATTTGGGGAAACAATCTGCTAAGGTAAAAGAGATTACTGAAACAATTAACAAAGGAGAAATAATGAGTACTCATAACAAAGACACATTGAGAATACACAAAGTTTCTTTCTTTTAGAACACGAACAGACACATTTTTATCAAGCTAATGATTTGGGTAGGACAAAACTAAAATGACTCAAAGAAAACTTGTTAAATGTTCATTAAATATTGTTAAGGTCATAGAGGGGCCACATGACACTATTAAATAGAAAAGTCATATGGTCATTAAACTTGGCTTTCTTTAATGATATATTTCCTTTTTACATGAAACAGGGTACTTTGGTAAGCAGAATAATGTCTCCTCAATGATGTCCGTGTCTTCATATCCAGAAACTGAAAATATGTTGCATTACATTGTGAAGGGATGTTGCAGATATGTTTAGTTAAAGTTCTTGAGATGCATTTACCTGATTTATGCAAGTGGAAGCAATGTAGTCATGAGTCCTTATAAAAAGGAAGTAGAAGAATCAGACTCAGTAGAGGAGTTATGACTATGGAAGCAGGTGTTAGAATAATGCAAGACTATAAGGCAAAGGATCAAAGATGTCTCACAAGTCTGGAAAAGGCAAGAAAAGAGATTATTCCTACAGATTCAACAAGAAATAACAATCTCTCCAACAAAATTTCAAGAAAATTTTGCATTTTAAGACACCAAATTTGTGGGAATTTATTATAGCAGAAATAGGAAACTAAAACAGGAATGTATGTATATATCAATTTTGGCAAATGATTTTTATAGAATCTTTAAAATAGCTTGGAGCCAAGATGGAGGAGTTAAAACATTGTAATGATGTGTTATGCCAGATCTGAAACTGTCACAGTACATATGTCCAAAAACATGATAATTAAAAACACGGAATTCCACACTCTACTCTTCATCGTGATAAATTTGCAATATATTTTGAAATCAGGAAATGTCATGCCTCCAGTTTTGTTCTTTTTCAAGATTGCTTTGAATATTAAGGCTTTTATACTTCCATGTGAATAAAAAATATTGAATTTTTCCTGTGAAAAATTATATTGGGTTTTTATTATTGCATATTAATTATACACAATCATGGGTTTGTTATGGCATAAACATACATGCATGCAACATGCTTTGATCATTTCCATCCCTAATTACTCTTTTTTCCCTCCATTCCCAATTACCTTCTTATTTTACAATAGTCTCCCTTCTACATTCATGTCATTTTTTTTGTTTCTAGATTCTACATATATATTAAATATAAAAACTTGTCTTTCAGATCTGTCTCCAGTGTCATCAAATTTCCTGCAAATGGCATGATCCTATTCTTCTTTTAATTCTGAATTATACTCTATTGTTTATCTATACAACATTATCTTTATCAGTTGACATGCACCTAGGCTGAGTATATAACTTATTATTATGAATAATGTCACAGTATACATGACTATATAGGTATCTTTATAGTATGCATACTTCAGTGTTGGGGTCTGCTCAAACTGCCTGACAGAACTTCCGATAAATTAACTACATATAGCGCCAAGTGCGCTGACGTCTACACAACTGCCTGAACAGAACTTCCAATGAATCAGCTACATGTAGCATCAAGCGCAGGTCTGCACAACTGCCTGAGCTTCCGATGAATGAATCTGCAACATGTAGCGCCTAGCAGATATGGAGGGAGTAACTACTCTCCTTGCCCCCGCTAGCTCGATTTGGTAATGTTGAGCCTTATTGGCTCAAATAATGCTTCTGTGCTCGTGAACCCCTCGTGCACTGGATAATAATTGGCTGCAAGTTATGTACTTTACACGTGCAAGAGTGACCTTTCGCTTGATAGGTTAGAATAGTTTCCTGTTGTAAATCCCCCTTGTGGTTTTTTGCTTTAAACTGGGTTGCCTGTGAGAAATAAACGAGATCCTGCTTGACACATTCCTGGCTCCTGTGGTTCTGTTCGGGCCGGCGGCACTCAACCTTCCTTCTCAGCCCTGCAGCTGACAGGCTGGACCGGTCAGTCTGGTGCGCCGTGTGAGGCACTGCCGCTTCTTGCTCTGAAGGAAACGCTGACAGGCTAATTGGTCCGTGGGTGAGTGTCCCCCCATAAAATATGGGGAAGTCCAGTTCTAAACCTGACCCTGCTCTAGAATCCCTCCGACTCTTTCTCAAGAACCGAGGACTTGATCTCACTGATAACCAAGCCACCCAGGCCTGGGGGTACCTTTTAAAATCTGCCCCATGGCTCCCCGAAAGTAATCTTTATGATTAGGATACCTGGGATCGAGTTCAGGGGCTAGTTAGGCTAGCCTAGACAGAGCAAAGGGAGATCCCCCCTCTAATGATTCAAACACAAACAATTTTCAAACAACAAATACATTCTATATTTTAACAACATTTGTGAGGCCACCAAAATCTACTGGCCCTCCTCTCTAAAGGCAATCAAACTGCAGACCAATTAGCCTCCTCTATTTCCTCCATAACAGAGGTCACCAAATTCCATCAACTTATGTCAATTGGAGGGGCTTGAAACATAAATACCCACAGACATTGGCAGCTGATTCAAAAAAGATTGTGCATGCCTGTCGATCCTCCCAATGCTTCCTTTAAATACCCCCCCTTACAAATCTCTGGCAGCAACCCTCGAGGATTGCACCCCAACAATCTTTGGCAAATTGATATTACCCATTATCCCCCTTTGGCAGATTAATCTATCTTTCTTTCAGTTGATACCTTCTCCTGGGCATGTTGGGCATCAGCCCATGCTGGGAAAAAGACCAAACATGCTATTAGTCATATGCCACAGTGCTTGGCCACCCTCAGGTTGCCCGACCAGATAAAAATGGATAACGGACCATGTTTTATTGGCAAGGCCTTTGCTGTTTGCCTTCAATCCTGGAATATCTCCCATACTATGGGCATTCTGTATAATCCTAGAGGACAGGCCATTATAGAAAGATTTAATCATACCTTAAAGGTTGAATTACAAAATCAAAGGGGGGACTCATTACCCCCACATGATCAGCTTAGAATATTAAATTTTTCAAAATACAGCCCAGAACTTTCACCATTCTAGGAACATTGGTCATCCTCAATCACATATACATCTGTCTTGGTGAAATGGAAAGACCCACTCACAGGCATATGGAGAGGGCCAGGCCCATTGATTATGGCTGGAAGGGGATTTGGATGCATCTTCCCTCCAGATGAAAAAAGACCCCTGTGGGTACCAGCAAGGGACATTAAATATCTTCTGTTATGCACTAATAATTGTGATTCCAGGGAAAAAGAGATCCCTGAGATTAGCTCTCTCTTCTTAATTGCAAAAAGAGAGACAAAAATCCTCATCGGTCTAATCCTATTAGCACAAATAAGGTATGGTTATACAAGGATTTGGAGACCCAGGTAAAGGCAAGAGAGATCCTTAATGAAAGGATGGGGCAGCCTTGTGATTGTGGAGGGGGTACCTACCCAGTACTCCCAGTAGATGGACAGGCTGTCCAGCCATTTTACAAGTCACCTTTAGACTCCCTTACAGATATAATGGTACAAAACCGAAAAAAATTAGACTTATTAACGGCCGAAAAGGGAGGTATATGCTTGTTTTTACAGGAAAAATGCTGTTTTTACCTTATAAAAAACACCAGCAAGATCTACAAGACAACCTATTATGGACAAGCTTCAATGGACTTTTTGCCTTATTTTTTCCCTTTATTGGGCCCCCCTTCTGTCTCTCCTGATTGTTTGTACCCTGGGCCCCTGTATCCTCAATAGATTAGTTCACTTAGTAGGAAATCCAATATCAAAAGCTTACTGAGAGAGAGCCCAATCAGTATGACTGGTGTTCTGACCATGATCATCCCTCCTCTGCTCCCCATGTACCCAATGACAGGTAAGATCCTCAGAGGAGGACAACCTAAGACAGGGGCTGGGGTAGCTTATGAGCGGCTATCGAGCATGAGTACCCAATAACGGGTAAGATCCTCAAAAGAGGACAACCTAAGACAGGGACCATGCATTTCACGCTCATATAAAAAAATAAAGGGGCAAATGTTGGGGTCTGCTCAAACTGCCTGACAGAACTTCCAATGAATCGGCTACATGTAGCATCTAGCGTAGGTCTGCACAACTGCCTGAACTTCCGATGAATGAATCTGCAACATGTAGCGCCTAGCAGATATGGAGGGAGTAACTACTCTCCTTGCCCCCGCTAGCCCAATTTGGTAATGTTGAGCCTTATTGGCTCAAATAATGCTTCCGTGCTCGTGAATCCCTCATGCACTGAATAATGATTGGCTGCAAGTTATGTACTTTACACGTGCAAGAGTGACCTTTAGCTTGATAGAACGGTTAGAATAGTTTCCTGTTGTAAATCCCCCTTGTGGTTTTTTGCTTTAAATTGGGTTGCCTGAGAGAAATAAACGAGATCCTGTTTGACACATCTCCTGGCTCCTGTGGTTCTGTTCAGGCCGGCGGCACTCAACCTTCCTGTTCAGCCTCACCGCTGACAGGCTGGACCCGTCACTTCAGTTCCTTCAGGTATACACTGACGAGTGGTCCAAATGGACCAATGGAAGTGTTATCATAAGATTCTGGGTTTTTTTTTTTTTTTTTGGTGGTACTGGGATTCCTGGAATCCCTTCTGCCTCCGGGCTACACTCCCAGACCTATTTTTATATTTTTATTTGGAAACAGGGTCTCTTAAGCCAGCTCAGCTGGTTTCGAACCTGCGAGATCCTCCTGTCTCCGCCTCCCAAGAGCAGGTATTACAAGCGTGCGCCACCATGCCCAGCTAGTAAGATTTTTAAGTAGCCTCCATCCTGATCTCCATAGTGATTGTACTAATTTGGATTCCCACCAAAGTGTATAGGGCTTCCTTTCCCCCACATTCTCACTAGAATTAATTTTGTATTATTGATGATTGCCATTCTGACTATAGTGAGATAGAATATCAATGTTTTTGATTAACTTTTCATTGATATTTAAAGATGTTAGGCATTTTTCATATAATTAGAGATCATTTGTACTTATTTTGAGAAGTGACTGTTCAGTTAATTTTCTCAATTACTGATTGGGTTGTTTGTTTTTGTTGTTAAGTTTTTTGAGCTATATAAGCATTATGGATATTATTCCTCTGTTGGCAATAGTTGGCAAAAATTTTTCCCATCCTGTAGTGTGGGCTGCCTACTTACTTTGTTGTTTCCTTTGCTGTACTGAAGCTTTTTTTCAGTATTGGAGATGGAAACTGGGGTATTCTACCTTTGAATTATACCTTCATTCCTATTTTTTATTCTTTATTTTGAAACAGGGTCTCACTGAATTGCAAAGGGCCTCACTAAGTAGTAGCTGAGGCTGTCCACGAACCGCGATCCTCCTGTCTGTCTCAGCCTCTCAAATGCTGCCATTACAAGTGTGTCCCACCACGCCTGCCTTGTATGGAAGCTCTTTTCATTTGATACAATCTCATTTGTCAATTCTTGCTATTATTTCCTGAACTACTGGAGTCCTATTCAGAACTATATCTTAAACTATGTCTCATCATTTATTCTAGCAGTTTAAAGTTTTGGGGCCTTTTACTTAAATCTTTTGTCTTTTTTGCACTGCTTTTCTACAGGGTGAGAGACAGAGATCTATTATCAAAATTATAATATGAATATCCATTTTCTCAGCATGATTTGTTAAAACAGGTTGTCTTTTATTCAACATATATTTTTGGCACATCTGTCATGAATCAGATGGCTATAGCTGAGTGGGTTTATTTCTGCATCCTCTACTTTATTCCACTGGTCTATATGTCTGTTACTATGTTAATATCATCCTCTTTTGTTATTATGACTTTGTAGTATATTTGAAAATTGGTTATTTTGATACTTTGATCATGCTCTTTTTGCTCAGGATTGCTTAGGAATTCTGAGTCATTTTGTTCTCATATGAATTTAAATTTTTTTATAGTTTACGAAAAGTGTTTTTTGGGGAAAAGGGCAAACTTCCTTGATACTAGCTTTAGCACTGAGTTTTTGTATCTGACAAAAATGTCAGGCAACAGAAAAAAAATTAACCAGTAGGATTACTTCAAACTATAAAACTCATTCTAAACTATAAACTCAAACAAGAGAACCTGATAGGTCCTTTATTATTTTGTCTCAGTATTTTTTCATACAGGACTTTTGGTCAACCAATACTACCATTATATAGTTAATATGTGCTAACATTTTAGAGAGAATCAAGGGAGATGGATGCATTCCTGGAATACTTAGCTCAGTTATCAAGCTTCTTAATTCAGGCCCTCGTGGATA
Source organism: Muscardinus avellanarius (assembly GCF_963383645.1). NCBI lineage: Eukaryota > Metazoa > Chordata > Mammalia > Rodentia > Gliridae > Muscardinus > Muscardinus avellanarius. Next base: position 21,659,974 of record NC_137792.1, on the reverse strand, counting down.
CACTTTTTAAGTGTGTATGTGTGTGTGTGTGTGTGTGTGTGTGTGTGTGTGCGTGTGTTTGTTTTGCTAGGGATTCAGTGCAGGATCATTCTCTCTCTAAGCTGTATCCCTTACCCCTATTTTACTTTTAATTTTAAAACAGGCCCAGATGTGGTGATACACCCTTGTAATCCCAGCTTTTGGGAGGCTGAGACATGGGGATCACAGTTCTCAGACAGCCTCAGCTTCTTAGTGAGGCCCTTTGAAATTCAGTAAGACCCTGTTTCAAAATAAAAAATAAAAAATGAGGCTGGGGTATAGCTTGGAGGTAGAATGCCCCTGGATTCCATCCCCAATACCACAGTGAAGCTGGCTTTGGATCAACAATTCTCCTATCTCAATTTCCCAAGTACTGGGATTACAGGTGTGTGTGTCACTATGCCTAGCTAGGGTTCAGTATTTTAATTCAGTATTCAGTTATATATTCAGCATCAGAATAATTTAGGGCCACAAAGGTTTGAATGCTTATGCTTCTTCCTCAAATTAATATACTGACATTCTACCTCTGAAGCTGATGATATTAGAAGGGGGATTTGAATAATGATTAGTTTGTAGGCTAGAACCATCACAAATGGGACAAATGCCTTTACAAAAGACACATTTGAAAGCTTGAGAGCTAACTTGACTACTATTCCACCATATTCCACACAGCTAGGAAGTATCATTTAGGAAACAGAAGCTGGATATATAAACTGAAACTTTCACATATGTACATTACAATATAGAAAAAACTTCATACAAGCATCATTCATAATATTTCTAACTTCTGAATAACCAAAATGTCATTCAACATTGAAACAAATGTGCATTGTTTATTCATATGCTGCTGTAATATACAGCAAAGAAAAAAGTCTATTACTGCATAAATAGTATGGATTAATTTCACAAACATATGGATGGATGCAGCCAGATAAAAAGAACATATACTATGTAATTCCATTTGTAAAGTAAGAGGTTATAGGAATTAAGGGGAAAATAATTACTTAGCTGTTTCTGAACAAATTTATTATAGGGGATGGGAGTGCTCAGAGAAACTGAAATGTGACTAATAAGGGGTTGTCATTGGTCTCCACTGAGATAGGTTTCTAAACTTGCATTAAACTGAGTAGGGTATGCAATTAGAGTACATAAGCTATATTGTGAGGTGATACTAAATTTTTAATATAAACTGCTAACTCATTATGATTGTTCTTTACAAAGATATTTACATTATTGATGGAAAATAAGTTAAAAAGATGTTGTATTTGCAGTGTTTTATTTTAACACAGGATCTGATTTATATTTATTTATATTTATGTAGATATATTTCATATTTTTTCTCATATATATATATATATATTTAACTTCTTTTTAAAAATGTTTTATTGGTGCATTATATTCATACATCATATTGGGGTAAAAAACTTGTGTGGACATACATCACCCATTTAGCCCCTACCCAATTCCCACCCTATTCACTCCCCATCCCTCCTTCCCTTATAATAATTTCTGTTTTTATTTGTGTTAAAATGCAACACATGATCTTTATTGTTACAATTTCCAATGGCATATATTGGATATATCTATATCCTTATTAAACACAGAATCAGAAAAAAAGAAATTAAAGCGTTGATAGAAATATATTTCTTTTCTAAAATTTCCACACTAATATTCACCATAATTTTTAGTTATAATTATCACAATGAAATCTGTCCTTGCATGGAGAGAAACAAAATTCTCTAATTCTGACCATTAACTCTTAGTGCAGTTTCCATTTGGGGATTGCAGATCTATGTCATTATGTTAATACTGAAATAGCATCTGAAATATTTTTTAAAAGAATGCATTAATTTTTATGTCCTTTGTATGTGAGATTAGGATTTGATTGTTTTTCTAGATATTACAAATTAAACTATCACTGGGTATTAATCTTACATGGCTGCAAACAATTCAGGTATGGATTCTAAACTGACCCATGAAGTTGGCCCTTATGGATGGAGTTTTTCTGTTCCACAATTATCATGTGCTACAAATGACAATCATGTATCTTACTTAAAAATATAAATACAGAATTTCAGAACTTTTTTTGTGGTACTGAGAATGGAACCCAGGGGCATTCTACCTCTGAGTGACACTCCCAGACCAATATTTTATTCTTTATTTTGAATCAGGGCCTCACTGAGTTGCAAAGGTCCTCACTAAATAGTTGAGGCTGTCCACAAATCATGACCCTCCTGTCTCAGCCTCCCAAATGCTGGGATTACAAGCATGTGCCATTACGACCAGCAAGCAGAACCAAAAAGGAAATCAAATAGATAGTCTTTTTATTTTCCTTTTGTTTTAAAGCATATATGAGATAGATTAATTTAAAATAAAAATATATTTATAAGATACAAGCAGATTGACTATATTTGGTTGAAAATCAGGCAGCAGTAAATCCAGCCTATAAATGTAAATATAATTCTGTTATTTGGAGAATCAATCAGGCAACAGTGAAGAACTCAATTTCCTTACATATTTTGGGTTGAAAACTGAATTGACAAAATGGGTTTTTACAACCTGCTTTTCAATCTACTTACTAATGCATTCGAGAAAAATTAGTAGATAAGTAACCAATTTAATTATCCTATAATTACTGCTGGAGTGAAAAAGGTGCTTTTCTCCTTGTTCTTCCTAGCAGAAAATTAAAAAATTCTATATACTTATATATTCAGTTTCCCAGTAGTTTGCCCTGGTTTTCAATAATATGTGAAATTAAAAATGAGTATTATTTCCTACAAAGTGGAAATAATATAGTTGGGAAATATGTAAAGCCTCTTATATCAAGTTTACCCAGTAAAATTTTCTTTGTATCCACACATAACCGTATCATATAAAACCAAGCATACAAATAAATTTAAACTGTTCCTATACCTCAAATTTGGAGAGCAAGGACACATTTCTACTAATTATTTTTTAGCATTTAAACACTTTTTGAGGTTTGGTGATGTTACTAAGTTGCAGCATGCTTGTTGACCTGGATTTGTCCCAAACACCATAAAATATTTTTATGATTGATATGATTCAAAGCAATATCAAATACATGCTTGGAAGTCTTGTTATCATCCATTTCTTCAACCTATTCTACTCTAATATGTAATATAAGTATTATTATTTGATTTTTTATCCTTCTAGCATTTTATGCAAATACATGTACATATGAAAATATATAGACTAGTACATTTCATAGAAAAATGGTAGCACACAGAATATTGTGTCTTGTTTTTATCTTTTTTAACTTTAAAATATTTTGGAGAGCATTTTACCGTGGCACATAGAGGCTATACTCATTCCTATTACACATGAAATGACATTCCATTATGTCTATAGAACAAGAGTTATTTAATAAATTTTCTCCTGACATACACATGGTTTGTTTCTAGTTGCTTATTATTACAATATCTCAGTAACATTTTTCATTTATTATTTAGAGTGCATGTGAATTTCTATAGAACAGATACATAGAAGAGAGAATGCTAGGATCAAAAGGCAATTTCTTATAATTTTGGTAAATAATGCCAAATTTTCCTGCATTTTAGTTCTGTTTCATCATTTTTCACATTTACTAGAATGTATGAGAATTCTGCTCTCCCACAGCCTCACCCATCATGTATTTGGAATATTATAGGTAAAAGGCATTTCTGTAGTGTGCTTTTGCATTTTTAATTTTTTAGTTAAAAATCTAAAAATAATTTTCTATTTTAAGATTTGGTTTTCTAAGAATTTTATTTAGCTTTTTTTTTTAACAGGCCTACAGGTCTTTTACGCAGTTTAACAGAGAAAGTGATGCCGAAGTAAGGTAAGAGAAGTTCCAGTGTGGGTGCCTCCATCTCCCACTTTGGCATGCCAGTCCAGTAGCTGCCAAAGACAGAGGAGTGGAATAGGGTGCTTGGTCGTGAGGAAAGCTGTTGTGGTTGGCCCAGCAGATGGGGACAGATGGTTTTCATTTCTTTACAAACTGAATAACATCCTCATCCTCCAGTGTATGGTCTTTATCCACTTTCTGAGGATTGTGTTTCACAGAGAGGCCCCAGACAAGAGAATATTTAAATTATTTGATAAGACTTTTGTGCATCTTCATGCAGAAATTCTCCTCACTGGTCCTAGAGGACAGCAACACCACTAGAGGTATGTAATCTGGTCTTTGGGCTTGGTATAAATTCTCACTAGTTTCAGATACTCCCAGATTTTTTTCCAAAAAGTTATTAAAACTACAGTGGTAGCCGGGGGTGGTGGCACACGCTTTTAATCCACGCGCTTGGGAGGCAGAGACAGGAGGATGGCGCAGGTTGGGAGCCAGTCCCGCTGGCTTAAGAGACCCTGTTTCCAAAAATAAAAAAGTAAAAAATAGGTCTGGGAGTGTAGCCCGGAGGTAGAAGGGCTTCCAGGAATCCCAGTACCACCAAAAAAAATAAATAAATAAAAATAAAAATAGGTCTGGGAGTGTAGCCTGGAGGTAGAAGGGCTTCCAGGAACCCCAGTACCACCACCACCAAAAAAAAAAAAAAAAACTACAGTGGTGATGGGCAAAGGTGAGTACACATTGAGGTACCTTATAGATGATATCCAATTCCTCAGTGGATATCTGGTCAACCTTATTCAATACATAGATACAGGGGATATAAACCCTATTTCCTTCCACCACATCAATGGGGTCATCAGCTGTGTCATCACTATGCAGAGTTATATCAGCATTGTAAATTTTGTATTCAGCCAGAATGTTCTTAAAAATTTTAGCATCTAGCTCATTCTGAGGGCACATGACTGTGAGATTAATGCCTCCTTTATCTCTCTTCTTAAAGCCAGTGTTGTGGGGGGGTTGCTGTTCAAGCAAACACAAAAAATTTCCAGCTCATTTTCAATTATCTTCTTATGTCCCAAAGGTTTCAGTATATCCAGAACAATCAGGATCAAATTACATGTCTGAGCCACTGCAATGATTTGATGGTCTCTATCTTTCCCATCCTTGGCACCTTCAGTGATACCTGGGAGATTCAGGAGCTGGATCTTGGCACCTTGGAATCTGATCACACCAGGTACAGAAGTCAGAGTAGTGAACCTATCATAGGCTGCCACTTCAGAATATACCCCTGCCAGATTACTTAGCACTGTTGACTTCTCCACAGATGGAAACCTCACCAGGACTGAATATGTCAAAACCTTCTCCTGACCCATCACTGCCACCACCTTTTGGAGTTATCAGTTCTTGGTTTTTTTAGTCTGAGTCATCTCAGGTTCGATCTCCCTGATCTTTTCTAAGGTGCTACTCATTATGATGAATCCCAAGGGATGGTGCAGTCGTAGTCACAATCCCCCCTCACACTGAAGTTGCTGGACATGATACGGCCAACTTCAAGTTTATTTTTTACTGATATATAAACACAAAAATTATACATATTAATGGGGTACCATGTGCATAGTTCAGTGTGCGTATATGTTATGTAATTTTAAATCATGGTCAACAGATCTATCTCCTCATTTATCATTCTTTATAGTTATCTAATGTCCATGATATACATTCACAAACATATCAAAGTCAATCACTTAGCCAAACATGAGAAGGAGGGAAGGGGAGGGAATGGGGCAGGAACTGGGGAAGGACAAAATGAGTGACATGTGCATGTATGCCTCTACCAACTTGTACTCCATTAAGATGTATGGTCACAATGCACCAAAAACAAGTATACTATATGACTTTTATCTATAGCCATCCTAATATGCAGTAATTCAACAGAACTTCTTACTCCTAATTATAACCTAGTAACTCCTGATAAGCCTACTCTAATCTCTCACTCTTTTCTACTCTCCCAGATTCTAGTTAACACCATTCTACTCTCAATTTCTATGAGATCAGTATTTTTAGGCTCCATTAAAAAAGTGAGATCATGCAGTAGTGGTCTTCTCATACATTTAAGTTAGGTTTTGTCTGTGGTACAAATTGTTGAGATGTTTTACTGTTTTTCACTTTTTGTTTTTACTTGTATTATGAGTTCATTAAAACTACTTAGAACCATTTATTGATCTTGTTATTTAAGCCTTCTGTATTTCTTTTTCTTTTTAAAAATCTCTTTATTTTGAAATATTTGACTGAAATTTGTCAAGAATAGTGCAAAGAATTTCTGAATACCCTTCATTCACTTTTTCCCAATGAATATTTTAACATATAGTAGGGTTATAACTTATACAAACATTAATATTTTTCTCAATTATGGCAGAACAAGTTTTTGACAAGGCATATCATGCCTAAATATTTCAGTGTACTTTTCCTAAATATAAGGATGCTTTCCTATGTAACCACATACAGCCATAAAAATCAGGAAATAAAATTTGATAAAATATACCATTTAATTGCCAGATGTGGTGTCACACACCTGTAATCCCAAGACTTGGGAGACTAAGACAGGAAGATCTCAAGTTCAAGGCCAGCACACAGTAATTTAAAGAGGACCTATTTCAAAATAAAAGGGCCAGGAGTGTAGCTCAGTGGGTGAGTACTTGACTTCTATGTATGAGGTCCATGTTCAATCCTTAGTATCACAAAATATTAAATTTAAATTAGAAATTAAATTCCTAAATTATTTATAGGAAGACTCTCTAAATACCTAATTCCTCTCTAATCTTTCCTACCTAGTTTTAGTGATGATTCTTGCCTGAATTAGTGATTAGTATAATGGTTGCCAAATTAAGACTTTCTATTTCCACCATTCCTTTGACAGTTATTAATTGGCATTGTGCTGGGGAGAAGAGTCCTTATTTTACTCGATGGACTATAACTGTTTTGATTATTCATTTTGATGTTCAAATGGTGCTTGCTTTTACCTTTGACTGTCATTTCCTCTTAGATCCTGTATTCTTGTGACATCTCTTAAAAAATAACAACAGCATTTTCTTATTTTCTGGGGCAACAGATGTTCCAGGCTCCCATCATACCTTTCTGTTCCTGGATTGTACAGATGCTAGAATGAGCCATTTCTCTAAGGAACCCTGCTTCTTTTCAGCAGAAGATAGTATTTAGCAACCAAACAGCAATGGCTGTGTTTGTTGCTTATGGGAGTGTCAGTGCTTCTGAGCCATTCCATCAGATGAAGCTCGGAAATAGGTGTGTATTTATATACACACTTATAAATAAACTGGATTCACCTCCATATTAAAGGCATTTGAGGTCACACTGCTTCTTCCTGTCTAAATCTACATTGTCCAGTTCATTCAGTCTTCCTTTCCATATGAGCTTCTTCTTCTGACAGTGGCAAGCCCAGCTCCCATTCTCCATATGTAGAATTACACATGTAGAATCTCCTACTCTGTTGCTCCCCAACTTAACTATCTCCAAGGCCTTCTAAGGCCCAGGTCATTTCCTTATCTCAGCTGCATCCTTCTTCTGCCCAACTACTAACTTCAAAATTTCACCCATGTTTACTTCTGGTGTTTTAAATGTTCTGAATTTTTATTCTTTGTTACAAAGTACTATCTAACTACAAAGTTAAAAATTTTGCCCATACTTACTTCTAATATTTTGGGGATATATTCCTCCTCTTCTGGCCTGTTCTCACTGCTTCACCTCTCTCTTGGTGTACATGCAGGCTTGCCTATTCCCTCTTGGATGTTTCCAGAACGGCTTATATTTTAACATTTGCTTAAAAGTATTTTGTTTAATTGAGGCTATCCATATCTGACTGTGCACAGTCAGAACTATACAAAAGTGCCACCTGTGAGAACAAACTTGTCTACTTCCTTGAGTCATAATTCACACCTTTTCATTTTCAGGTCCATGTGTACCACGTCCCCCTCATAAAATCACAGAAGTGGTCGCGAAAAGCGACTAGACACTCCCAGACTCATTTTCTTTTTTATTTTATTTTATTCGGAAACAGGGTCTCACTAAGTTGCTGAGAGACTCACTAAGCAGCTGAGGCTGGCTTCGAACCTGTGCGATCCTCCTGTCTCAGCCTCTTAAGTACTGGGATTACAAGCCTGCACCACCACGCCCAGCTCATCTGAGACTGGTCTTAAACCTATGATCCTCATGTCTCAGCTTCCCAAGTTGTGGGCTCACCCCGACTAGCTCAACTTATTTTAAAAAGCCACTTTTACTCACATATTTTATATGTCATTTTTATCATATACTAGTTCATTTATTTCTATTTCTGAACTTTCCATGCTATCCCATTGTTTTCTCTATCTACATACAATTGAAATATAGTTTTAATTATTAGCATATGATATATTTTGCTTGGGGGAAGGCTATTATCCCTTCATTGACTTTCTTTTCTAATATTTTTCTATTTTGCCTATAATGTTTTGAATAAGAATTTTAAATTATACTTGCTTAATTTCAGAAAGAAACATAATGACAAACCAGGTAGTACTTGAGATAGCATTAATATATTATTTATAAATTTTATCATTCATAAACTTACCATGGGGACAATGGATATATTTCTATTGTTGAATTTTCCTAACTAAATCATGGCATATTTTTCCATTTGTTCCACTCTACTTGGGTCCTTCAGAAAATCTATAGATTTATTTTAGGTATATTTCTAGGTACATTTCCTTTTTCTGTTGCTATTACAAGTGAATGATCTTTTCAATTTGATTTTAATGAATTTGTTTATTGGATGTCTACTGATTTAATACTAATTTTATATTTCAATGACTTCTTGTTTCCAGTAGTTCTTCAGATTATTCTTTTGGGTTTAAAAGTACACTTTCTTTTTATCTACCATCTGAAATACTTTTAAATCCTGATTTTACATTTTTAAACCTCTAATTCCTTTCTCATGTTAATCACACTGTTAATACACCTTATACAATGTTCAACACTTTTGGTTGAATTTTTTCCTTTCCCTGATTTTAATTTTGAATGCCTGAAATGCATCATGATTTTTTAAAATTTTGTTTTAAGGTTTTAGGTGTGTGTGTATTATACACATGTATACCTTGTATATATCCATGTAAATTTTTAGTGAAGTATAGGTTGAATTATGTTTTATAAAGGCATTTTATTTTTATTTTATTTGAGTAGTAGGTTTGGGTTCAAAATGTTCTTTCAATATTTTGAAGATCAGTCATATGCATTTGCAATGAATTGGATCAGTGATATGCATCAGTGAGAATAAAGGAGAGTATTCTGTAGTCTTCCTTTTTGTGCATATTTTTCAGATTATGTATAAAATATCATTCATACTTCACAAAACAATTTTAATGTATTCCTGTTTTTTATGTACTTCCAAAGAGGCGAATTGCCATGAGAATGATCTTTTCTTTATGGATTTGGTAGGATTTCATATAAAACCATCTCAGTATGGTGTTAGTAACAGGGAAAAGGATACTATTTTATTACAAATGTCTCCAATAATCTAGAGAAATTATTTCAATTTTATCTTCTAATAATGCTTCATATTTTTCTTTCTACATAACTTGCCATCTCACTTGAATATTTGTTCACAGGTTTGCATAAAATAATTTGTAACTAATTTTTAATTCCCTAATGACTTTCATTGACCCCTTTTTTATTTTATGTTTAGTGCTTTCTTTATTCTTTCCTGAGGGAGCTAATGTTTTTTATTGACTTTTATTGCAGGGGAGTCTTGCTGGGGATTGAATCCAGTACCTAAATGGATGTGAGGCAAGCACTCTACCACTGAGCTACATTCCATGTCCATTTATTGACTTTTTGAATAGCCTTATTATTTCAAATTTTGTGTATGTCATTATCATTATGGACTACTTTATGATGTGAGACGGTAATATACCAGTACAAGCACAAATATTTTGTGATTTTGTTTTCTAACTTTTATTCTGTCATCAATTCATTTTCTATCTTTGTATACTTATATCTATCTTTATATCTGTATATTTAATAAATTAGAATCAGGTTTTGTGCTTCAATCTTAAACTTTAAAAATTAAATGAATTAGCCGGGCGTGGTGGCGCACGCTTGTAATCCCCGCGCTTGGGAGGCAGAGACAGGAGGATCGCGCAGGTTCGAAGCCAGCCGCGCGCGCTGTCTTAGGAGACCCTGTTTCCAAATAAAAATGTAAAAATAGGTCTGGGAGTGTAGCCCGGAGGTAGAAGGGCTTCCAGGAACCCCAGTACCACAAAAAGAAAATAAATGAATTATGTTCATTTGCATTTATTTAAATGTTAATCTTTTGCAGTTCTTGGTATATTTAGGACATATGAAACACTTTCATCCTAGTGGTAATGATTAAACTCATATTTATATTATATTCTCATCTTCTCTTTCTTTAGACAGTATCTATCAATACTTTATGAACAACAGAAATTAATTACCCTTTAACTTTCTCTTTTTTCTTTCCTCACATATCCAAGTTTTTAATAGTATTAGAAATGCTTGGGAATGGAAATGTTTTAAATTTTGCAGATTTTAGAACATTTTTGTATTCATATTGAGATGTTTTGGAATGGGATCCAAGTCTAAATAATAAATTAATTTATTGTTTATATACATCTTATACAAATAGCCAATATATAATTTTATAAAATATTTTTAATCTTGCATGAAGCAAATGTTCAAAAAGTTTCAGATCTTTAGATCAAGGCCGCTCACAGTTTTCTCTTAAAATTTTTATAGACATTATATTCAACATTATTTTGGAAGTCATAGTGAAAACAGATAAAATTGAATGAATTGATAAGTAAATGAAAGGTAAGCAATATTTTAGGAGATAAATAACTTAAACTACTTTTGTTTGTAGATGACCTGATTATATATGGGGAAAAATCTTAAAATCTATAAAAATGTTAACAATCACATTTAGCAAAGTTAGTTTACAAACCAGTATGTTGAAAGTGGTTTATATTTCTATAAAATGGAAATTAATATTTAACAAATAGATTTAAAAACTCAAATTTTAATAATATAAAATATAAAATATTTGTAAATATATTTAATAAAATATAAAGGGTCTGAATATCAAAATAATAAAATATTGCTGAGATTAAAGTGCTAACCATGGAATGGGAGAAAATACTTGTAAAGCACATATTTGACAAAGGCCTTGTATTCAGAAAAATATAAAAATGTAACTGAATATTACAAAAATATTTAAATGGGCAAAACATTTGATGATATCCTTAATAACTTATCTCAACATAGATTTTCGTTATATATATTCTTTATATATATTTATGTGTGTGTGTGTGTGTGTGTGTGTGTGTGTGTGTGTGTGTGTTACTGGGGATTGATCCCAAGGGAATTCTGCATCTGAGATACACCCACAGCCCTATTTTGTTGTTTTTTATTTTGAAACAGAATATTATTAAGTTTCTCAGAGCCTCATTAAGTCACTGAGACTGGACTCGAGCCTGAAATCTTCCTATCTTAACCTCCCAAATATTGAGATTACAAACATGAGCCACCATGCCCACCTTCTATGTTTGTTTTTAACATGATTTTATATAGCAAAAGAAATTAATATCTGCCCAATTATCACATGAAAAGGTGCTTAATATTACTAGCCATTAGGGAAATTAAAATTAGATTAAGAAACTCACTATAGGGCCCAAAATACTAAATTTTGAAGAATATGTAAAACAACTACCTTTCTCAAAAATTTTGTCAGTTAAATGTCGACACTATATGTAAGCTCATCCAGACCTGTTAATCTCACTCAATGGTCTTTAAAAGAAATCACAATAAAAATTCCCATTCAAAGAAGATTTTATACAAGTCAGAATTCTCTAGATAAACAAAACCAATAGGAGTGTGTGTGTGTGTGTATGCGCATGTATGTGTATGTGTGTATACACAAACACACATGTATATACATATACATGTAATTAAAAATTAGCTCACATTATCATAGATACTGAGAAGCAGGAATATCTGCAATTTTCAAACTGGAGATGTAAAGGAAGTAATGGTACAAATTGCAGATTGTGTTTAAAGGCTTGAGAACTAGGAAATATAATCATGTAAGTTGTTGTTTTAAATCCAACAGGTTTGAGACTCATGAAAAGTGGATATTTTAATTCCAGTCTGAAGGCAAGAAAATAAAGCTAGAATTCCAAATCAAACATTTAGTCAGGGACATTCTCTCTCTTGTGAAGCTCAGCCTTCTTATTCTATGCAGTCCTTCAACTAATTGACCACCACCCATATTAGTAAGGGTAACCTGTTTTACTTTGTCTACCAATTCAAATATTAACCTTGTTTAGAAGTATCCTCACAGTTGTAACAAGGTCAATGATCAAGTAGCTGAGTACCTTTTGATTCAGTCAAGTTGACAGGTAAGGTTAATCACTACAAACTTATTAATAGAATTAAAAATTTGCATTATTCATATTTGCTTCATTAGGGAAATAAGGTACAAAGAATGGTAAGCAAAGCAACAAATTTTGATTTATACCATTGAACATTACTTAGTAATAAAAACAGTAAAATGTTGATATAATTAAATGGATGAATCTCAAAAACATGATTCTAAACTGAGGGGGCACACCTCCGTAATCTAAGTACTTTCGAGGTTGAGATAGGAGGGTCGCACATTCGAGGACAGCTTCATAAATGCAGTGAGACTTAGTGATACCCCTTTTCAAAACAAAACAAAACAAAAAACATTCTAACTTAGAGAGTGAAAAATGAATGATGGTATAGTACATGATCTCATTCATATGAAATGTTAGAAAAGGCAAAACTTTAATAATTAAAGGATGATTAGTGATATTAGGTGGAAATTGAGGGGAAGACACTTAATATAAAAAGTCACTAGAGAATTTTGGGGTTTACTTAAAAGATCTGTTTTATTAGGATGGTAGGGCATATCTGTAATTCTAGTACTTGGGAGGCAGAGAATCACAGGTTTAAAACCAGCCTCAGCAATTTGGTGAGAACTTCAACAACTTAGTGACATTGTGTGTTCAAAATAAAAAATAAAATAATCTGAGGGTATGGCTCAGGGGTAGAACTCTCCTGGGTTTAGTCTCTAGCACACACCCCCACCACCACACACACACACACACACACACCCTGAAAAAAATATTTCGCCACTTTTTTTTTTTTGGATGGCTACAGAAATACTATATAATTGCCCAAATTCATCAAACTGCATTCCTAATAAATATTGGTTCTATTTGTTCTAGTGTATGTGAATTATTCTTAAATAGGTGAGGAAAAGGATGTTAACCACAGCACAAGATGGAAATATTGTCCAATAAAGAAATGAGTGATTTTAACATTTCAAATAAGGTATTATGTACTCATGAAAATGATGGAATTGAAAATACAGTTGGACCCACACATATTTGGTATATAATTGCTTGTAACTAATTAAGCAAGTTATACATTTCTATTCTATAGATAGGATAACTAGTTTATGTTTCATAGCAAAACATAAGTATTTTTTTTTCTTTTCTTTTCTTTTTTTTTTTTTTGCAGTACTGGGGATGGAACCCAGGGGCATTCTACCTCTGAGCTACACCCCCAAGTCCTATTTTTTATTCTTTATTTTGAAACAGGGTCTCACTGAGTCTCAAAGGACCTCACTAAGTAGTGGCTGAGGCTGTCCGTGAACTACGATCCTACTGTCTCAGCCTCTCAAATGCTGGTTTAACAAGCAGGCACCACCATGCCCGGCAACAAACGTACTTTCAAAAGGTAGTTTTCAGGATGTAAAAAGTTATATATTTGAAACATTTTTTATATTACTCTAAGAATAAGTGCAATCTAAAAGCAAAATAAAATATTTGGTTGTTGTAGATTTTAGAATAGCACATTCCCAAAGGAGTTGATGGTAAGACTTGGGAGGTCAATGATGCAGATACTTCTGTGATATTTTAAACTCTTTAAAAGGTGGATATTTTATAAATGATGAAGATGTAAACGAAAATAAGTGTCATTTGCTTTGTTCATGGTTATAGTTATCCTGTTTTATGTCAAGATTTGTTTTTGGCAATTGACATTATAACTGAAGAACTTTTATCAAGTACACTATTATTTGTAATGATTTTAAGGTTTATATTTTAGTTCGGGTATCCTTGTGCCTAAATCATTTTCTGTTAATGACTTAATCACTGGAGGCACATTAACACTTTTAACCACTAAGAAATTGTAGGTCTTTTAGGAAATTGCTGCTGCCATGCATAATTTGGTACCCATGGCACTCACCTATGCCAGTAGCAATTAGAGATTTCCCCACTGATTCCACAACATCCTGAAAGAGTTAATGGACCTCTTTAATGAAGCAGCTTCCTAACAGGATCAAATAAATTGTCTCAGAGAAAGTCTAATCAGATGTCTTTTTAAATTTTATTTTTAATTAATATTTCAATTGTATAAGTTTAGAGGGCTCAGTGTGATAAGTCTTAGTAAAGATCATAAAGTAAGTCATTAGGATTTCAGTTTAACTGATACCAATGAGGAGGAACAATGAATTTAAGCTTAAGGCAATATAATGTATGGGTCAAAATTTTCCAGTAATAATAATGCTAAAACATCTGCAGAAAGAGGTATTATTAATCTAGCATTAGACATATTAAATAATCTGAGTGAACATGTAGCCAAGGTAATTGAGGCAAAATGACCTAGGAGCATATGTACAATTTTTCCCTACTCTCAGTTTGATTTAGTTATACTTGACACAGTGATGCTACGAAATTCTTTTCCTGTACCACTTTCTTTTCACACATTATTTCTTATTTAACTAATATATTGTGGCAAGGCACTAGACTAAGTTTTTTTTTACAAATATTAAAATAGTACTTATAATAACTCTGTGAATTGGATATTACTGATATTTCTATTTGGCAAATGAGAAAACACAGATCCTGAGATTAAGTAACTTTCCTAAGTTTGTGAGTCTTGATCCTGAAACTGTGCCTTTATACCATTGAGTTAAAATGTCTTGATATTTTATTACATTTTCCAAATTCCACTTCTTATATTAAGAATAGATTTAATATCAGTTACTTTTTATTCTCATTTCTCCTCAAATGTCTTATTTTCTCTAGGAAGCATGGAGCATCATTTCTTGTGCAGGAAAAAGACATTAGTGCTCCAGAAATAAAAGGCATTTTTAAGTCTCCAGCATACAAGCAAGAAAAGCTATGTTCAGTAAATTTTATCTGAACCCAGAAATACATGCCTTTGACTTCTAAAAAAATCTTTCCATGCATTTCTACTTTAAATGTGTTTTATAAGGTGGAATGTAGGCTTCTTACCTGTAAGACTAAATTAATATGGCCTCAAACTTAACAGAATCAAGGGCACTGATATTTGCAATTACTTCAAAATTTGGAGGAGAAGGGAAGATGAGAAGACTGGAAAGCACTTGTCAATATATTCAATCTCTCAAAAACATGAGTTTCTCAAATATCTGTATCCTCACTGTTATTACTTTTGTAATCTCTGTAGTTTACAGAACCACCTGTAATGTAATGTTTGTTGCCAGAAATGTATACCTTCACCAAAATAAAATGCCTTCTAAATCTTAGTGATGTTAAAATGCAGTCATTTTTTACAATGGGAACATACACTTCTCTGAACTAAGTGTATTTAGAGAAAAGGTCTTTGAAGTTGAAAACAAATGTTTCAAAAAGGAATTTTAGAATAGATTTCTTTAACTTATTATTATGATATACAAACTTAGGGAAAAGAAGCAAGAGGTATACTTTTAAAGCAGTCTCAAGTGAAAAACTAACAATGGATTAGCATATTTTTAAAATGTGGTTTGGTACAATAAAGGGTTAAAATACTCACCTATCTTTTTTGTATTTAAATTATAGAAAGTAAAGTAGGGTGTTGTGCCACACATTTGTAATCCTAGTACTTAGTAGGCTAAGACAGGAGGATCACAGGTTAAAGAACAGCCTCAGCAACTTAGCTAGATCCTCAGCAGCTTAGAGAGATCCTGTTTAAAATAAAATAAAATAAAATAAAATAAAATAAAATAAAATAAAATAAAATAAAATAAATATGACTGAGCTTAGAAGTAAAATGTATGTAGCTTAGAAGTAAAATGTTCCTGAGTTCAATCCTCAGCACCAAAAAAACTTTTTTTTCAACATTTTCCTTTCTTTCCTCTAATATAAAAAGTGTTTACATTAGTGTTAGCAGTAGGTAAGAGGGATAAACAAGGCTCACAATGTTTGCCAGGGATGGTTTGCATAATTAAAGTCAAGTGGATGATTTATCATTTCCTAATATGAGAAAATAGAAGAAATCAAAATTTTCATAACGATTATCTACCATTCTACCTATATGAGGGCCCATATCATACATTCAATTTTTATTAAAGTTGGTGATTTTTATCAGATGATAATCTCTATATTTGTATACTAGAGAAAATTAATGTTTGATTCCTCAAGAACTTAATTTATGATATTATATGTTTTCTCCGATATCAGAGATGAGAAAACTGTAGCCTACAACCCAGATAGTCTCTGTCATCTGCTAGTAAATAAAATTTTACTGGATCACAGACATATCTATTTATTTATAATGATTTCTTTTATATTATAATGACAGAGCTTAGTAGTTTTAAAAAGATTCTATGGCCCACAAAATCTAAAATATTTAATATCTTATTTTGGAGAAAATGTTTGTCGATCAATGCCAAACATCTTCAGTTTTCTCCCTCTTGGTTAGATTAGTCCTATCAGCAAATAATTGTGTGACCTGTCTCACAAAATAATACTTGCTTGACTGGATGTTCTTTTTTTAATAACTGTCACATGTCTCTGCCCCTCTTTACAGCAAAAATCCTAAATATATACTTTTTCTACCTATTCTTTCCTATTTTTTAAATCCCCTGAAGAATTTCTTTAAACTATTTTATACAAATATCTCTTTTGTACTGGGGAGTAAACCCTGGGGCATTCTACCTCTGAGCTATACCCCCAATCCTGTTTTATTTTTGAAAAAAAGATCTAAGTTGCTGAGGCTGTCCTTGAAACTAAAATCCTCCTGTCTCATGCTCCCAAGTACTGGGATTACAGGTATGCATCACCATGCATGACTTTACTTCCTCTTTACTCAAACAATTTCTAATTTCCCTTGTTATTTATCCTATGACTCATTGGTTATTAAGGAGTATGTTGTTTAATCTTCACATAATTTATGTCAAGTGTTTCATTTTGTTATTGATATATGATTTATGTTGTATTAAAGAATATACGTTATTTATTTAATTACTTTCACATTTATTGAAGCTCAATTTATAGAGCAATATATGTTATATCCTAGAGAATGTTCAATGTGTCCTTGAGATGAACATGTATTCTGCTTATGTTGGGTGAAGTATTCTACAGATATCTTTTAGGTCTAGTAATTTTAGAGTATTAAAATATTATACATAAAGTCTCTGTTCTTCAGACTTGTTTTATCCATTACTATGTCATTGATCACTTTTCTTCCTAAACTTTGTAGCTGTGGATATATATAATACAAGGATATTCTTCCTTGTCCTTTAAGTCCTTTAAGTCATTGTTTCTTTAATTTTTTCAAAATTAAAGTTCATTATGACCTTGGTATTAAATTAATAAAAAATCTGCTGTAAAATAATTTTACTCATTCTAGTAAGAAATATCCCACAATGAAGCTCCTTAATGAGTACCAGTTTGGAAGCATAATAAACAATCCTCCTGAATGAAAATTTTCAGGATAAGAAATAAAGGATAAAAATTTGAGGTTTCTAAAATTTGGATCTTTAACACATGTTATAAAAATTATTTGGTGAGTTTTTTCTGCATTCTAACTTGCAAATATTATTTTATTTATGGACTTTAATTTCTCCCTGGAAATTTTATAAGAAAGTGGATTTTTATTTTCATTTATGGAGTTGTTATGCTAGTGTCTTATTGTTAGACTATCTTAATGATATAATTTTTGTTGCACAAAATATAGCAATATGGCTAGAAAGAATTTGA
Source organism: Muscardinus avellanarius (assembly GCF_963383645.1). Lineage (NCBI taxonomy): Eukaryota > Metazoa > Chordata > Mammalia > Rodentia > Gliridae > Muscardinus > Muscardinus avellanarius. The sequence continues at coordinate 21,642,028 of NC_137792.1, read as the reverse complement.
GATAAAAAAAAAGAAAAATAGTGAATTTTGGCTTGGAGTACAGAGTGAACTTATAGAAAAATAAATGTAATTCTCCAGCCCATTTCATATATTTCTATGAGTAATATATGCATTTTTATGTAATTTTCTCTGAGTGGGAACCAATGGAACAGTGATTGCTATCCAAAAATCTGTTTCATGAGGGTGGGACAAGGATGATCTTCAGAGATAATCAATAGACTCTATCGGGAAAGTGCAAAGCTATTGAATGTCTGTAAGTCAGAGGTTTTCCAAACAGTTAATAATGACAACGGCAAAGATCATTAGAGGGAAAGTGTTTTCCCCACTCTTTGTTTCTCCTTTTGTGAGGAGTGGTTTTTTCCTTAATACTTATGACAGACGTGCTAATACTATTCAACATGCAAAATTCTTTGCTTGGTCATTGTTTTCCCTTTCTCAGTTAGTTGGGTCTAACTTAACAAAGTTACAAAGCTCAAGAAAATTGTCCCCTTCATCTTAAAACTGGGAGACAGAGATCTGGAAACATTTGTGTAGTCTGAAGCCTCAGTCAACTAGTTGGTTGATCCAAGGTTTGGACAAGGACCCAGGAAGTTATCAGTTCTTGTTTGCCTTCATGGTAGGCTACATAATTTTGTCTAGTCTTCAGCAAGTTAAAATAATATTTTCCCTTTATCTACTTAGCTTTTTTGTTTATGTGCAGTGGTCTTAGAATTTGAGTAAAGAAGGTGCTATTTGTTGGATTACCTTAACACTTCAGAATCTCACCACTTTGATGTAAGCACTTGCCTTGAGACAACACCATATTTGCTCTGGATAATTACAATAATCTCATAATTGATTGCTTTATTTCCATATTTATTCTTCACTATTTTTGCCATGTAAGTCAAATCATGCTAATATTATACTCAGAAGTCACGGGAAACGTATTGCCTTCAAGGTGAAAGTCAGATTCCTTGGAAAGGTTTATAAAGCTATCAGTCTTCTAACTCATGTACTTTCTCCTACCTTCATTACTGTGTTAAACTCACTTTGCTATCATTACTATAGTTCCAATGAGACAAAAAAGTTTCTACCTTAGGTATTTGCGTTTCCTGTTTAGTCTTTCTAGAATATTTCTCCTGTAAACATTCACATAGTTTAGTCCTTTACATCTTTGAGTCCTAATGTAAATTATATCTTTAACATGGGAAAATTACCTGAAAACACTATGAAGAATAACAGTTATTTTCCATATGCAATAGTTTCTATCCTTTCACTGATATAAATTTTTCAAGACATTTCATGTCTAGCTTAACTGTTTATATGCTTTATTTATTTAGTTATTTAGTTAGTTATTTTTGGTTTTCTGACATTTTGGTTGGAATAGTTTCCATATGTTTGTGGTTATTTTTTGTTGTTTCTTTTTTTCTACTTTTGTTCTAGTCTACAGACTAGACCCTGAGATTCTGTAATCCCTCGACAAATATTTGAGCCATGTGAATCCTTTTGATGGAAAACTGTGCTGAGAAAAATTTTAATTGGTCAAAGGATGTTTAAACTAGTTAAAAGAATAAATATAGAAGACTGTGTGATGTCTGACCCATAGTAGTAATTAGGTTCTTAATTTTAGTTCTTTCTCTGTACCACTTGATTAAAAGTTTGTTTTCTATCTAGTGTTCAATTGTTCCATACATTGGAGAATTATAGTCTTTCCAGACTTAGAAGTAACATACTCTTTAAAAATAACTTATAACAGGTTCAATTAAGATCATCCATTAGCTAGTGACTGAATTTGCAGATCACAATGGCTTAACTACTAAAACATTTATGACTTTTAAAAAAAAGTTTGAAGTAGAATTGCCCCTGATTAGTCCAAAGTTCAAAGTTGTCAGGGTTCTTTTTTCATTTTATTGGTGCATTGTATTGTACATGATAGAAAGGTTTTACATTGATATATGCACATAACATTATTTGATCTTGGTGAAATGATAGTAAGGTGACAGCAGCAGATTTCAGTGTCTCCATCTGAAAAGAAGGCTGTTGTTGAAGAAGAAACATGCTGCCCCTCCATTTGTACAGATGATATTCAGTAATAGAAGTCCCTAATATTTAAACCCTCATATGACAAAGTCAAAATATATTGGACCAGGCAGCTGATGATGTGAAAATCTGATATGTTCAGCCTCTCTACAAGGGAAAAACATCAGAAGATAAGAGGGAGGAAATAACTATTATATCAACAGTGCCTGAGAGATTCATAATTTCAGTTAATAAATCTCTTCTTTGAACTGACTATCTGAATGTGAAAGAACAATTATCAAATGAGGAAACATCAAGATAAGCATCTTAGAAATGTTTTCTTGAAATTAAAATAATTATGTGACTATAAGTCCTTTTTCATCACCCTATATATTGGGAAAAATTTATCCTGCATACATAGCTAGGAATCTGCAAGGATAAAATCAATGAATACTAGGAAAATTATCAATTCATCAAAAAATTAACTATAAATTATTCAGAATAATACAAGTTTTATAGTACATATGCTTATGAGAATTGATGATTTTATGTATTTTATGTTAATATGTTTAATTATTTATTTCTCCTTTATTTACTATTTGTTTTATTCCCCTATATTTTTCTAATTGTATTAAAAGCAATATTCTCCTCATTGCTTAATAAAGTGCCTGATTTTAGAGTTTTTAATGAATATTTGGAAAAATTCATTACATCTTCCACAGTTGCTAGTTTATGTTCACTATAAATTAAACAATGAAGGGCATAGCCAGTATTTTATTGTGTTTAGTAAAGAGTAATTAAAAAGAGAAGCATAATTGATAAGCTAGTTGTAAGATTTATCCATTCTGGGGATGTTTCATTTAAAATTATTTTTAGAGTTCTTGAAAAATATTACAGTTCTCCAATGCTACACTTTAGTATATAAATGTAGCCACACACTAAGATCATTTACTGAGAGATATGTAGACTATATATGTAATTTTATCACATATTACTCAATATTATTTTTATTATTCCAGCCCTCAAAGCTATTAGAAAACAGAAGCAACATTATCAAAAGAATATACTTATTCATACCTATATTTTTGAGGGAGAAGATTATATTAAATGTTGGAAAATGCTATAAAACACAACATTTTTCATAAACATTTATCTTAGTGTGTATTTAATGACTTAACCATTGCATATTTTTATAACCGCTGTAAAGTTATTTCTAGGCTTTTACCCTGTCAATCAGATTAGTGCAAAACTGCGACCTTGGTTTATTTTTCTGATTTTTTTCCCTTAAAAGAAGTGCCACTCTGCCTTTGTTCAAGTCTCAGGGGTTAGGTCAGGTTAAGGGAATATTTTGTAAATTTTTCATACAAAATGTTTTCAAACTCTTCATAGTGCATGCAGTATTGCCCTTCTCAACCCCAGCTGACCTGATAAAATGATAATGCCAGATTTAGTTGTAGAAATCTCCTTTAGGGAATATTATTTATTCTATGCTAAAAAAAGTTACTGCTCTTAAAGGACTCGAGGTTTTCCAACTCTACTCTAAATGTCTTCCCTGCCATTGTATTCTTTGTCTAGGCTTCCCTGTGGAGTCTATTTAAAGACAGACTCAAGAACCAAACCCTATGATAGTCTCTCAGAAAGATTTACTGTTGCACTCAACAGGAAGTGACTTTATCGTCTTGAAGCTTTTTGTTTGGAAAATGACTATTTAGGAGGAAAAATCAAGCAGTCATCAGGGCCATCTGCTCACAACTTGTCTATGCCAATATAACTTATCTTTTATGTTAAAGGAATATCTGCACATATATTTTGCTAAAGTATTGCTAATTTTAAATAGTAAATATGAGAAGAAATATGTATTACAGAGTTTTAGAATTAAAACGGTAACTTCTGGAAGTATAAAGGATTAACCTTCATTTTATTAAGAATATACAGCTAAAGAAGGGATAGCAGCTTGTTTGAAGTATCGCAGGTAGATTCAGTGGTATTTATAGCATGCCACCTAATGCCCTACATTTTAATTTTTGATAGCAATATTAACCCCTACTTATATTGAATTGAGAAAGTTTACAGTCATATACAAATTAAATGTGAATTATAAAATGTAATATTTTAAATTTGAATAATAGTTTCTAGTGCACTACTGAAAATAAGCTGAAGAACTTCCTTTATAAAGTCTTATCTATAGGCACAAAAATGTCTGTTTTAAACAGAACATACATTTTGACTACTTTCTTAAATAGAAAGGGTAATAATACTTATACCTTTTATTTCCATGATTATATTTTGTGGCAGGTATTTTGTATGCTCTGTACATATATTGTTTTGAAAAAGTATTTACTGGTCTACATATATGTTAAATGAGGACATTGAGACTAAAAAAGACAAAGAGGTTTTCAAAGATACCTAGTTAATGAGAGACAGAGGAGTCATTCCACTTTAGACCTGATTTCAGAATCCAAGCTATTAGCCACTTTGTTAAATCCAAATTATCATTCTATAGCCCGTTCTAGTAGTGAATCAAAACTTATTTCTCTTCTGTTTTGATGTATAACTTGTTTATATATTTCTTTTTTCTGCCAATAAATTTACTCAGTATAAATTCCTATATATTATCATATATACATATATGTAAGTATATAATTTTAAAAATACTAAGCAGGCCAGGTGTGGTGCGAAATGCTTGTAATCCCAGCATTCGGGAGGCTGAGACCTGGAGGATCGCGGTCCGTGGACAGTCTCAGATACTTAGTGAGGTTCTGCAACTCAGTGAGACCCTGTTTCAAAATAAAGAATAAAAAACGGGGCAGAGGGTGTAGCTCGGAGGTAGAATGACCCTGAGTTCCATTCCCAGGTCCACAAAAAAAATAGTAAGATTTATAAAAATGGTTCTTAAGTTACCCTCTAGTTTTCTCTTAAATAAACATAGAATAGTTTGAAAGAATCATAGATTTGTGAATTCCAATAATTTCCACAAAGAAAAACTGAGACCCATTACTTTGTATTTTTATTTTTTTGTTTTATTGGTGCATTGTAGTCATACATCTTAATGGGATAAAAGATGGTGGAGACATACATGCACACATTACCCAATTAGCTCTTACCCAATTCCCTCTACAACCATCCTTCCCAAGCTTGGCTTAGTGATTGACTTTGATATGTTTAAGTACATCATGTGCTTTAGAGAGTTTCCCTCTTCCCCTCTCCCATTCCCTCAGTTAGGTCATTTTATTTGCTCATCTATAGAATATCCTTCTTCATCTAGAGTTCCTCCTGTTACCCATTTCTCCCTAGGTTTTGCATATTAGGGAAAGGATCTGATTTCTTATTTTTTATGACTGACTAATCTCACTTAGCATAATGTCCTCTAGTTCCCTCTATTTACCTGTAAATGATGCAATTATGTTTGACTTTATGACTGAGTAAAATTCCATTGTGTACATATCCCACAGTTTTGTAATCCATTCATCTGTTGATGGCCATCATGGCTGGTTCCATAGTTTGGCTATGGTGAATTGTGCAGCTATGAACATAGATATGCATGCATTAGTTTGGTAGTTTGCTTTCTTTTCTTTGGGTAGATACCCAGAAGTGGAATTGTTGGATCAAATGGTAAGTTCGTTCCCATTCTTCTGAGGATCCTCCATACTGTTTTCCAAAGTGGTTGCACTAATATGCAATCCTACCAAAAATGTTTTAGAGTTCCTACTCCTCCACATCCTTGCCAACAATTGTTGTTGTTTGTGTTTTGAATGACTGACTTTCTAGTTGGAGTTAGGTGAAATCTCAGGGTAGTTTTGATTTGCATCTCTCTGCCAATGATGTTGAGCATTTTCTCATGCATTTATTGGCCATTTGAATTTCTTCTTTTGTGAAGTGTCTATTTAGTTTTCTTGCCCATTTTGTTATTGGATGCTTTGTTTTCTTAGTATTGCATTTCTTGAGTTCTCTGTATATTCTAGATATTATTCCTCCATTGGAGGTGTAGGTGGTGAAAATCTTCTCCCATTCTCTTGACTCTCGGTTGAGATTCTTGACAGTTCCCTTTGCTGTACAGAAGCTCTTCAGTTTCATGCAATCCCACAGATTGATTTGCCTTTTAGTTTCTTGTGCGTTTGGGGTCTTGTTGAGAAAGTTTTTAATATGTGTTGCAGAGTTGGCCTCTTTAGGGAGCCTCAAGGTCTCTGATCTAATTTTCAAGACTTTGATCCATCTTGAATTGAGTCTTGTTCAAGGTGAGAAAGTGGGATATTTCCATTTTTCTGAATATGGTTAACCAGTTTTACCAACACCATTTGATGAACAGGCTGTCTTTTTTCCAGTGTATGTTTTTGGCCCCTTTGTCAAAAATCAATTATCTGTGTGTGGATTTGTTTCTGAGTCTTCTATTCTGATCTATTGGTCTACGTATCTGTTTTTGGGCCAGTATCATGCTGTTTTTATTACAATGGCTTTGTATTATAGTTTAAAGTCAGGTACTTTGATTCATCCTGCATAGTTTTTGTTGCTGAGAACTACTTTGGCTATTCTGGTTTTTTTGTTGTTCCAAATGAATTTAAGGACTGATTTTTCTTTGTGAGGCATGATATTGGTAATTTAATGGGTATTGCATTGAATCTGTAAATCACTTTTGGAAGTATGACCATTTTGATATTATTTATTCTGCCTATCTATGAACATGGAAGATCTTTCCATCTTCTAGGATATTTTTCTAAGTGAATTTTATAAAATGTTTATAGAAGAGCCAATCCTAATACGCCTCAATCTATTTTGTGAAATAGAAAAAAACAGGACTTTCCCAAATACATTCCCTAAAGCCAACATAACATTAATACCAAAACCAAATAAAGATAGTTCAAGGAAGGAAAACTACAGGCCTATATCTTTGATGAACTTGAATGCAAAACTGATAAACAAAATACTAGCAATACGCATTCAAAACCACATCAAAAAAATCATACACCATGACCAGGTAGGGTTCATCCCAGGGATGCAAGGCTGGTTCAACATACAAAAATCATCCCATGCAATTTATCATGTAAACAGAACAAAGACCAAAATCACATGATCATTTCAATTGATGCTGAAAAATCATTTGATAAAATCCAACATACATTCATGATAAAAGCACTGCCAAGAATCAGAATAGAAGGAACATACCTCAACATCATAAGGGCAATCTACAATAACCCCACAGCCAACATCATATTAAATGGGGAAAATCTTTGAGAATTCCCCCTAAAGTCAGGAATAAGACAAGGATGTCCATTATCACCACTTCTCTTCAATATTATACTTGACACTCTAGCCAGAGCAGTAAGGCAAGAAGACAAAATCAGAGGACTACAATAGGAAAAGAAGTACTCAAGTTTTTACTGTTTGCAGATGACATGATACTACACTTAGAAGACCCAACAAACTTAACCAAAAGGCATATAGAACTGATCAACAAAGTCAGCAAAGTGTCTGGATACAAAATCAATCTAAAAAAATTAGAAGCTTTCCGGTACACCAACCATAAATCCACTGAAAAAGAAATCCATAAAATACTTCCACTCAGGATTTCCCACAAAAAAATAAAATACATAGGAATAAACTTAACCAAGGAGAAAAAAGACCTCTACAAAGAAAATTATAAAACATTGAAAAGAGACCCATGACTTTGAAAGAAGCAGAAGTCAGTTAACTTCTAGGAGGGTATCAGCTCAAGCAGAGGACTGGATTGGAAAACTAAATCTTCAGATTCTTCCTCCTACTTTGTATGCTGTGAAAACCGATGTATTTGAGGTAGGAAAAGAAAAAAAGAGAAATTTAATACTGTGTAGGAAGAAATCAACTGTATAAGATGGTCCTTCCTGAATAAAAATGTCCAATAGTGTAGTTGGAGTTTATTTTTAAGTATGATCATGTTTCTATTTTCATAATGAGATGCTTAAAACCTCATAAATATATAATAAGAATAATACATGTAACTACAATTTAGTTGACATCTTTGGATAACTAAAAGTTATCATTAGGCTAATTTTTAAAACTTGAGCTTGCTTTCTCTTACTATTAATAGAATTGCTGACATACGTTCTAGAGTTTTAGGTAGATAGAAATGAAGTTTTCCTTTTTCAAATGTTGTGAATACTTGATGTTTTAAGGAACCAATAGTTGGTAACATCATCTTTCACATATGTATTAATATTAAACTGCATATTTGATTAGTAAAAGTTTTTATTTGAGATGTATTTACTAAAATATCAGTTTGATAGAATATTAATATTTTTAAAGTTTTTAAAGTAAATATAAGCATAGTTAAATGGAGATAATGATAAAAATAAATGAAATTATATATAATATGGTTCTTATATATAGTTATATATAGTCATATATAGTTATATAGATAGTCATTTATATAACTATATATATAGTTATATATATATGGTTTTCTGATGTATAGACCTAATTTTCTATAGTTGTTTTAAGAGGAATCCATGGTTTTTCTAATGAGTCAAAGCATTTAGGAATTTTATTTACATATATTTAAGTAACCACAAAAAGATTTGTTTAAATATCTGTGTATGTTTTCTTTTTAAGCAGAAAGTCATTTCATGTCAGAAGATTCTACTAAAATGAGACTTCTCATTAATGACTCATAAGACAATTCACAAATGGAGTATATCTATTAATGATCTGGTTAAAATAATTGTTTCCTACAGTAATACATATGTTGCACAACAAAACATTGGAGTCCATCTCTTATGTTATCCAATAACTTTTCATGTGTTAAAGCAAGGTTTCTAAGTCTTGTTACTATTGTTATGTGGAGTCACATAACTCTTTGTTGGGAAAAAATAATTACACTGAAGATATTTAGCAGATTATAATCTACACTGAGGATGCTTAGCAGACTCCATAGCCTTTACCTACTAAATGGCAATAAGACTTCTATACTGTTTTGACAATCAAAAGTGTTTCCAAACACTTGTCAAATGTCTGTTGGGGAATATAATCATGTAAATTGAGAATTACTGTTTTAGGTATATAAAATATCTCGCCAAAGTAAAGAAATTATATTTGTTAAGCCTTTGATTCTTCACTATTTAGAATCCTGAAACCTCTTGAGATTCTAACTCTCTTAAAAAGATTTCAAACAAAATAACATTTTGCTTACATCTTAGTGTTAAAGACCTTTTAAACCCATCCATGTTATTTTGTTCTAAAGGTCTTCTCTAGCCAATATTTATGAATAATACATTAGAATAAGCACCATAAACTGTGGAGATGAAAAAAGTACATGTTCTTTAGACACAACACAATACATACTTTTTGACATATAATAGATTTATCATTGTGATTTTTATTATTTTATTTTCATCTCCCCTTTCTTTTATTATTCCTATATTTATTTATTTGTTTGTTTATTTACTTGTTTTTATTGTATGCTGAAGCGAGGGAGGAAAAGGGTCATAAATGCTATAATACTAGATGTCAACCAGTAAGCCAAGCGTGGGAAGGAGGGATGGGGAGGGAATGGGGTGGGGATCGTGGTAGGGGCTAACTGGACGAGATGTGCATGTATGTCTACAAAAGTATTTTCTTTATACCACTATGATGTATGAATACATTGCACCAATAAAAAATAAATTAAAAAAAAAGAAACTAAAAAAAAAAAAAAAGAGGAACTCTAGACGAAAAAGGAGAAACCATAGATGAGCAAATAAGGTGACTTAACTGAGGCGGATGGGAGGAGCAAAGAGGGAAATTCCCTAATGTACATGATGTACATTCACAAACATATCAAAACCAATTACTAAGGCAAACATGAGAAGGGGAGAGGGAAGAACTGATGGGGTGGGAATTTGGAAAGGGAGTGATGTGTACATTTATGCCTCTACCATCTTATACTCCATTAAGATGTAATAACTACAATACATACTTTTATAAAACCCCTCAGTACACCAAGAATTAATTTCATCTGCCAATTAAGTCACATTCTACACATATATAGGTAAGTAGATTCTGCCTTTCTCATAATACTGTGGAAAGTCTATTTCAGACTTTTTTTTTTCATCCTTGACATTTGTATTAATGTTCAGTGTTAAGTACATATCTCCCTGAAACTAGAAATCTGAATATAACAACTTTAATGACAAGCATTGTTTTAGTAAACCTTGATATGCTTATACAAATAAAACAGAAAGGCTGTGTTATTTGGAAGATATTTGTAAAATGTCTATCACTCTTAAAATAAATTATAACCCTGCCCTTTCAGGATAATAATATTATTATTACCCTTACATTTCCAGTTGCTTATTAAGTATCTTAAGCTATGTCAAATATGTTGACCACCACTTGGACAGAAGTACATTGCAATTATCTTTTTTTTATAATGGAATTCAAATTATTTTCCAAACTCAAACCAAACTTCTATTTTTCTGATAATCTTATTTCTACTGTTAACAGCCCCCTATCTTCAATCTCCAAGGCTTCATATCTCACTTTCTCTCATTAAACACCCCCTACCTTAATTTAACAACCAGTGTGACAAATCATAGACAAAGAACTCTGAGGAATTTTTATTTGTAAAATAAAAATAATAATACCAGTTTGATGTGGCGGTACACACTTGTAATCTCAGTACTTGGGAGACTGAGGCAAGAGGATCTCAGGTTCTAGGATATTCTCAATAATATAGTCAGACATACTCTCGATAACTTAGTGAGACCCTGTTTTAAAATAATAATAGCACACAATACTGCTACTACTATAAAACAATAACAATAATAATAATAATAATAATAATAATAATAATAGTGCCTGTCTTATAAGCATGTAAGAATTAGTTTACTAGTATTCATATTAGAATCATTCCATTTTTCACCGTATGTATGGCTTATATTTCCTTCTTATTTTAACTTTGTCAGAGGTAGAGTGTCCTTTGGTTTAATCTCCAATATGACAAAATAATAATAATAATTAATAATGATAATAATAATAATACTGATCTAATAAGCTTGTAAAGAAGGTCATTATGCCCAAATTTCTTGGACATTACATTGTTCAATATCTTAATAATAGCACTATTATAAAAAAGAAAACAAATTGTTGAAATGAATATTAGATATCATTAATTATTTTGGTGTTTCTTTTACATATATTCACATCTTTACATTCTAAAAATACTAATACTTGAAATTTGTTATAAATTAAATGATTTGGGTAGAATTTTAAATTTTATTTCTTAATCAATTACAATTACATCCATTTTTTTCTTCACTCTAATGATGGATTTTAATTTGCTGTATAAATTTTAGGAAACCTGGAATATCTTAGCTGTATTTCTTTTAAAACAACTTTCCAGAAATAAATGGGGCAAAAAATGAATACATCTATTTAACATGAAAAGTATTTTATAACATAAAATCAGTTATTTTATGAGGAGCTATAACCTTGTTAAATTTATACAGTTAATGAATTGCTACCATTTGATTTGGATCTTAAGTGTTATATTTTCTTAGCTTTTTCCTTAATATTAAATGTCATCCTGATAGAATGATATATGTGCATATATCTAAAGAAGTTTCAGGTAAATGTGCAGAGAAATACAGAAAAAAGTTGCTTGGCACAGGGAAATTCATTTTCGTCCTTCATCTTAAAAGTGCTTATTTCAGTGATATTCGATGACACACGGGAATATTAATAGACATGGGCTTTTATGCTCTCAATTTTTAGTTTCCATCTCAGTCAAGAAAATCTTCAAACTATTTTTAATTTAAGGAGATTAGCTGTTAAATAGAGTGACTTTTTTTTATCAATTTAATTGAGTTGTAAGTAGTTATACCAAAGAGACAACTGAATATGTAGGTTCAAGAGAAACAAATAAAACATAATTTGGTGAGCAATAGTCAATGAAGGGCAGAAGAGAAAGGATGAGGAGAGGTGGGTAGGTGTTATGGCTTGAATCTAGAATGTCCCCCAAAGGCTCATGTACTTAAAGCCTTGATTCTCAATACAGCAATGTCCAGAGGTGAGGCTTTCAGGAAATGTTTGGATATCGGGACCATAACTTCATCACTGGATTGACTCCTTTGATAATAATTTGAACGGGTATATTGGCAGGTGTGAACTTGTTGGAGGAAGTAGGTCACTGGGGGCATGCCTGGAAGGGTTCGTTATATCTTCAGTGCTGCTTCTCCCACTCCTGCTTTCTGGTTGCCAATGAGCAGCTTTCCTTTGCCATGCCCTTCTGCAATGAGGTTCTTCCTCAACTCAAGCCCATAGCAGTAGAGCCAGCAGATCATGGACTGAAACTTCCAAAATCACTAACCAAAATAATTTTTCCTTCCTTTAGGTTGCTCGTGCTGGATATTTTGGTCACATTAGCAAAGAGCTGATTGACACAGCAGAGCAAGATAATACAGAATTTTAAGTTAATGTAACAATTGGGCATATTGTTGTATTTATTGTGAAAAGCTATTATATATATATATATATATTTCTTGTGGCAGTGAACAATTTGATGTAATTTATGTGTCAGTAAGATCGCCTTACATAGATATAGTGGGTAGTAGACCTTTGTGGGCATGAATGCCAAATATTACTGATAACTCTAGGAAGATGAGGACAAAGAATTGAAAATTTATATTTCTTCCTATGCTTTTCAATTTGTCTGAGAAAATGTGCCTATAGCCAAAGAGTGCATTTTGTAGATTGCCACATACCCTATAATTCCTCATTTGTTTCAGGCAGCCTGATATAAACACTTAGGTTATTGGAATACTGTTAATAACATTTAAGTATGTAATCCACATAGATCTTCAAACCAACAAAGACCATTCTACCTCTAGATTGCATGTATCTAAGCTCCTAACTTCCTCTTATTTTGTTTTATTATTTGGAAAAATTCTGTGTAAAGGTGTTAAGTCATTATATACAAAATTTTTACCATAGAAAGTAATAATAATACTGAGATTCTGATATTTTCTATTATAATTTAATCCCATTAGCTCTCTTTTAAAGTGTCCCCTATGCTGTGCATGGTAGTATATGCCAGTAATCCCAGTACTTTGGAGGATGAGAGAGGAGGATCACAGGTTCAAGGTCAGTCTTAGCAACTTATGCCCTCAACAACTTAGAGAGACCCTGTTTCAAAATAAAAAATAAGATCATTAGCAATCAGGGAGATGCAAATCAGAACTACACTGAGATTCCAACTAACTAAAATCATAATTAAAATTTTCAGTAAGTCAAACAACAATAAATGTTGTAAATGATGTGAAGAAATTGAAACTTTTCTACGCTGTTGGTGGGATTGCAAATTAGTTCATATGCTATGAAGATCAGTGTGGAGATTCCTCAAAAAAGTTGGAATGGATCCACCATATGATCCGGCTATACTACTCCTGGATATCTTTCCAAAGGGGCTGAAATCAGAGAAGTACAGTAATATATGCATATCCATGTTCATAGCAGCACAATTCACAATAGCCAAATTACGGAACCAACCTAGGTATCTAACAGATGAATTGATTACAAAATTATGGGCTATCCACACAATGAAATTATACTTAGCAATGAAAAAAGAAGAAAATTGTAATTTGCAGGAAAATGGAAGGACTTGGAAAACATGTTAAGTGAGGTTAGCCAGTCACAGGAAGTGAAGGGTGATATTGGAAACTAGGGAGAAATGAGGGTATAATATCCAAAAGGTAGGGAGTAATTGAAATACCAGAGGAATTCCAAATAATGGAGGAGAAACCTCAGTGGAGTTAAGGTATGTGTCTAGGGGAAGGGTGGAAGGAAGAGTAAGGATCATTGAAGGAGTTACTACCATTGACTTTGTGTACCTATATGAAAATACTAATGTCAACCATAGTACTCTGTATGAGGAAGGGAGTATAGGGAGGGAGCCGGAGGGGGGGGCCACCAAGTACTGTGTGCATGTAAGTAATTGTCAATATGATTTGTAATATGATAGACTGTAATGCACCAATAAAAGCATATAAAAATAAGACTGGAGGTGTAGCTCAGAGATACAATGCCCCAGGCTTCAAATCCCAGTACCAATAAAGGAAGGAAGGAAAGAAGGACCCCCTATCAAGTGACTTAAGCATCCTCCAAAATAAGTTTCTTAAACATATGCACATTTTTTATTCTATTTGCTTTCAGCACAAATGGGTTAATAATAGCTAAGTTGTTCTGTTTCTTTGTTTTAATGAATAATATATCATCGTGTTCCCAATTTCTTATATTTCATCATAATTGTCACTACATTGCATAACGAGATATACATTATATATTTGGTTTTTTTGTTTGATGTCTGTTTCTGTCACCATAAAAATCCATAAATAAAGGGATGTTGTTTTGTTCACAGATACATCATTAATGCTTAGACTGTGGTATAAACATCAATATTTACTGAATGTATAAATGAATGAATCATTTACATTGTCTTGTGTCAGCCTGTATCTTGCTTTTTCTAATGCTAAATGCCATTCCATGATACAATAATACCAATTTAGGTAACCATCATTTAGTTGCTGGTTATAAAGGCTGTGATGTACCAATGTATTATTCTGCATATATCTTAGTGTGTATATGTGGGTACATTTGTTTTATATATACAGTTTAGCTATATTTGTTTGATGAATTTCTAAAGAATATTGCTAAATCAATGTATATACACTTTCAAATTTGGTTCATATGCTAAAATATTATTATTTTCTTTATTTTTTTTAAATTTTTTTATTGGTGCATTATATTCATACAACTTACTGGGGTAAAAAAAAAAAGTGTGTATAAACATGTACTCATCGCTGATTTAACCCCTACCCAATTCCCACCCCATTCCCTCCCCGTCCCTCCCTCCCTTGCTTGGCTTAGTGATTGACTTCGATATGTTTAAGTACATTGTGTGCTTTAGAGATTTTCCTCTTCCCCCCTCCTTTCTCCTCCTTTAGGTTATCTTGTTTGCTCCTCTATAGGATTTCCTCTTTCAAGCGTTCCTCCTATGACCCATTTCTCCCTAACTCTCACATATTAGGGAAAGCATCTGATTTCTTATTTTTTGTGACTGACTAATCTCACTTAGCATAATGTCCTCCATTTCCATCCATTTCTCTGAAAATGATGTAATTGAGGTTTTTTTTTGATGGCTGAGTAAAATTCCATTGTGTACATATCCCACAGTTTTGCTGAAATATTATTCTTAAAAGAGGATACTCAGCCGGGCGTGGTGGTGCATGCTTGTAATCCCCGCGCTTGGGAGGCGGAGACAGGAGAAACATGCAGGTTCGAAAGAGACACTGTTTCCAAAAATAAAAAAAGTATAAAATAGGTTTGGGAGTGTAGCTCGGAGGTAGAAGGGCTTCCATGAAACTCAGTACCATCCCCCCCCCCCAGAAAAAGAGAAAAAGAGAGTACTCATTTCTTTCCTTCAATTTTTTTTTTTTTTTTTTTTTTGCAGTACTGGGGATGGAACCCTGGGGCATTCTACCTTTGAGCTACACCTCCAGATTATATATATATATATATATATACACACACACACACACGTGTGTGTGTGTGTGTGTGTTTTATTTGGTGGTACTGGGGGTGGAACCCAGGGGCTTTTCTACCTCCAGGCTATACTCCCAGACCTATTTTATACTTTATTTGGAAACAGGGTCTCACTAAGTTGCCGAGAGTCTCACTAAGTTGCTGAGGCTGGCTTTGAACCTGTGCGATCCTCCTGTCTCAGCCTTCCAAGTGTGAGGATGACAAGTGTGCGCCACCACGCCTGGCAAGTTTTATTTTTTAATTTGAAACAGGGTCTCACTAACTTCAAGAAGGCCTCACTAAGTAGCTGAGGCTGCCTGAGAACCACAATCCTCCTGTCTCAGCCTCACAACTACTAGGATTATAAGCATGTGCCACCACGCCTGGCTTCTTCTTTTTCTCCTCCTCCTCCTCCTCCTCCTCCTCCCCCTCCTCCTCCTCCTCCTCCTCCTCCTCCTCCTCCTCCTCCTCCTCCTCCTCCTCCTCCTTCTTCTTCTTCTTCTTCTTCTTCTTCTTCTTCTTCTTCTTCTTCTTCTTCTTCTCCCCCCTCCTCCTTCTTCTTCACTGGGAATAGAACCTAGGGGCGTTCTACCTCCAAGCTATACCTCCACCTCTATTTTTTGTTCTTTATTTTGAAACAGGTCTCACTGAGTTGCAAAAGGCCTCACTGAGTAGTAGCTGAGCCTGTCTTCGAACCACAATCCTCCTGTCTCAGCCTCCCAAATGCTGGGACTAGAAGCATGGGCCACCATGCCTGACTCTTGATATTTTTTAACTGGTAAATAAAATATAAAAATTAGACAAAATAATTGCATAACATATTTCAATATATGCATACCCAAGGTAATGTTTAAATCAGGTTCAACATATATCCTCAAGCACTTATCATTTCTTTCTGATGAAAACTGTCACAATATCTTCTAATTTTTTGAACTGGAAAGTTTTTGTCATTATTTGTATATAGAATGCCCCCTAAAAGCTCATGTATTAATGTCCAAAGTTCCTATAATAAAGTCATGAGTATTGTGATTTAATCAGTGGGTAAATCTATTGTAAAGGAAATACTGTGTTGTAACCTAGGCAGGTGAGGTAGGACTGGAGAAGGTGGATATCTGGATGTGGGGATTTAGGGACTGTGCTATATATTTGAATCCCCTTGCTTGCTCTCTCATGCTTCCAGCCTGGATGATACAAGAGCAAAGGGCTTTCTCTCTCTCTCTGCCTCCCACCACCATTCCCTGAGCGTTTCCAATGTAACTAGCCTGATAGGGACTGAACCCCTGAAATTGTCAGAGCAGTGAGCAAATAAATCTCCCCTCCTCTAAGTTCTGTGGTTAGGTTTTGGGGGGATCACAGCAATGAAAATGCTGACTGAAACAGTGTTACCTATATTCACACTTCTCTGTAGTATTGTACCTGAACTTCTTGTTCATGCCTAATGGCAATTTAGTACCCAAATGACCAGCTTTTCTCCATCTGTACCTTCCCTCTGCTCTCCCTGGCCTCTGGTAACTAACATTCTACCCACAACTTCTATGGATCAATGTTTTGAGTGTCTTCCTGTGAAATTATTCAATATTTGTCTCTCTGTGCCTGAGTAATTTCACTTAAGGTAATGATCTCCAGTTCCATCTATGTTATTGGAATTGACAGAATTTTATTCTTTTTATGGCTGAATAGTATTATATTGTGTGAATTTTCCACATATCTTTCACTCATTAATCAGTCAATAAGACACTTAAGTTGTTTCTATTTCTTGGCTATTGTGAACAGGGCTACAGTGAACATTGGGTGGCGATTTCTTTTGAACATACTGATTTCATTTTCTTGGATATGTGCCTACTAGTAGGATTGCTGGATTATATGGAAATTCTACTTTTAATTTTTGAGAAACCTCTATATTGCATTCCATGATGGCTGTACTAATTTAAATTCTCATTGAAAGTTCAGGGATTTTTCTCTTCCAGAATTTGTTATATGGTCTTTTTACAATAAACCTTCTTAATAGGTGAAGTGATATTTCACTGAATTTCTCTAATGATTAGTCATGTTGAGAACATTTTTATGTATCTGTTGGCTATTTGTATGTCTTCTGAGAAATTTTTATCGGTGTAGTAATTTCAAATCACAGCAAAACAACCTATTTTCTCAAGACTTTCTGATTATTGGGCTGGGCCTCTGATGACAGTAGTAAACTTAATACATCAGAACATGAACAAGATATTCTATTCTACTCATTGGAGACTTGGGTTTCTCTGTCTACAAAGTAGGGATGATAGTAAATCCTACCTTGATTATGGTTTCAAACAGGAACTTGCCTCTACATTTGAAAAGAAATGAAAATTTAAACACATGGCCTCCTTGTGCTTGTTCATCAAATACGCTTAAATAATAATATATAACTGGAAAATTTCCCATTGCATCATTTAATACTACACACTTGTTATCATGAGAAGAATTATATACTTTTAATATTTTGACTTTTTTGACCTGGACTTTTATAAAAAACATTATTCATAAAATAAAGTTCTAGATGATCATTTTGTTGTTGTCAATACTGTTTTAAACAATGTGTCTTAGAAGAAAAGGACTAGGCAATAACATCAATGCAACAACATGAGATTCTGCTTTTTGATTCGTTATTATAAATGGCCATCATGCTAAATGCTTTCTAAATATTTACTTGAAATTCATAGCTGTGCTTTGGGGCTAAACATTCTTATCTCTACTGTATAAATGTAATAAAAAAAAACTAATACAAAAAGTTTTAGATAACTTACTCAAGGCCTCAGACCTGGCCTAGAAGTTAAGAAATGTGAGCTCTAGTATTAGATTTTCAACTGATTGCTGAAGTTGGTTAAATAATTCAATTTATATGTCTAAACACCTTAATTTCTATGCCTGTTTTTGTTTATCTTAGAAATAAGGAGAAGTCTGGTGGTCATGTGTTCTCTTGCAGTTTTGGTGTTTATAAATTAGCTTGCTCTAGAAAACCTATATTATACTTGACCATGATAACTCCATTCTACTCTTTATTAGGTAATTCTCTTCAATATTTAAAAAATTGACATACATTTAGTTTCTTCATATTCTTTATTTAAAAATTCAAATTAATCAGATGGGCCAGGCCTAGTGGCAAATGACTGTAATTTCAGTACTTGAAAGGAAAAGAGAATCACAGATTCAAGGTCAGCCTCAGCAACTAAGTGAGGCCCTATTTTCAAGTAAAATATAAAATAGGCTAGGGGTTTAACTCAGGGATAGAATGTTCCCTGGGTTAAATCTCTAGCACAACAATAATCATTTTACTTTAATATGCATTTTATTTATTTATTTATTTATTTATTTATTTATTTATTTATTTTGGTGGTACTGGGGGTGGAACCCAGAGGCTTTCTACCTCCGGGCTATACTCCCAGACCTTTTTTATATTTTATTTGGAAACAGGGTCTCACTAAGTTGCTGAGAGCCTCACTAAGTAGCTGAGGCTGGCTTCGGACCCGTGCGATCCTCCTGTCTCAGCCTCCCAAGTGCAGGGATTACAAGCGTGTGCCACCACGCCCGGCTTAATATACATTTTAGCTAAGGAAAAATAAATGCTTTTTCAAAGGAAGAATGGCTTTTTAATGTTCACATATCATTTCATTATTAACACATTCTGGAATCATGCTATATTTCCCTCTTATGTTGCTGATATAATTTAAAGATATATCTTTGTTGTCTTATTTAAAAACCATTTTAGTACTTTTAACTAGTAATTTTTCTCTTACCATATTTTGAGGTAATAGATATCATTGTATTTTTCCTCATTTATTTTCATTCTCACTGCAACAGGGTCCTCCTATAATTGTTTAAATATAATTTATTCTAAAAATAATAATATGATCAAGAAATTTGATAATCATATTTTATATTCTTTATTTAGCTATTTATATAGCAATTGAATGAAGCTGCCTTTTGAGACAAAGTCAAGTCACCTACAAATTAATTTCTTCATCCCAATTTCTATCAAACTCTTGACAGATATTATATTGTATGGCCTGCCCCAAATGTGTTTCTTTCTAAGGAATAATACATGCTGTGCCAAATTTCTCTATCTAGTTACTTAAATTTTCCCATCGAGATTATTTTAGTTAAAATTAGAAGACTAAAACACCCTTGATTTATTCTGAGGAACCAACTACCCACAAAATACCTCAGCATATAAGCTTAGTGAACAATGAGAATGAGATTGCATCTCATTTTAAAACTGATCTGTTATAGTGATTCCAGAGTACTGATCAAAAGAGTAACATCATAAAGAAGATGTTAAGGTAAAGATGAGTTGGTTCCTAAGAATAAAATGGGAAACAGGAATATAAGTGTTACTTCCCAATATTATAAATAAGACTAATGGAGGAAAATTACCATGTCTGTAATTGAGCAAGTCTATAAATGATTAGTTATGGCATCATTAAGTTACTCAAAACAAATCAGTAGAGTCAAGTATAAGAACTCATCTGTGTAGATGGAGAGCTTGGAGCAGAGGTTTTATACCGAAGGATGAATACACACACGTGTATGTGTGTGTTTCATATCAAAGGTGTTTGATTATGTAAAACATTATATTAAGTGGTGGAACCATATGAACCATTTTTACCTATGTTAATGATACATGGTTTTACTTAATATGGGATTCATTTTTTTTATTCTATCTATAGCATATTTATGGTTCTTACCTTTATTAGGGTATTCTATTTGTTATCAATCTCTGGGATAGTCTCAACCGTGCATTCTATTTTCTACCTATATATTTCATCTGTTTCTGCCATTCTGAATTTTTCTCACTGAGCACAAGAAATGCAAATCTGCAACAATTTCTTGAGTTTAATATATGTTAAAATTCTGTTTTAGATACTTCCAATGATAAAACAGATCGATATAAGATCTGTGTCTGAAGTGTTTCAAATGGTGAGATCCTTTGGCTCTTATTAAAAAAAACTGTTCTCATTATGATGCTTTTCTTTGGTTTCCTAATTGTACAGTGTGCAGCTTTTACCTGTGGTCACATTTGCTGTCACTTTTTTTTTATTTGGTTCAAGACACTGACATCGTTTGCTTCTTGAGGGTACATACAGTAACATTTTCTTTGGATCTCTCTCAGTGTCTGTTACAGAGCAGTTATTCAATGACGATAATGTGGCAAATGTGAAAAACAACTCTGATATTCTCAGTGTGGCCACCAGGCAGCAATATTTTGACATTGCAGTGAGTTCTCTAGGTGTGTCTTAACATAAACTGGGAGATGAGGATGTCTATTTAAATAATTGAAACAAGTGTCCCCAGTGGATCCTTGGAAAAAACAGTGGAAGCTAAAGAAGGATGCAATCCTAGGTGAAAATCCCTCAGAACATAGCTTTAGCCTGATCTTCCTAGGGAACTTTGGAAAATAGGTTAGGCCTCAGGGTTGTCCTTATTTCAGACATGGGAGCTGGGCTTTCATATTCTTTACTGTTCAGTCATTGGTTAATGGCCACATTGCGGGTGGTAGCATTAATTACCAGATGCTTCAAAATATCTTACTTGGTAACAAAAGCAGCAGCTTCCTTAGCTTAAAGATAGAATACCTGCACACTGGGACTGGTGCTTGAAAGTGAAAGGGATGTGGATAGTGAAAAAAGGGGATCGGGCAGGACCAAGAAAATTAGTAGCCACAGTATATAAATGACTATTGAGAAAGCTAGGTTGCTAATATATATGAAAATAAAACTACAAAATTAAGCAATGAATATTTTTATTTTATTTTATACTTTTATTGGTGCATTGTAGGCTCACATAACAATGTATTTCATAGTGATGGTAACATATGTGCACACAGCACTTAATGTACTTCTTCTTGGCTCCCTCCCACTCCACCCTTCTTCATACAGGGTATTGAGAATGACATTGGTATTTTTACATATGTACATAATGTCAATGAAAGTCATTCCTACATTGATTCTCTCTCTCTCTCCTTGCCCCTTCTCCTAGACCACCTCTCTCTCTCCATTGGAGTTTCTCCCCCATTATTTGAAATCCCTGTGATATCCTGAATACTCCCTAGCTTGCACATATGAACAAAACTCATGAATTTTCCCTTTCTGTAACTCACTGATCTTACTTAATGTAATGTTCTCTAGATCCATCCATTTTTCTGCAAATGACATAATTTTGTTCTTTCTTTCTGAGTAGAATTCTATTTTGTGTATATCCCATAATTTTCAAATCCATTCATCTGTTGATGAATACCTAGGTTGTTTTTACGATTTGGCTATTGTGAATTGTGCTGATATAAACATAGATATGCATATATTAATATGATCTGATTTTTGTCCCTTTGGAAAGATACCCAAGCTGCATCATATGGTAGACACATCCCCAGTTTTCTGAGGAATCTCCACATTGATCATCATAGCCTCCAGCACTCTTTAAACACAGGTACATCCAAACACATAATAATATATAAAATAATATAACTTCAAAGTCATTTACATGGTTAGAATTTTTTAAATTATTGCTGTGTTTCTCCTAAACGAATAATAGGACAGAAGATAACTAAAGCAAAGCTCCAAATCACCAACACCTAAAAACATTGTATAGACAATTTAAAATATCTATGCAATAATTTTTTATTCTGCTTTCAATTCTGTTTGATAAAATATTTTTATTTGTATGTTACTATAGTAATTTTCAATTTATATGCTTCGTTTCTGCCTCAAATCTTACATTTATAGTAGTCAGCTTTTTCCTTCCAGGGGTCTTCAGGAGGGAGGGAGGAAGGGCAGGAAGAGGGGAAAGATATAATTAATGATGGAAACACTTCCACTGACATTGTACATATGTGAGCATACCAGTGCCAGGCTCAGTATTTTGCATGGGGGTGGGGGAGAAGGGAATGGAGAAATGAGGGAAGTGGGGAGGGAGCTGGGGGGAAACTTGAATGCAATTTTAAGAAGTATATAGATACCTAATGAGGAAGCTGAATCATGAAACTAAAATCAGTCTAGGAAATGCTATTCACTTCCAGTATCTTATTGGATGATGGTTAAAATTCCACAGTTGTACCCCTCTTAATGCTCATTGAATGACTTATCTGGAGCAGAATGGTAGAAAGCAGGGATAGACTGTGAGAAAGGCATTTAAAGCTCTCAACAGTGACCACTGGCAAAGCAGTACAGATAAAGCCAATTATTTTTCTTCCTGTTGTATGGAACACACACCAAAAAATCTGGAGACAAAAACACTTTGCCAATATGAAATCAATATTTGGGTCAAGAATGCACAGAGCTAAAATAAAACTTATATAAGGGTTCACAGTTAATTCCTAAGACTTTTTTGAAGATAGTAGTTTCAAAGAAGCCTTGTATGTGTTTATAATGATTTTTGGACAAATGATTACATATTATACTTGAGATGTGGCTGGGTCTAATTGTATTAGTGCCCAGTTCCTGCTAGTTCTTTTTTTTTTCCCCCGGGACTGGGAATGGAATCCAGGGGCATTTGACCTCCAAGCTACACCCCCTCCCTTATTTTTTATTCTCTTTATTTTGAAACCGGATCTCACTGAGTTGTGCAGGGCCTCAGTAAGTAGCTGAGGCTGTTGGAGAACCGCGATCCTGTGGTCTCAGCTTCCCCAGTGCTGGGATTACAAGCATGAGTCACCACAACTGGCTCCTGCTAGTTCTTAAAAACTAAAGCTTTAAAGGTTTATTCAAATGGAGTAGTGACCTAACTCAGAACCTCCAATTCAATATCTGTGGCTCTAACAAGAACTATTAAGTATATCAAAAAGACGAAACTTTAGAGATTTTTTTTCTTGAGATATACAGTCTTCTTACTTTAAATAAAAGACTCTAGGAAGACTAGGCAGCTTAAAAAATATATGAAAATACTCATTTTGCCAACATCATGAACTTTCATTGGCCTGAATCACAATGGCCTGTAATCTTTTGTCATAAGTAATATTGTTATCTACAAGTATAAAAGTGTAATTTCATTATATAAATTAATTGTATTGAAAAATGTAAGGTGTTTACTCATTAAATAAAGACAGTTTTTGTGACTATCAAGTCAGATAAAATAAGTCACTCTAAATTAATCTTTATTGGATACTTTTAAAACAAATTACTAAATCATCGTTTTGCTTTCTGAGATATCTTTTTTAATATTTCAATTTCCTTCCCCCAATTTCATATGAAATTCCTATATTTAAATATCATTCTTAGAATCATTTAGTAAATACACCATCAATTTGACCCTTAAAATATTTTAAGTGTTTGTCAAATCTCATTTTAAAATTAAAACCCCCAAATATGTCAGTTTTATTGTGATGACCATAATTGTTTAAAGTTCTCTAATATGGTAGTTATATAACAAAAAGAATTTTTAGCATACACACACACACACACACACACACACACACACACAGATGCAAATTTAGATTAGAAAAATAATATCTGAAAAATAATATAGAGCACCCTATAATATGAAGGTAGGGTTCAGAAAGACTCAGGAAGTAAAAGCTTAAAATGTGGACTATTTCTGAAAGATATTTTAATAGAAAATTTTCATAGAATTGATGTACTCTTTTAGATATGATTGAAATTTTAATCCAATCAAACAAGTTAAGTATATAGCTTATTTTAATAAAATCCACTCTATTGACTTGTACATTTTTACATAATGAAAGGCATAATAAATTATTGATCTGACAAAATTGAACCTGTTTTTGCTTTATTTTATTTTAGTTAACAGAATTTAATTTTTGAGTGGACTTCCCAAAGAATAGAAATGATATTAATGTCAGGGTTGTACAGATCTACTGACCTGGTTGTCACCCATTGAAGATACCCAGTGTTTCATAATACAAGTGCTGTTTACATGTATGTCACTAACACTATGAACTGCATTATGATGTGAGACTAAAAATCACCAATAAAAATATTAAAAGTTAAAAAGAATATTATTCAGGAATATTTTCTGTCTCTACACTTACATTGTTTCTGCTTTGGCCACCACTTTCTACTCGTATATTTATTCCAAAGCCTTTACAGACTCACTGCTTCTGTTTACTGAAATTGAAAGTGTGTGTGTGTGTGTGTGTGTGTGTGTGTGTGTGTGTGTGTAATTTCTATCTTTACTATAAACCAATATGCAATTTTCAAACTTTACAGAGGATTTGATTTCTTCCTTTATTTATTGCTAAGTTCAAGGCCTGTTCTATTAGCCCACCTGAAGAGAAGTAGTCAAACTGTGGGTCAAAACCTTTCTCTGTTAAGTAGTCTGCTCAGGGAAGTTCTTGCTTTTTCTTCAGCATTATCTTGTGTCCAATGTTCAGCAAAGCTATCTGGTAATGACCACATCTCCCCAGGGTTGTGTTTATAGGTAAATAAGAATGTAGATTTAACCTTCTGGTTTCAGCTTTTCAATTGCTTAAAACTCACTGCTTTTCATAACAAAAATATTTAAATATATTAACATATAAAAATATGTTTCCACTTGTTTGACAAAGCCTGAAATTCTTCTGTTATAGGATATATTCTTACATAACAATGGAAGTCTTAAAGTGCCAGTTCTTGGCTAAGAAAATGTAGTGAAGTTGTTTTAGCA
Source organism: Muscardinus avellanarius (assembly GCF_963383645.1). Taxonomy (NCBI): domain Eukaryota; kingdom Metazoa; phylum Chordata; class Mammalia; order Rodentia; family Gliridae; genus Muscardinus; species Muscardinus avellanarius. The sequence continues at coordinate 21,616,879 of NC_137792.1, read as the reverse complement.
GTTGAAAAATTTTGAGACTTCCCAGTTTCCCAAAAGAATTGGATACTGGGGACTGAGTGGGCATAAAAATAAAGAAGGAGATAGATACCTGTGGAATGTAGGAAAAAATGTTGGAAGGGAAAGCCAGGCCTCAATGAATATAATGTTAAGTATTTAAGATTTTTTTTTATTACTCTTTACCTCCAACTTTGTGCAAAAGGAGGAAAAGCAATTTACAGAGTGTTTTATTTATTTTCTTCTCATACACATTCATACCCATGCTTACTTTAACACTGCTATTAAGATCTTGCACAACTGCTGGCAGTGGTTGACATGCTTTATGAAGTTTATTTTTCCTCACCCAACTATATTGTAGAATGCTTTTATTATCCTGGGACTTACAGGACAGGAGAAAACTTTTTCAATCCTGCCATGGAGATATGTCAACTCTTAGGCTCTGTGCCACTATTTAGTCCATAGGGACCCTGACTAACTCATCCTTCTATAGGTTATTGTGCTGACTTCTTGCAATAGAATCTAGGAAGAAAGAAAAAAACAAATATCCTAAATGCCTGGTGCTAGGGACTGAGAAGGACAGGATTTTGCTACTCCAGGAAATTCTTCTGGAGTTTCATTGATCTAGTACCAAAAAAGGACATATTTACACTCTTGATTTCCTTACCACTAAACTCTTTGGGAGATCTCTTGAGATTTTTTGAGAAATATACTACATTATGTTGTTCTAGCTACATATGTTTACCAGATGAAGCAAGGGCCTGCTTGTTTTAGTAGGGACCAGAAAAAAGAATACCTTGTTAGCTTTTCTGAAGTACAGTCACTTATTCTGTACATTCTGTTACACCTAGCCATAAATCTGGAAAACTCAGAAGCTTAAATATCCATCGAAAAGACATATGTAAAGTGTGCAAGTATTAGGAATGGCTTAAAAAATTCAAAAAATAAGTTGTGGAGTGCTGACCTGTAAAGGAAAGAAGGGCTAGTAGGGCTTGGGTACTGCCAAGAGTCAGGTACCTGTTATAATGTAAAGTACCCTTGCTAAAAGTAATTAGCAAGTAGATAGTGGAGTTGGGACTTTCACATTCTAAAGACAGATTTGCATAATAAATGATATCTAGCTTAGGATTCACCAAGAGGATAGGAGAAGGGGATTGACCTTCATGAAAGGAGAGAAGATAACACATGGCCCTTGACCTTGTGAATCATTCTGGTTTAAACAAAGAAATCTGGGCGTAGACCAACAGTTAGGGAAATTAAGGGGCTGGCTTAGACCCATGTCATAGAATTATGTAGTTGAGCAAGATGGAGGACTTTATGTCTATAAAAGCTGTTGTGTATTTTGTATTATGGTGACTTTGTTTTGGGTCACCCCTCTATATTGTTTTGCAATAGCATAGGGCTATACCTGTATTCTTCATTTCTATCTTTTTACTAATAAACTCATTTAAGTCTTCAGCAAGAGTTTGGACTAATGTACATCTGTCCTAAGTCTGCACAAGAACCCGCAGTTACAGGTATAATCTCCAGGAGCTTAACCAAGGTCCCCAGGGACAGTTCCCCAAAAGCATATCAGGTCAAACCGTAACATAAAGTATTAAGTTTGGATCAGGTTCGAAAGGTCTAAGTAATTTACATGAGCAGATAACTCATATATCCAAAGTGCCTTCCTTCTGTCCACCTACTTCCCCTTCTTAAAACCACATCTGGTTAGGCTTGGTGGCACTTATCTGTTATCTCAGTACTTGGGAGGCTGAAACAGAAAGATCACAGGCTTAAGACCAGCCTTAGCAGTTTAGTGAGATACTGTTTCAAAATAAAAACATAAGTATGGCTGGGGGTATAGCTCAAAGGTAGAGTACATTTAGGTTCTATCCCCAGTACCCCAAAAACAAAACAAAACACATCTGTGGCCTTATAGGGAATTTTCAGTGACAAATTAAACAGAAAATGAAGGAAAGACCAAATTGGCATTACAGGTAACTTTTACTTAGAGCAAAAATGAACTATTATAGCATTAAAACTCAGGAGACACCTTTAAAATAAGTGAGACATGGAATCCTTCCACCTAGAGGAATTTGAATAACAATGAGACAGACTAGCAATAAAAATATTTTCTCTTCTTAAATTCCCTGGCGTTCATTTTTTTGTCTTTTGACATTTCTGCACTTTCCTTCTCCTTCCTTTTTGAAGCAAATCCTTCTCTGTATAACTATGAATATTTGAGTTCATCAAGTTTAGTACTAGACTCTTTATCCTTCCATTCCACATTTAAATTAGGCCATTTTACATATCTTCATTTGCCATAGATATGATAATGACACTTATATTTACATCTCTAGCCTAGTACTCTGAACTTCAAATCCTAATACTGTGTGTGTGTGTGTGTGTGTGTGTGTGTGTGTGTGTGAATGTAGTAATGGAGATTGAACTCATGAGTATTCTATATCTGAACTACACCCCACCCCTAGCCTTTTTAATTTTTGTTTTGAAACAGGATCTCATTATGTTGGTTAGAGTCTTGCTAGATTGCTGAGGTTGATCTCAAACCTGTGATCCTTCTGTCTCAGCCTCCCAAGTACTGGGATTGCAGATATGCACAATTACACTTGGATTCAAATTATTTTAAAATACTTTTATTGGTGCATATTATTTATGCATCTTAATGAAGTTCAAAGTCATACAACAAACATGTTCTTTATGGTGGCAAAATACGCATACCATAAATTTAACCATTTTACTCTTTCGAAGCATATAGTTCAATGGAATTAAGTGTATTCTCATTATGGTATAACCATCAGCACCATCAATATCCTGAATATTTTCATCTTCCAAAAAAATTCCTGAAACTCCATACAAGGATTATTCAAGACTGCTGAAATGAACACCACAATTTCCAGTTCAGTTGAGTCTTTAAAGCTAGCCAGAAGCATATGCATTTCTCTATTCTGTTTGATAAGATCCTACGAACTCTGTCACATTTCTGTTACAGAGTAGTTGGCTTACTCTTTATTTTCCCAGAGGAAGAGGATAGAATTTTGTTTAGGAAGGAAATTAAGACAAGCAAAGAAAAGTCTGGGGAGAGCTAGGAAAGAGAGGCAGACTAGGCAAACATATCCCAGGGTAATTGCAAACTACTTCTGGTTGGTTGTCTCAAATTGTTGAAATGGAAAAACTGCATTCACAAAATCAATAGATGGATACTGAATGCCAAGAGCTAGTTAAGAAAACACATTTGTAACAGCAGCAACAGTTGGAGTCATTGCCTCATTAAGGTTATGGTAATATCCTGTCCTTTTCCAAGTCCCATAAACATTCTTTGCTGACCAAAATGAAGAACTGAATAGTAATGTGCTGACAATTACCACTCCTTCTTATTTTGATTAATTCATGTTAGTTCTAATCTCTGCTCTCCCTCCAGGGATTTTTTTTCACTAATTCACAGAAAAACAGAAGGTTCACAGGATTCTACTCGAAACTTCCTGAAATATGCATTATTGATCTTACAATTCCTATATTGTATGAGTAGGCATGTGTTTATTCATACACATACACAAATACTTACCTATAACTGTGTTAGATAATACAAATTCACACTGAAGCCCCCTTTGAAATCAGAGCACTATATATTCCTACTTCAGACTATCATGACATCTGTGTCTTCAAAAAGTAATGTTAATCAATGCCTTTTACAATTGCACCTAAAACATTTTGATTTCCCTGTCTCATCATCCAGCCACTCAGGTTAATCAGTATAAGTCACTTTGATAAGTGCACAAAGAAATACAGAGTGCTCACTTGCAGTGCTACAGGAAAGACTTCAGTGGTATTGCAAACTGATTGCCTTGAGCTCAGGAACTGAATCAGGATAGAAATGAGGAGATAAACTGTGACTTTTTTTATCTTGGCTTAAGGCAGTTCAAAAGTTCTGTTTTGTTATGCTTTGTGTTTGATTATGCAAATTAAATCAGACTAAAGTTATCTTGTGATTAATAAATCATAGTCAGAGATGTTTACAAGTCAGGCCATCTTTTGACAGCTGATTACCATGTTTTCTCTCTTACCTGTTGTGATAACTATGTCTACTTTGTTTCTGGTGGTTAACTACATACTGAAACCTTATGGTCCTATGGAGATCAGGAGGATAATTAAATCGCATTTCACCTTACTAGCATTACTAGACTAAAGCCAATAAAATCGTCTTTAAATGTGTGTGTTGACATTACCTATATCTTCTTTAAGACCATGATGAAGCAAGAGTCTTTAAGTGGATATGTCCGTTACACAACATATCTATCACTCAAAAATGTCATTACTTTCTATTTGATGTTTAAATCATTTCAAGTGTTTAATATAACTACATCTGAATTTGCCCTAGTCAACTTAAAAACTATTAACGTTTCAGACAGATTCCAAACTAGCACATTGGGAACATAACTTCTGATAAATTAATATAGTTAAAATAATCAGTATGATCTAAAAGTATAGTCCACCTTCTTTGGTCTAGAATTTTCACAATCTATTTCCATGATTACTTCCTAGATATTTTAAAATGTTTTTTTAAACAAACTCCCAAAATAGAGTTTAAACAAACTCCCAAAATATTTTTGCTTGAATGCTTCCTTTCACTATCTCTCCCCACCAGACTGTATTGAATTTGAATGTTGATTCCCAGTAAGGCAACATTTGTGACAAAAGGGGACTCATTATCTTCCTCAGCCAAGAGATGAGGGGCTGCGTGTGGGGACAAAAGTGAGAGCAGAATTTTGGAAGACACTTTGGATAGTCCAAATCTTCTGTCTTCTAAATCTAGATACTTCATTTAGTAAAATAATTACTTTTTCAGGTCAGGGTTTTAAGTTTCACATTTTTAGAGATTTACTTTAAAAACCAAAACTAGTATGTGTAAGAAGAAGAAAAAACACTGGGATATTCATAAAACCAATTCCATTTATTGTCCTCTTCAGTACCTATTAACCTGCTAAGTGAAAGTTGTCCTTTTCCCACTGGTTGATAAAAGGTACAGGTCCCTTGATTTCATAGTTCATTTATTTATTTATTTTATTTCTTTTTTTATTTTTGCGGTACTGGGGTTAGTACCTGGGGCATTGTACTTCTGAGCTACACTCTCAGCCCTATTTTTTAGTCTTTTTATTTTTGAAACAGGGTCTCACTAAGTTGTGAAGGGCCTCACTAAGTAGCTGAGGCTGTCCTTGAACCGTGATTCTCTGGTCTCTACCTCCTGAATGCTGGGATTACAAATGTGCATGCCTGGCTTCATAGTTCATTCTTAAGCCACATAAAGCCCTATGTTAATTCCAAATCACAAATACAGCCTTAGTTCTGTAAGTGAAAGCATCCAGTCCGAAATATTATTCCATATTTTCACCTCAATTTGTAGACTAATTTTCTTTATGATATCTACAATTGAGGCCTGCTAAGGTGAAAACCTAGAGTTCTGCAAAAGAAGTATGGAAGCATTGCTTTCTATACCTGCCTAATATTTCTGATCCTTCAAATTCCTAAAACTCTGTCAATACTAAAGAATTGGGAGAGATGAACAGTATTGGAAATAGAAAAGTTATTTCCGGAATAATATTAACGTATCAGTAATACATGTTCTTTGAACCTAAATATAAAAACATCATATATATATATATCTTAATAGATTTTTCAGAGTTATAACTATTACATTAGCTATGGATATCTCTCCATTGATAGATGTGAAACATTCTAATTCTCTACCTTATGCTCTGGCTTTCTATTTTTTCACTATTTCTTATTTTATCTAAGTATAAACTATCCACATACATAATATTTTTGGCCAATGTGAATTACATTTTTCCTGGAAACAGGCAGAGGAGCAATAATAGATAAAATAAATAACATCTATTGAAAATAATGCTTATAAATGTTTTGTTATATACAAATACACACAAAACATATATATTCTTTAATCTCTTTTATAATGACATATTGGTATTCTGATTTTGAAGAGAATTGAATGGTTAAACTGAAACATGAAGAAGTTAACTTGCTAATGTCAATTGGCATGATAAATACAAAAGTATGTCTGATGTAAAAGGAAATGACATTTCAGTACTATATCATCTTAATTTACTAAGCAAACAACTAATTTGATTCTAAGTATCATTCATCTTTACAAAAGTTAGGAAATATTTTAGTTAAAATGGCTGATTAAATGGTAGACTAGCCAGGTGCCCTGGCACAAGTATAATCCCAATAGTGGGGAGGCTGAGATAGGAGGGACATGGGTTTGAGGTCAGCCACAGCAAGTTAGTGAGACCATATTTCAACTTTTTAAAGAAATGGCTGGAGTTATTGCTCAGAGATAAAATGCCTGAGTTTAATACCTAGTACCAAAAATAACTGCTATGAGTTCCAAGTGCAGGCTTCCCAATCTGAAATTTTAAATCTATTTTCTAGCTACACAATCTTGGGCAAAATATTTAAGCCGTGTGCCTCAGTTGCCTTATCTATAAAACACATGTAGTATCATATCTCTTGAAAGTTGTTATAAAAATAACTGAGTTATTCAAGTGTGGTGGTACATACCTCTGGGAGACTGAGACAGAAATATGACAGGTTTAAGGCCAGACTCAGCAATTGAACAAGACTCTCAAGCAAAATTTAAAAAATAAGGCTGCATCTATAGTTCAGAGGTAGAATGCCCTTGGATTCAAATCACAGTACTCTCCCCCACACTGAGTTCATACTTATTGTTTATAAAAGTTCTTGGCATATAGTAATGATGTATGAAATGGCCTGATATAGCATATAGAAAGGATTCAACAAAATTCACTATATTATCAATATTATTATCATTAATAACATTTTATTTTTTAATTTTTTATTGGTGCATTGTGGTTGTACATCTTAACGGAGTAGAAGATGGTAGAGACATACATGCACACATCACTCCATTAACCCATCCCCAATTCCTACTCCATTCCTTCCCCCTCCCTCCTTCCCATTTTTGGGTTAGTGATTGACTTTGATATGTTTCTTTAATGTACATCATGCACATTAGGGAACTTCCCTCTTCCCCCTCCCAATCCCATCAGCTAGGTCACCTTATTTGCTCACCTATAGTTTCTCCTTCTTCACCTAGAATTCCTAACTCCAGTTCTTATTTACTGCACTAGTTGATCTTTGAATTCTTCAGGACTTTCAAAAAATTAAATATAGCCATATGCAGATAATAGATATATAAAATACTTCCTAGCTATCATGTTTTAGGAATGGTGTGTGCTTATTAATGTATGTTTTCTTGTGTGTGTGTGTGTGTGTGTATGTGACACTGGAGATATGATAAAGTTATGCAAACCTCCCTAGAGATTTGTGGAGACTCTGGTAGGCCTCAGTCATGTGCATATAAATCAAAATGTCCTAAGAAGAAATTTCATCTCTCTTCGATCAAAAATAGTATAGAAGCAGTTGCTAGCTTCAGAACTAATTAAAAGAATTTGCAGGTATTTTTTTTCTTATTGCTCCAATTGTAAAGACAAATTTGACACATGAAAAGGCAGTGTGGGAGATTTTGAGGAAATAACCATGAATTCTTTATATGAAATTGAGGGATTTTAATTTACCAAATATAAAGGTCTACCCTGTACTTGTCTTGGCCTCAAGTCTTCAGACTGCATTAGTTAGAAATAACTTTTTCCCAGCCTCGTTTATTCCTGCTATAGTGAAGGTCGTTTTCTCAAAGTGATTAACTGGCAGTAATACTCAATCCATTTATCCTTCTTAGGCTTCCCTATTGTAATGCATTGCCACACTCTCCTTTCTTGTTGAAGCTATGAAAACTCAGTGACTGTGAAAACTTTAGGTTGGAGTTTCTTAAAATCAAAGTCTAAGACCTAATGAAATCGCTCCAACATTATAATACAAGTGCATGAGAAAATGTAGTGTTTTTCATCTTCTTGAGGGGTCTGCTTGATAGATGTTATATTTTAACTGATTGTAAGTCAGGCAAATGATGTGGATGTCACTGAATAATTAATTAGGATAGGCAGAGCCATGTTTAAAAGTGATTACTCAAATATTCCAGGCTTTGTGTTTTGCATTGCCTTATTCTAATGAACACCTTTGAATTGAGTTGACCTATTTGAACTGGTGCACTGAAAGAACATACACATCCTAATATTAATATCTAATCATTTTATAGCAGTTCAACCAAAAGCATTCTATTTGATATTGAATCTTTGTACATTGGGAACTTGGTTTTGTATAAAGTTTTAGCCTGCTTCTCTATAGATCATCAGTTTCTAATGTTGAATATATAATTTTATCTTTCCTTAGGAAGTTATTTTCATTCTGAAGACTTTTATCCTGTATTAAGAAAGATCATTTATGAGTTAATTAAAAGTTCTTCAAATATACCAAGTAAATTTAAATGTTTTGTTCTGGGTTCATTGTTCAAAAAAGTGACATGCATTCAGAATTCAGGGAACTCAATTCATGGCTTATTTTTAAAAAGATGCTTCCTAAATATATTACTACTGCTGAGTAATTGTATGTTTCAGTTAAAATTATTTTAGTTGAAAGCAAAAGAAGACAAAGCCAACATTAGCCCTAGAAAATGGGAATACACAGTATCAAACTACAAATAACATGGCTTTATCAGAGTTAAGAGTATCTCTGAACCTTGGCTTTCCTTCCTCTGGGTTGATGCCACTGAAACTAGGTTGTCAAGAGGCTAAGGATAGGAAACTATTATCAAAATAAGGTGGACTAGATACTAGCAGAAAACAAAAATGTTCACTATAATATTAAGAAGTAGATTCTGTTCTTCCCCTTTAAGGTTGTACATTTAAAGTATGTGAGAGAAAGGAAACATTCCAGAAATTGCTCATAGAGCATCCTTACATCACATGCAATTTTTACGTAATGTTTCTTAAGAATTTAGTAAATTAAATGAGAATCATATACCAGGATTTAAGGCAGAATAAGGATGCCTTAGGTAAAAAATAAAAAACAACTAGAAGGTTAATTTTACTCTTTAACAAGATCACAATGAGGTATTCAGAAGTAACCATCTAGTAAATGCTATCCTGTTATTGTGATAGATATAAATTAGAAGGACAACCAGGATTATATTTTATCAAGTAACCATGTCTGTGATTATTGTAACATAACAGAATCCTCTTCAGTTGGAACTAAGAATATGATCCAAATTAAGCCATCTCAGAACCTCACTGCACCAGCTCACCAGTGTGTTTGATCTAAAGAATAAACACAGGACCCAAGCTGGGCCATTTAGATTACTTCCCTGATGCTCTTTAGTTGGTGGTATGAAAGGAAAACCAATCATGTTATTACCAACCACAACACTATAAGAATATTAAACTCAAAACAACCTGCTGCAGCAACCTGCTTCATGGGGAGATACTGTTTGAGGGAGTGATTTGGCACCTGGAGACAAACTGAGAGTATAGATGAAGGAGAAATCCCATTGGCAATTCAGTCAACCAATACCAAAATACTCTCAGGCCAACCCCAACTCTACTTTTTTACAGATCTCCCAGCCAAAAGATATAACAGACTTTGGCTTAATTGAGTCTTAGTCATGTGTACTTTATTTGAATCAGAGCCCTACCTAAACTAATCAACTGAGAATCAATAGAAAACATCAGAGAATATTTTGACAGTTCTTACAGATAAAAATAAAATAAAACTAAGGAACTAAGATATGAAATAAATATGGAAGTGTTATGAAAATGAGAATAAAGAAGTTTTTCTTGTTTTATTTTAGAAACAGTGGGCAGGTGATTTAGACTAAATCAACCTTGGGTAATTAAGAATTAGCTAATTTTCCAAGAAAATGTAAATGCTATAATTCTGTGAAGGAAGCTCAAATTAGAGTTTAACACAGCACTGATAACTTTTGAGGTGGAAAGACCCTTCATAAATATTATATATTAACCTCTAAATTTTCATTTTCCCATTACTACTTGACAATATCACCTTATGTGATAGAATGAAGAAGCATGAAATTTTTTTAACGGGCATTTTGCTTTGTGGGCTATTCTGTGTTCTGCTCATAAACTATGGGGTCCCCTTTAGTATTTGTGTGCACATGGCTTCCCATGAGATTTCTCTTCTATCAGCCAGTACCTTTGTCTATCTGAAAAGTCCACTCTGGATTCTGAACTGCTTTGCCTGAGCAGAGAGAGCCAGAAGTACCTGGTATTTTATGATTCTCAAGGCATAGTTCTTAATTACTGAGGCCTGGTCCTCTGGTTGCAGGGATATAAATACTCCAGCTCTTTTGCCCTCAGAGTGAGACAACTCTAGATGTGGTCTTGATTGTGCCCCGCTATCAGCTCAAGAAGGAATGCTCCAGGCTGATAAGGTATGCCTTACAAATCCATGCTTATTGATAAAAAAAAAAGTAATGGTTTCTATTACTGCATCACTGCATACAAGTCTGTGTATTTTCACAATATTTTAGTGAAACTTGATACATTAGTAGGCCTAGTAATGATTATTCGAGAAAGAAATTCATGGTAATTCTTTTATAATGTAAAATAAAGGAGCATAAAAACTTATTCTCTACTTTAAGTATCTTAACAAAACATACTTACCCTTTCAATTTTTGTTATTCAGTATTTAAAAAGCCATAACTTTAAGCAGCTATTTAGCAGCAAAATATCTGAGTCAGTCAGAATTTGATTTGCTCTACTTGAACTTGACTTTGTGGCTTCTAATTTGTCTTTGCTTTTTCACTATTGCACATAAGCTCTCTAGTACTATGTCCTTTCCTGCCTGACTGTCTTTGAATCATAAAGCAGACCTCAGAAACCACCATATAGCTTATTTTTCTTATAGTAAATCTTACTTTATGCTTTTTTTTTTTTTGGTGGTACTGGGGTTCCTGGAAGCCCTTCTACCTCTGGGCTACACTCCCAGACCTATTTTTATATTTTTATTTAGAAACAGGGTCTCCTAAGCCAGCGCGCGCGGCTGGCTTCGAACCTGCGCGATCCTCCTGTCTCCGCCTCCCAAGCGCGGGGATTACAAGCGTGCTCCACCACGCCCGGCTACTTTATGCTTTTTTTTTTCAGTATGTTTATCTGGAGGACTACTAAAAAGATAGCTTACACTTCACTTACTGAATTTTATAATTTAACCTCCTTATAAGTTACAGGACAAGAAAATATCTCTGTACTTATTTCACAAAATCAGACATTTAAAAGTGAAACAAAAGTTGGGTGTGGTGGCACATGTTTGTAATCCGAATATTTGGGAGGCTGAAAGCCTCAGGTAGTTAGTGAGGCCCTTTGCAACTCAGTGAAATCCTGTTTCAAAATGAAGAATTAAAAAATAGGGCTAGGGGTGTAGCTTGGAGGTAGAATGCCCATGGATTCCATCTCCAGTACCACAATAATAAGTAAATTAATTAATTAATTAATTAAATGAACCAAAGAGCTAAGAAAAACAGGAAAAAAACAGTAGGTAAGTAGATTCACCTGTCGGGTTAAAGTTAAAACTTTTTATCAGCTGCCTTGCATCTTTTAACATTCTCCCTCCCCAACACATCATTTGTTTTAAATCATAGGGACTCTATGCCAAGTGTGGTTCTTGGAGCAGCAGCATCTGAAAGTGTCAAGATGAAGCTGGTTCACTATCTAGAACCTTTGGCTCCTCCTCAGACTTACTAAATCGGGATCTGCCATATTAACAACTTTCTCCAGTTGCATACTTACACCAAAGTTTGGGAAGCACTTGTCTAGAGGACAGTCTTTATTGTTGAAACCAATGAGCACTAAGTCATCTCTTGTTTGGGAAATATGTTACAATTAAGAGAAATATCATCAAGGAAATGGATGGAACTGGAGGACATTATGCTAAGTGAGATTAGTCAGGCACAAAAAAATAAGAAATCAGATGCTTTCCCTAATATATGAGAGTTAGGGAGAAAAGAGGAGCAAACAAGACAACCTAAAGGAGGAGAAATGAGGGGGGAAGAGGAAAATCTCTAAAGCTCACAATGTACTTAAACATATCGAAGTCAACCACTAAGCCAAGCAAAGGAGGGAGGGACGGGGAGGGAATGTGGTGGGATTTGGGTAGGGGTTAAATCAGCGATGAGTACATGTTTGTACACACAAGTTCTTTACCCCAATAAGTTGTATGAATATAATGCACCAATAAAAAAAATTAAAAAAAAGAGAAATATCATGAGAATTCTATTTAAAATGGCATTCGTTTCAGGTATAAATATACCATAGAAATACAAGATGCTGGAAACAATTCTATTACAAATTATATGGGGTTTTGGCATAACATAAAAAAGTATAAAAGTGTTTTCTCTGTGAGGATTCAAAAAGCCATCTTTCAATTGCCTATGTAGCCTACTCCACAAAATATTATTGAAAACCAAAAATTTTGTGCATTATTATAATAAAGTTTGTCTGACTTTTAAGGATCTAAATTATTCAGAATGTCTTGATATATTTATGCCATAGAATATTTTCCATGTAAGAAAAATTATGATACCTATTACTTGGATAGATAATGACCTAAAATTATATAAGCTGCTTACTTAAAAGGTTAATTACCTTTTTATTCTATATTACAAAGTAGTAAGTATTGCTATTGCAACAAAATATATTAAAATGTAATGCTGGCCTTTCTGGAAGAAACAGATATGAAATAAAACTTCCAGTTTTCTTTGAGGCTTATTATATAAATATATATATATATATTTGTTTTATTACATAAAATATTACAAGATTTGCAAAGTTTCATATATTTTTTAAAAAGATTGCTTCCAGCCAGGCATGGTGGTGTATACTTGTAATCCAAGTACTTGGGAGGCTGAGACAATGAAGATTGCAGGTTTATGGCCAGCGTCAGCAACTTAGTGAGGCCTTTCACAACTTAGTGACACCGTTTCAAGATAAAAGAATAAAATAGGACTGGTAGTGTAGCTCAAAGGTATAATGTCCCTGGGTTCTAGTCTCAGTGCTATGAAATAAATAAATAATAAATTGATTTATTTACTTATTTTCTTTTTGCGGAACTGGGGATGGAACCCAGGGGCATTCTCCCTCCGAGCTACACCCACAGCCCTATTTTTTATTCTTTATTTTGAAACAGGGTCTCACTGAGTGGCAAAGGGTCTCACTAAGTAGCTGAGGCTGTCCAAGAACTGTGATACTCCTGTCTCAGCCTCCCAAATGCTTGAATTACAAGCGTGTACTACCACCCCCAGCTTTGGCTTCTTATTTTTACTGCAAAAGTGAATAAATAATATTATAAACATTTACAAATTAAATATTTGTTTTAAAAGAACATTTAAAGTAGAAAAATACAAGAATTTATGAAAGTGACTCTCACTAATTCTTATTACTATTTAATTATTTAGAACACATAATGCACATGATTTTTTTAATAGGACATATACACAGGGAACCCTTCCTTTTAAGGAGTTTTTTGGTTTGTTTTTATATTTGGTTCAAGTACATTATTTTTACTCCATGGGATACAATCGTGCACTGTTGGTAGGTTGCAACTATCTGCTACAATTTATCCAACTGTATGTCCTGAAATTAAAAATGAACCAGATTCATATGCCATTTCAAAAAATATTAGAGTGCCTTAAATATGAACAATATAGGTTTGAGCATGAGAATGTGAAATAAATTATCACATGGTCTCTACCTATCAATAATTTATACTCTAATTGGAAATAAGGGTGAAGTAAGTTATAATTATTGGATACTATAAGCCTTAGATCATCACAAGCAAATAATAAAGGAGCACTGATTTTTGTGTCAAATTAATTTTTTATTTTCTTTGACACAATGTTTATATGTTTGAAATACTGTGTGATTAAACTTAGGGTCATTGTACCTCCAAGGTACACTGCTAACCCTTTTTTATTGTTTTGTTTGTAAAATGGGTCTCTGTAGGTTGCTGAGCATCTTGCTACTTGCTGAGGCTATCCTCAAAATTGTGATCTTCCTGGTTCAGCCTTGCATGTACAGGCATGCACTACCAAGCTTAGCTTAGAATACTACCTTTATGCTCATATATTCCAGATACACTATAAATTTATATAGCCATTTCATAAAGTATTTGGTCACAGTTATCATAAGTGGTTGTTTTGTTTGTTTGATTGTGAAGTACTGGGGATGGACCCCACGGGCATTCTACCTCTGAGCTACACCCCCAGCCCTGTTTTTATTATTTCTTTAATTTTGAAACCAGGTCTCACTGAATTGCAATGGACCTCACTAAGTAGCTGAGGCTGTCAGCGAACCACAATCCTCCTGTCCCAGCCTCCCAAATGCTGAGATTACAAGTGTGTACCACCATGCCTGGCTATCATAAGTGTTTTGAAGTAAGAGTTTAGATAATTTATTTTAAAATAAGACTCTTACATATAGGAATTTTACCAGATAAGTGGGTGAGTACACACACACACACACATACAAGAATACTCATGGGAAAAAATTCATAGCTGTAAAGATGTATAAAGACTTTTCTGTCTTTAAGTCAATGCTATGGAACATATTTAATGGCATTAAAAGGTATAATATACTAAATTAAAAGTTGCAAACTAACTTGGACAATATTAGTATTGAAAGAAAATATATGCACATGCATGTGTAGAAATATCATCAATTTAAATATTAAAATATTTAAAGTGGTTATTTGTAGATAGTAGTATTGAAAAATAGTGAAATTTTATTCTTATCTCATATATGTGTACATATATTTATTCTGACAATAAAAAACAAATTATTATAGTTTTGGTACCTTATAAGAGAAATCCTGTTTCATATTTATGTATATGGTAACTTTTATTTTAAAATTATTTATAGGTCAATTTCCCTTTCTCACACACACTTTCTTTTACTCCTTCTCCCTCCCATTCACTTCTCCTTTTCTGTACGTCTCTTTAGCTTAATATAACAAATACCAAAATATCCAGAATGAGTTATAATATCTAGGCCCAAGTGTCCTGAAATGTTCATTTAAAACATTTGGGGATTGTCAAAATTTGAAAATATTTATTGACTTTACTTCTAATAGAATCAAAACATTTCTGTGACTGGTCGTAATTGTAATTTAACTTTCCATCTTGGCTTGGCTAGAACACATTCATCAATTTTATTGTAGTGTAATGAAAACTGAGTGGCCTGGAAATTTCCACACATCTCATAAAATGGTTATTTAGTCAAAATCTTCACAGTATTTCTGCTACCCTGTTATCACACTATCAGTAAAACATTTCTGACTGATACTGCCTCTACTGTATGCGAAAGAGGTATTACTATTTCTCTAGGTATATTTGTTTCAATGTAAAATTGGCTGGTTAACAAAAGCTGATCATTCTACTTTCCTAAAAGCTAAGCACTTAAACTCTTGTTTTATGACCCGCTCACTTTTGGATTTGCTCTATGTAAATATTCTCCTTAAGTAAAATAATAATACAGAATTAAATAGCATAATGCCAACAAACATTGATTGATCACAAGATAGCATATCAGGAACACTGGAAAACACAAAGAAATGGCAAAAGAAAACACTTGATTAGGTAATGTTGATTATTGTTCTATCTTAGGGCATAACCTCTTCATTATGCTTTCTGGGATGCCCTTGGCTGCTTTCCCACATGGAGAAATAGTCAAATTTAGTGGCTCTAGGACAATTAACCTAATGTTGAATTTCAGTTTGTTGACAAATATCTTAATATTTAAATAAATTATAAATATAAGCATGTACACATTTTATCAGATAAATAGCTTTTCATTAGATTTTATGAAGCAGTGGTCCTTAACCCCGGGCATCATTAGAACTAACTGGGGAATTTTTAGGAATTTCTTATGCCAGAAACATAGCTTAGATCATTTAAATTGTATTCTCTATGAATGCACCGAGGTGTCCAGATCCATAAAAATGCTGAAAGAGCCATTTTAGGTTAGAATCCACATTAGTAGTGAGCCACAGAGCACTGGGTTTGCAATACCCTGCCAGTACATGTTCTCATCTCCTCAAATCGATTTCAGAGGGTTTTCATATAAAAATCTAAAGGAGGAAGAATATATGAAAATGCATGTGTATATGTGTTTGTATGTGAATATACCCAACAAAATATATGTAACAGCATAGTTTATGCTTCAGATAGGACAAATAGAAATGGTTTATGCCCCAACTCAGCTAGTTGATTTGTAATTGAGCTTTAGAGAGAGGGGAGCTTTAGGCTGAAATATGAGGATGATCTTTCTACTTGAGCATATATGAATACTTGAAATACATGAATTTCCTTAAGAATTTTGGTTAAAGTGATGCCTTTTGGATATTCTGAGAAGCTGCAATATTAAAAAAAAAGGGATAGCAATGTAGAGTTCAGTATCAGCTTTTCCTGTGTGGTTAAGTGACAACTGTATCCAGTTTTGGGGGGCATTATTTTCTTGTGGTGTTACAGTAACAAGGAATTATAAGGAATAATTATTGAACATCAATGAAACTGTTTTAGGTTGATAAATGGAAGTGCACCTCTGATGAATACATTGGAGAATGTCACTAAAGATATCCGACATAATAGGAAAAGATCTATAAGGAAGAAGCTAGAAAGAATTTCTGCTTCAGTAGGTGGGAACCAAAATGATTAAAATCTAAGTTAACAATAGGATACTATTTTGGGACTAGGAATTGAACTCAGGGACATTCTACCTCTGAGCTATAGACCCACCCCCTTTTAAATTTTGTTTTGGCACAGGGTCATGCTAGGTTACTGAGGGTCTCACTAAGTTGCTGAGGCTGGCCTCAAACCTGTAACCTATAGGATACCATTTTAACCTGTATGTTAAAGAAAATTAGGGATACTTAGTTATAAATCTATGTTTTTATTTCCTCCTCTAAACAATTTTGTGGCACAGGCAAATTTTATGCCTATTTTTACAAATGAAAACAAAACTGGCTTTTATACTGTAAAATCTCTTCACCAATATCATAAAACTAATAAGAATTCAGTTCTGTTAGTCTCGTGGTAAAAAAAATAGTAAGACTGCATTCCTCAAAATAATGAATGGTATTGCACACAATGCTCTTTCCTTAAGAGAATATACTCAGCTATTTTCTAAGCTTCCTACCTTGTAGTCCACATTTGATGATATTCACTAATATTTTTGGTTTGAGATAAGGAAAGTAGACTATAAGGTTCAATATGATTATTAACTAGAAAAACATAAAAGTCTCCATTTAAGACAAAGCTTGGATCTATCATTTCAATAAGATACATATATATATACATATATATATATTCATTTCAGTATTTTAGTATTTCAAGTTCCATGAATACTGATATTACTCCTCAATTAAATCTCTCTTTTTATAGGACTTAACCTTAACCTTGGGGAGGAAGATTGTCGACATGGTGGTATAATTTATTTCATTGTCCATCACATTTAATTTTAATGTGTGATTTTCATATCCCAAAATATACTGTTTAAAGAGTTATGCTATTGCTAGCTACACTGTATACAATAAGGGATAGTATGAAAACAGCATAGAATTACAGCTGGTTCTATGGTACAAACAGACTACTTGGAATAAGCTAGGAACTCAACAGGTTTCTGAAAACATCTGTTAGAAAATGAAAATATGAAAAATCACAAAACCAATATGATATATGCATATTCTAAGAACACATTGCTAACAATTGTCAATAATATAATGAGAAATGTATCAATTCGGGGTTATTTATATTTCTACTGCCACTGGAACAATTTTTTTTCTTTTTTTTTTTTTTGCGGTACTGAGGATGGAACCTAGAGGTATTATACCTTTGAGTCACACCCCCCAGCAACAATTTATTCTTTATAGTTCTCTGCCATGATTATAGGCATTTGTGACTTTTAATTAATGGTTTTTGAATATACAAATCTACATTTTGGGGATATACACTTTCAAAAGTAGGATCAGTGATTTATATGTAGTGTTATAAAAAAGGGTCTTTCTGGTTATAAGGAAGAAGTATTGATCATAAAAGAACCATAAACAAATCTGTTAATTGGCCTGTGGTTCTTGCTTGCTGAGAACGTTATCTTCTTTCTGTCTCATGTACAAATGAATATTTTTTTTGGTGGTACTGGGTTCCTGGAATCCCTTCTACCTTCAGGTACACTCCCAGACCTATTTTATACTTCTTTTTTATTTGGAAACAGGGTCTCTTAAACCAGCAAGGCTGGCTTCGAACCTGCATGATCCTCCTGTCTCCACCTCCCAAGCGCGGGGATTACAAGCGTGCGCCATCACACCCGGCTGTACAAATAAATTTTAAGACTGAAATAACTTAAAACTGAATAGTATTTTCCCAGTAGAATTCTTTCCATGTTCTGTCCTTACTCATTATCATTATAATGATAATTGAGCAGTATATCCCATATATTTATAATTTCTTTATTAAGTATAGATTTATTCTTTGAAAGCAGGGAGGATGGAATATTTGAGAAAAAATGTTTAGTGTTTAAGATTCACTTAGGTGTCAGCCAGCCATTACATTACCACTTGCTGGCAGTGTGATACTGAATATTTAACTCCTCTGTGATTCAATTTCCTAGTTGTAAAATAATGATGCCAATAATGCATGAAGCTGTCCAGAAGATTAAACAAAATGATGTATATAACATGCTAGGCTAGGCAGGAGCCTAGGCCATAGTGTGGACAGCAGATTGTATTATTGATTTTAATTTCTCACCCCTCCTTTTGTTTTGTGAATTTTCAGTTCCCCCAACTTACAAGGGTATTGTATATTTTTCCGCTGCTTGATGTTATCCAAAAGAATAAATGGAAATCGAGTATTCTGGATCTTAGCCTAAACCCTGAAAGTGAATATCTTCTATTCATACACTTGTGCCTCTCCTATCTCAATGAAAAGATTATTACCATGGTAATATCACTAATGGAATGTAATTGCATCAGCCAGCCCATAGAATACAACATGAGGGAGCATAAGGGCCACCGTAGCTGCCAACTTAATAAGAAATAACAAACTTAGCCTGCTTTCAAACCAGTCCAAACTCAGACAACTCATAATTACATGAGTTTACTTTTTTAGCCACTGAATTTAGAGGTATTTTGTTATACAGTAAAAATTGATGGTTACAGGGTATGATCAATAAAGATTAGCAATTGTTGTAGTTATTATTTACTGTCCTTGAAATGGAAGCCCAATGAAATATATAAAGCAAAGCAATTTGATAATCAGTATGGTTCAGAACTCTATAAATATGAGGTTGTTATTAAAGAAATAATGTCTTATCTATTCCTGTTTGTTTTCTGAAAGTGCTGTTGTCAGCACCTTTTTCAGGAAGAGGAAGCACAAATGCTTGGGAGAGTTTCTCTAATCTGCCACTTCCCCAGGGAAAATAGAATCCTATGAGAAACAATCTTGTGATCACAGATATATGAATTTAATGGTGGTGCTACAAATACATATAAACTTGAAATACCTACCTCCCTTCTATATGTCCTTCCTCAAATACTCCATTGCATCTCTCAGAAGGAACTGCAAGCATTCCATCCTGGAAACTCAATCTGTGGCTCTCACCAGTGAAAGTAACACAATATACCCATTAGAACTATAACAAAGGGTGGGGTCAGGAGACAGATTTTTATAGAAGGCATTTAAGGGCAAAAGGGGAAGAAAAATTGCAGGCAGAGATACTTAACTATCTGAACATTTAACAGCTCACAAATTTGAAGCTTCTAAAAGCATATAAAAATAGATGCCCTTCAACTGAATGCAGTGTACAACTTGGGTTACTCCTTATGGGGTGTTTACTGCATTAGGTATTTATTGTGTAAGTTGAAGTGGTTTGTAGCTTGGTATAAAAGAAGACTGCATGATAAAATCTTACTTAAAAAAAGTAAAAATTTACTGTGATCCTATATTATTCTGACTAAATCCTCTAAGAAATTTGGAAGAATCTTGTCATTAGAATCAAAGCAATAAAAACTGGTTTAAAAAGCTGTCTACCTTTAAGCTAAATTGTATATTCTAGAGAGAATTTGCAGTTCGTTTCTCTATATTACTTTGCCCTTCAGCTCAGCTGTTGGCCCTGTATTAATATTCCAGCAGCATCAGTGCCAGTCCTGAGAATTCACTGAGGTATTATGAATATGCAAATGAGTAAGAGCTTTTTATGTCTATGGTTTGTCTTTCTTAGATGGTTGAAGGAATAATTGGAGCCAATCAGCTACTGATAACTTGCATATAGATGACTATTGCTCTCGAACCTCAAACTATTTAATAATACTTTTGATACCAACCCAGAGGTTTAATTTCAATCAATCTCTTTAAAACTGTACTCCCCAGTACCTCTTAAATTGATTAAGAGGTTAAGGTATCATATTATTTTAATTTTCTAGATTATAGTGAAAGCACTTTGGAGTGAGCATATACAAATAATTGAATTTGTATTAGTAAAGCACTTTATTTTTCCTAGGTCTTTTACCATTTTTCCTGGATATATGAAAATCAAGTGATATGGCTGGGCATATTCCTCAGTAGTGGAGAACATGTTTAGCATGTTTGAAGTACTGGGTTTAATTTCCAGCACCTTCCAAAATATCAGAGTTGCAATAGTTGGTGAAGTGTTGAAGTCTACAGCTACTAAAGTATAGATATCTATCTAGATAGGAGGTTGTGGGAAGATAAAAAAAGTATGTAAATTGGACCTTTTCTATTTTGATCAATTTCTCATATTCAGCAATAACTTTTTGTTTTAAAATTAACAATTATATATTAATATTTGTTAATTAAAATTATTTTTAACTTTTCTATATATTTCATTTTTGCCAAAGAATATAGAATATTTGTTATTGTTCCCTAATACTGATTAAAACATTAATGTTTATTTTCTCTGGATATTCTACAGTTATCTCATTTCCACAGAGATAACCTTCAAATTGACACCACTTGTTAAATTTCTATAGAGGACTGTTTATGACTATGTGAAAAAATGACACTATGCTAATATTTAGTCATTGTTGTTGAATTGAGAATTATTTCAACTATGTAAGGTAGTTTTAAAATTAAGATAACAGGGTTGGGCATGTGGCTCTGTGGTAGAGTGCTTGCCTAGTATGTGTGAGACCCTGGATTTGATCCCCAATAATACAAAGATAATCATAAAATAAAATCAATGTTACATAGTTATGTAATTCCTTTCTACCTACAAAAATGAGTTATGTGTTTTTTAATAAAAGGAAAAATGGAAGGCAGTTCAGATCATAGGCTGTGTAACTGGTGTTTGTTTTTTGCTTTTAGTTTTCAGTATCTCAGTTTGAAACAACAAAGGCTTAATTTTTTCACACTATAAGTGTACTACAGGGTGGTATGGAAGATGTGTTCATTGCAGATATTGACAGACATACACATACGGGGGCTCCAAGTTGACAAGTGGTCCCTTATTTATTGCCTCAGAGCAATAGCAGACCTGGAGGTTATTGTACTAGCAATTAAATGGTACTTCTGCCAACAAATAATATGCTGAAATAGTCACATGAACACATCCAACTCCAAAGAGTGGAGTAGGAAATAGAATATTTCATGTGCCCAGAAAGAGAGGCAAAATGTAATATATATATATATATATATATATATATATATATATATATATATATATATATGGTGAGCACCATGAAATTTTATTTTATTTTCTTGTCAGTTTATTTTTATCTTTTTCAGTGCTGAGAATGGAAACTAAGGCCTTTGGCAAATTCCGCAACTGCTCTATCACTAATCTTTATACCAGTCTCTCATTTCTATATTTTCAGTAGACAGGCTAAGTCATTTACCAACATCATATTTCCAATAAAGGAAAAAAGCCCATAAAATTTCAGAAATAATATTGATTGGTAAAAGCTGAGATATATTAAAAACTTTCTGGAAAAATATGTTTGTATGTATGGGTGTGCATGTTATTACTGCATGCCTTATAACTGAATGAAAAGTTAATATACTTATATTAGGCAGTGGGTTGAACTATTCTAGACATAGATGTACAAGTAGAAGAATTAATTACAGTAAGGACCTAAAATACTATAGAAATTTAAATTATTGGAGGAAATACATTTTTGAGAATATCCTCTTAAGTATGCAGGGTATAATTATAGAACATAATTTATTTTGGCATGCCACTTGGAGTGGAAATTCTTTAAGACTTTTAAAAGTAACAATAGGTGGTCATTAGGTTATATATTAAGAGGGTGGGAACCAATGAATGATGATCTGACTAACCTCAGTGTGTGGACAAAAAGATTTTTGCCCTTTTTCTGATATTTGTCACACAAAACAACCAACTTCTCCAAATGAAAATTGAATTCACATTACATGATACTGTCAAATTGTTGGCTTTGTGGCTGGAAGATATATTGTGCAGTAATCTATAGAATGTAATTTCACTGATTTGACTATCTAGATGGCAACCATCTTCTCCCTTGCCACTGTACTTAATGCATCTTATCCGACAGTTGATAACAGAGTAACATCATTTTAAGTCAAAGGTAATATATATTAGTGCATTATGTTTATATTATGAAGGACAAGAATTGACAAACTTAAAAACCTCACTTTTTGTTCATTTATTCCTTATTTTTCCACTTAATAGGAATTTAATTTCTTATTATAGTGAGGGCTTTCTATAATGGTGGAAGTTTGCTTCAAAAATAATTTAGTATAGATAATGTATTTTTATCCAGGAATCCCTAGGTATGAAGGAAAAAGCCAGAAAAGCCCTGTTATCATTATTATTACTATTACTATTATTATTACTATTATTATTATTATTATTAGATTTAAAATATACACTGAAGAGCTCACAGGTGATATAGTTAAGCCCTGAGGGTTGTAATATCATCAGTAGGTAAATCCATTATAATTTGTCCATTACAATGAGTGGTAAATTAAGCCAATAGGATGTGGCTAGAGAAGGTGGATTCCTTGGGATGTGGCCTTACAGATTGTGCTTGTGTCTTTGAATCTCCTTGCTGCTTGCTCTCTCTGCTTCTGGGCTTCAGGATGTGAGAGGAGAACCTGTGTGCTCTCTTCCTCTCTCTTCCCCTTGAGGTACCTGGAGAGCCATAGTCCACAGCCTCACAGGAATTAAATCTCCAATCCCCAAGAAACTATGTATCAGTTGTTTTAAATTAGAGCAGTGATAATGCTGACTGAGACAGTTGTGCACATTTAATTTTGCTTAGTTTCATCCATAGCATAATTCAATAATAATTGATGAGATGGATGTGATGACATAGGCTTATAGTCCTAGTACTTGGGAAGCTGAAATAGTAGTATCACAGGCTTAAAACTAGTCTCAGCAACTTAGCCAGGACCTCAACAACTAAGACCCATTACTTTCCATTTTTACTACTCATGACATTAGTAGACCCAATTTACTAGGATGGTCTATAAAAATATATCATTATTATTGTAAAATTTACATTAATTAACCCTTCTAATCACTATCTTCATCTCAGAACTTGAGTTTCATGAAAAAAGTCAGAAAGTTATACTAGATGATGATATTTTAGATTATATAATCTACATTTTTACTTTTAGTATATAAATAAAATTTATCTGAAAAATCATTTCCATGCTAAAAGCAATGGACTTATAGATTCAAATAAATGATATAAAATGCAAAGTGAATAAAGCTCATCAGTAATAATGAAAATGGTAGTTCTTCAATTGCTATGGAAAAAGTTAGAAACAAAAATCTCTGATGTGCCACATTTAAAAAAGCAACAGACAGAAATACATTAACATAAAATTATTCCTCAGAACAAAGGTCAACATATGAAGCTATCATTTGAAGTGAATCGAAAGAACCCATACATCTATTGTATGCCAGTCATAGTGTTTCACACAAAAGATCTTGTGTTTAAAAACAAAATCTCACTGATAAGTCATATTGTCATAAAGATTAAATATACTAAAGTTTTTAAGAAGTTTGTCTGAATTCTTGGTATATTTTATTACAGAGAAAGTCTTAACTAGTTTTTATACATTCACAGGATTGAGCAATATCTCCATAAAACATATTGTAGGTTGATCTCAAAACCCTGACTGCTCCCTTTAATTTAAGCAGCTAGTCCCACAGGTTATTTATTTATCAATTTTATTTTTGCTTCATGAATTTGCTGTGACAGCTTTTTATTTAATTATATAATTTAATTCAATATTAAAAATGAAATTGGAAAATATATTTCTTAATTTTATAAGAAAATAAAAATAAGTGTTGAAGCAGATTTTTGTCTATAAGGTCTAAGTTGAATTACTTTGCTGACAATTAATATGAGCTGCTAAATATGTGGAAGAGGAAACAGCAATAAATAAAAAAAGCAATTGGATTCAAAATGGTGACTGTGAGATGCAGCACATCTTCAGAGCTAGAACAAATAAAATTCATCTGAGAAGGCAGCATCTTGACAATGAAAATAAAGCAATGGGAGATATTCATGAACAAAAAACACTAACCAGAATCAAGCTGAAAGGAAATCCAATACTCTGAACGTGAGATCTACTGCAAAATACCTGAGTGCATGACTGACCTGTTGTGGCAGCTTGCACCATCTTGGGCCACCGCCCAAAATGCCTTTGCCAGGTTTGTCTCCATGGCCTCAAGAAGTTATGACAAGAAATCCAAGAACTTTAAGTGTAGAAAGTAGTGGCAGAGGTCCAACATCTTAAGTGACCAGCACCACCACACTTCAGGGACACAGAAAAAGATCCAAAAGCCTGTGCACTCAAGAAAGGTGACACCTGCAGCAGTGCAATGTACCCTCCAGAGACCCGAGTTGCATTACTCAGTGGATGACTGCCCAGAGTAGCTGTTGGAACCCTGACGAGCAGGATAAGACCTGGCAGCCCATCCTGGAGGTCGTTTAGTTAGAAACTCCAGAGATACAGGAAAGCCCTATAGTGCTAAGGGCCCATTGCCTGCACAGGGTCACAGGGGGTAGCTCCAACACTACAATGGATGCCTTCTGCCAGTGCGGATAGAAAGGGAAAAACCCAGGGTGGGAAGGCTCAGAGCCAGGGCCTGAGATCACAGAGCCTAGGGCTGGAGACCATGGAGCCCAGTGCTGGAGGGTGTGAAGCCCAGGGTGGGGAAACACAGAACACTGAACTAACATAAAACTCATTTACAGTGAGTTCCATGTAAAGAACTAAGCATAAAACTGTCAGAGGCAAGAGAGAGGCGCAAACACCTTAAAGTGGGGCTAAAAGCTGACAGTAGTTTATGGAGCAAATGAAATAACATTGGAATATACTCCAGAATTTACCACAGTGAACAGACACACAGATATTATATGGGCCTGGCCCTATATATGTAAATTTGTAGGACTGCTATTTTTAATTTTTTGTTTTTTCCTTTCATACTATTGCTAGTACTATTTCTTTGTTTTTTTCTTCTTTTTGTTGTTCCTTGGTCTTTGATTTATAATTGTTAATTTTTGTAACTTGTTTTGTTACTTCATGCATGTTTGTTTGCTTTCCTCCCCCATTTCTTTTACAAACTTCTTTCCTCTATTCTATCTACTCTCTTCTCTCAAAACTTATTTTCCCCTTACTGTATCTCCTTGTTTTATATTCAAGCTGTTTCATGTCTCCATATCTAAGTACTCTGTACTATCTACAAGAATCCTACTATCCTTCTCTCATTTTCAACCAGATACTACCTTATTGTACTTAAATTCTTAATCAACTTAATCATATCCTCTACTTTACTCAACTCCTGTGCCCATCACCCCAGCTCCTACCCCCTTACTCAGCCCTCACCATTGAAAAAAGCACTGCTTACCCATGCACAAACCTGTTGGCACCTCTAAATTCCTACTGCTTAGATTGGATCAGAGAGATTACTCAGAGTCACACACACACAAAAAGATGCCAAAACATCAGAAAAAGGAGCACCAGAACCCTGAAAATATGATAACTAGGAACAGTGAGGAAATAAGAGAAATCATGAATATTGACCTACAAGAAATGCAAGAAGAATTCCAAATCCTGATTGTCGATATGATGAAAGGCCCAGAGTAAGTATACAGAAAATGAAAAAGGAAATGGAGACATTAAGAATCAGAAAGAGGATTGAAATGAAATGAAAGAGTCAGTAAATGAAGAAGCAGTAGAAAGATTCTGGAACATTAGATGAAATGAAAAACAGAATATCATTGTTAGATGACAGTTTATTCAAAACCAAAAGCATAAGTCAACAGCATACAGAATTCATTACAGCAAGAATACCTAAAGATACAACAACTATAGAACAACATGAAATATTTTAACTTACAGATAAAAGACATTGAAGGGATAGAGGTACATATCAAGGGTATTCATAATCTCTTCAGAGGAATATCAGAGAATTACCAAACATGGAAAAAGACTTTGACATACCCATACAGGAGGCATACAAAACACTGTTAAGATCAAAGAAGGACCTCCCCTAACCATATAATAATCAAACTGACCAACATAGAGACTAAGGAAAGAATCTTAAAAGCAGTGAAAACAAAAAAACGGGTGACACAGAGGGCCAAAATGATAAAAATCACCCCAGCCTTTATAACCCAAGTCATGAATGTCAGGAGAGACTGGTAGGATGGAATCCAGACCCTGAAAGAAAACGACTTCCAAACAAAACTGCTATATCCTGCAAGATAATTATTCAAAAGTGTTTCCAGATAAGCAGAATTTTAAAAATATAATGAATACAAAGCCAACACTAGAGAAAATACTTAAAGAAATAAACTGTAAAGAAAAAAAAATAAGCCCATTTAAGAACCAGAGTTGGGATGAATTTGATCAACAGGGCCACTAAGCAAAGAAGAAATAACATATCAAACAGAAGATAGAATACAAAATGGCAGGAAAAAATTTCAATAATAAACTGAACGTCAAAGGACTTAACTAATTAAAAGATAGAGACAGAGACTGACAATGTGGATTAACAAACATAATCCAAATATATGATGCTTACAAGAAACTCACCTTACAGCCAAAGACATTTGTAGTCTGAAAGTGAAAGGATGGAAAAAAATATTATACTAATGGAGACCAAAAATGAGCAGGGGTATCAAGCAACACTGATATCCAACAAAACAGACTTTAAGCTAAAACACATCAAAAGAAACAAATCAGATACTTCCTATTATTAAAAGGAATTATTCACCAAGAAGATATAATGATAGTAAATGTCTATGCTCCGAATCTGGGTGTACCCAAATTTGTAAAACCCTTTAGGACATCAGATCTCAAATAGACCCAAATAAAATAATATTGGAAGATTTCAACACACCACACATGACACTAGGTTGACCTTCAAGGTAAAAGAGTAGAGACTCTTAAGATCTTAACAAAAACAACTATAAACCAAATGGATCTAATAGACATATTATATAGAACATGTTGACCAGGAACAGCAGAATATACATTCTTTTCAGCAGCCCATGGAACCTTCTCCAAAATAGATCAAATCCTGGACCACAATGGAAGTACTAGAAAATTCAAAAGATTTAATATAATTTCCTCCATCTTTTCAGACCACAATGGAATGAAAGTAGAAATCAACAACAGGAAAACAAAAAGAAACTATTTGAATATAGGGAGATTAAATGATGCACTATTGAATGATGAGTTAGTAAGATCAGAAATATAGGGGAGAAATAAAGAAATTCCTGGAATTAAATGAAAATAGAGACACAGCATACCAAAATCTATGGGATACTTTGTAGGTGATGTTAAGAGGAAAGTATATAACATTGAGTGCCCACATAAGAAAAACAGAGAGTCTCCAAGTACAAAACCTAATGATACATCTCAAGGATCTGGAAAAACTGCAACAGTCTAATCCCAAAGCCAAGAGAAGGCAGGATATAATTAAAATCAGAGCAGAAATGAATGAAATAGAAAATAAAAATTCAAAGAATCAACAAAAAAAGGCTGGTTCTTTGAAAAGATTATTAAGATTGACAAACCACTGGACAACCTAACCAAAAGAAAGAATCAACTCAAATCATTAAAATTAGAAAAGAAAAAGACATTAACACAGAGAGTGGGGAAATTCAAAGTATTATCAGAAACTATTTTGAGATTTTAAACTCCAATAGATGGAAAACATGGAAGAAATTGATAGATTTCTAAGTACATATTACCTACCTAAATTGCACAAGGAGGCCATAGCATGCCTATACCAACAAATAGTAAACAAAGAAATGGAAACACTATTAAAATTTTTTCATCAAAGAAGACCAGACCCAGATGGGTTTTCAGCTGAATTCTACAAACATTCAGTGAAAAAATAGTCCCAATATTTCACAACTTCTTCCAGGGAATTGAAGGAGATGGAAATCTCCCATACTCCTTCTACAAAGCCTGTTATCACCTTAATGCCAAAATAAAATAATAATACCTCAAGAAAGAAAATTACAAACCAAATATTCTTGATGATCATAGATGCAAAAATTCTAATCAAAATACTAACTATATGAATTCAAAACAATATCAAGAGTACACTAGGACCAAGTTGGTTTCATCCCAGAAAAGTAAGGCTGGTTCAACGTATGCAAATCAATACATGTTTTTCACCACATAAATAGAACTGAGAACAAAAACCACATGATCATATCAATAGATGCTAAAAAGCATTTGACAAAAACCAACACCTATTCATGTTAAAAAACACTGGAGAAAATTAAAATAGTATAAACATATTTTAACATCATTAAGGCAATATATAACAAAACCAAAGCCAACATCATATTGAATGGAGAAAAACTGCAAGAATTTCCTCTAAATTCAGGATAAGACAAGGATGCGCACTCTCACCACTCCTTTTCAATATAGTCCTTGAGACTCTTGCCACAGCAATAAGACAAGACAAGGATATCAAACGAATTCAAATAGGAAAAGAGGAATTAAAATATACTTGTTTGTAGATGGCATGATCCTTCATCTAGAAAACCCAAAGAACTTAATCAAAAGACTACTGCAGCTGATTAACCAATTCAGCAAAGTTGCAGGATACAAAACCAACCTAAAGGAATCAGTTGGTTTTCTTTATGCCAACAATGATTTCATAATGAAAGAAATAAAGAACAATTCCATTGACAATAACTTTAAAGCAATAAAATACCTAAGAATGAATCTAACCAAAGACTTAAAAGAACTCTACAATGAAAACTATAAAACATCAAAGAAAGAAATTGATGAACTTGGAAGATGGAAATATCTCCCCTGCTCATGGATAGGAAAAATAAATAGCATGAAAATGGCCATTTTGCCAAAAGTTATCTACAGATTCAATGTAGTTCCTATGAAAATACTGATGACATTCTTCCTAGAACTAAAATCAGACAAGAGTTTTATATCGAGAGAGAAAAGACACAGAATATCCAAAGCAATCCTTAGCAATGAGAACCATGCAGGAGGCATCACAATTCCTGACTTCAAATTATACTACAAAGCAATAGTAGTAAAAACAGCATGGTATTAGCACCACAGCAGACAGACAGACCAATGGAACAGAATAGAAGATACAGAAACAAACCCACACACTTATAGTTGTTCTTGGACAAAGGGTCCAAACTCATACTCTGGAGAAAAGACAGCCTTTTCATCAAATGGTGCTGGGAGAAATGGCTATCCATTTGTAGAAAGATGGAACTAAATCCTTACCTCTCATCATGCACAGGAATCAACTTGAGATGGATCAAAGACTTGGAAATAAGACCAGAGACTATGAAGATACTAGCAGAGGGCATAGGCTCAACACTCCAACACATAGGCACAGGCAGTAACTTTCTCAACAAGACCTCCAAATCACAGGAAATTAAAACAAGAATTAACAAGTGGGATGGCATCAAACTAAAAAATTTTTCTCATCAAAGGAAACCATCAAGAACCTAAAGAGAAAGCCTAAAGAATGGGAGAAGATATTTACCAGCCACCACTCTGATAGATATCCAAAATATACAAAGAGCTCAAAAGAATCTACAGTAGCAAAACAAATAACCCAATCAAGAAATGAGCCACTGAACTGAATAGATACTTCACAATAGAAGAGATACAAATGGCCAATAGATACAGGGAAAGATGTATCACTAGCCATCAGGGAAATGCAAATCAAAACTACACTGAGATTCCATCTAACTCCAATCAGAGTGGCAATCATAAAAAAGTCAAATATCAACAAATGCTGGTGAAGATGTGGAGAAATATAAACTCTTTTTCATAGGTCTCCATCAACAGATGAATGTATCACAAAACTATTGGAAATACAATGAAATTCTACTCAGCAAAAATGTCATTCTCAAGAAGATGGAAAGACCTGGAGAACATTATATTAAGTGAGATCAGCCAAGCACAGAAAGAGAAGGGACATATGTTTTCTCTAATATTCCCAAACTATGGAGTATTAGGGACACCAGAGGGACTCCAGATAATGGAAGGGAAAACTCAGCAAAGCCAGGAAGAAAGTGTAGGGGTGTAAGGGAAGAAGGCTGAGATTCATTAACGGAAAAGCTACAATAAACTATGTGTATACATGTGAATATAACCTTGTTAACTAGGACAATCAGTATTGAGAGGGAGGGAAATGGGAAGGCAAGGTGATGGCACCAAATATTGTTTGAATATATTCTAATGTCAACATGATTTATATTATGATGTGAGACTATAGTCCACCAATAAAAATAAATTAAATTAAATTAAAAATATAAAAATAAATAAAAATTTTAAAAATTATTAATTTTTAAAAAGTATTTAAATGTGGTATGTGAGAATTTATATTTCAGCATAGCTTGAATTTACATTCAAATGTTTTAACAAATTTCATTATAAGCAAAAATTAGCATATTTTATAAACATAACAACATTTTTGTGTCACTCTAAAATTGTTTTTACTTCAAATTGTTTCATTTTTTCATGATTTTCTATAGATTTATTTAAGTGATTAAAATTCATCATTTAGATTTTGTTATTAGGATATTAATCATTATCTGTAACATGTGTTGCAAATAGTTTACCCAAATAATCAGGAGAGGGAAGAAAAGAAAAGGGTTGGAGAGGAAGAACGCTGAGATTGATCAATGGAGGAGCTACATTCAAATATGTGTATAAATGAATATAGCATAGTCAACCTTGACACTCTTTGTTGGTAGGCAGTAAGGGGAAGCAGGAGGGACACCAAATACTGTGTGAATGTAAGCCATTGTCAATATGATCCACATTATCATGTGAATCTATAGTGTACCGATAGCAAAATAAAAAATAAAAATCACATTCTAGAAATATTTTTAGACAAACTCCTCCCTACATATCTTTGAGTTTTAACTTGACTTAAAAAAGAAACTGAACTGGAAATAAATGATGCATAAGACTATGGAATCTGAATTGGCAAGAATCAAATTCAAGGATAGTATCCTATCACTATGTCAAAGTGGTAAATGAAAGAATATTAGTTTTAAATTAAAAGAATAATTTTAATTAAAATATATTAATATTTAAGTTGGATAAACATTTTAAATTTATGTGCATAAGTATATATTTTATATAGTTATTGTGATTTTTGTTTCTTTATTATTATAATTTTTGATTAATTGACCAGTTGCCAATTCATAACTGCTTCAGGGAAGAGTATTTCAGGTATAAGTAAAAAAATCAATTGTGTACATGAATGTATGAAAGTTAATTTTGTCCAGGGTAAAGGTTAGGGCATTATTGTGTTTCAATTGAAACATATATTTCAAAATATATGTTTATGTTTTTAGT
The DNA here is from genome assembly GCF_963383645.1 of Muscardinus avellanarius. Lineage (NCBI taxonomy): Eukaryota > Metazoa > Chordata > Mammalia > Rodentia > Gliridae > Muscardinus > Muscardinus avellanarius. The sequence continues at coordinate 21,585,066 of NC_137792.1, read as the reverse complement.
ATTCAATTCTTAAAAAAGCTATCAATACCTAAACCAAAATGTTAATGGAATTTTTAAATGCAAGTAAAATGGTTTTCTTTATTGATATTTATTAATATTATCTCAATGAGATACTAGGATTTATACATTATAATTTTAGAGATTTTGTAAACAAATATAATTTAAATGCTTTTGACATTTATCATATTTGTGATTTCTTTTTTATCTTTTTTATTCAAATAATTTTTGGACATAGATATAATGCCTTGAAAATCTGTGCTCACCATATATGTGACACTATGATTGGCTCAAAATATGTGATAAATCAATATGTATTTGCTAGGAGCAAATTAATATCTGGAAATAACTGCTTTTCAGCTGCTAAAAGTTACCTTTTTAGTTTTATTACCAGACTTCTCAAAAAACTATGTTATTTATATATAACAGAAGAAAGGAGTCTAATAGAATGTGGTAAAATTTTTTGAATAATGCATGATTGTTTTGCTTCATAGACTAATGTGTCATTGGACTGATCTCACTGTGTGGAAATGTTACCTAAGATTTTTTAAAATATTTTCTCCAAATTTGAGGAATAAAATTATATTACATTGTACATTTACTAGCAGATGCTGTATAACTCCTTATTCATAAATATTTAGATCTTGATTTGATGAGGAAAATATAAGATTACAGTATATGTCACAGTATTTCTACCTAAATGCATAACTGTATTCTTGAATTATTGCTAGTGCAGATATAATGTTTTTTAAAAGAATTTTATTATAGCAGTACATTTCCCCTAGAAGGAGTGTTTATAAATATATGAATCAAGGTGATATGTCTTGCTGGTATTCTTTTTTTGCCTTCTTCCTGGATTTTTTCATGACTTATAAAGTATTTTATTCATAAAGTCAAAGAAATACATATTTGGCAACAAAATTACCACTATAAACCATTAGCCTCTCACCTAAATATTTTAAAATTAAAGCTTCTGTTTAGAAATTCTCAGATGATAGTCTCATGAAAGTATTTTATATACAATCTTATATATTTAGTTGGTTCAGGTCAGCTTAATTGTGCATTTGATTTTCTGACATTAGGAATGTATACACAAATATTTTTGTCAGTGCCAATTCAAAGCAACTTTGGTCAGTTTAAAGAAAAATGACAATATGAAGTTATAAAACATGCCAAAGCAATTTTATTATGTGTTTTTAACCCTTTAAGTTGGTGAATGTTTCTTCTAGATTTTCTTTTGTTTTTACCTAAGATTCTAATGGCTCTATTTTTAGTAACTCTGATGTTAAATGTTAAATAGTAATAGTATGCCACTTTCTCATCATTGCATATTACTATATATTTTGTTTTTATATTTGCTTATGCATAATGGATAGGCAAACTGAAATCCTCTCAAGTTGGTGAAATTGAAAAATGACATAGCAATTAATTGGCAAATCGTGGTAGCTAGTACCAATTTATTATTTCAGTCAATTTCCTTTGTCATGAAACTTCTATTTCTAAAAGTTCATTGAGGACAGAGATTTTGTGTGTGTTACTGACAACTGTATATTAGGATTCAACTAGTGGCTAGCATAGAGTTGGCACTAAATAAACAGTATTGAAAGAATAAATGAAGTTTAGTAATTAGTTACTTCAATTATTAAATTTATAAATTCTTGTACCTCATTAAAATGTATGACTACAATGCACCAATAAAATATTTTTTAAATTTACAAATTGATGCTTACATTTTAAAAATCTATATCAAAATCATCTTCAAAGTTTCTGTATGTCAAAACGGTTAGACTCAAGGTCTTTGGCTTTAAAAAAAACAGGCTATGAAAACTCTTACAAGTTACTGAGCTTCTGAAAGCCTGATTTCTCATTTTTAAAGAAAAAGAGTAACTATGTCTTGGAGATTAAGTTGAATTACATATGCAATGACTGTGTCACATAATAATGATGTAATACATGATAACTATTATTCTTATAATGGAAAATAATTTTTATTTGGGGAAGAATTTACTTAGAAGCTAGAAATAAAAGAAAGAGTTTTATAACAACTTCACCTAACTTTTAAAAATATTAAAAACTAAAGAGTAAACATCTGGTAAGAATTATGAAGGGACATGGCAATTGGAGAAAATAAAAAGAAACTAGTAGTTATTTTTATTTTCTAAAAATATTCTATACTATTTTATCAAAATTAGCTTCTTGGCACAGCATACTTCTAGGATTTCTGAAATGAAAATGGTTCTTTGGTATTACATGTCTACTTTTAATAATATTTCATCTAAAAATACTAATGGTTATTCTGTACATATTCATGAAGAGAATGACTTAGAAAATTATCACAAATAGTAAAATCAACATGACTTATTTTGCCTTAAAATGCTACAATAAATAACTCTGTAAAACTTTAGAATCTAAACAATTTGAATCAAGCCGTGTGGTAGTGCATGCTTGTAATTCCAGCATTTGGGAGGCTGAGACCGGAGGATCGCGGTTTGTGGACAGACTCAGCTACTTAGTGATGCCCTCTGCAACTCAGTGAGACCCGGTTTCAAAATAAAGAATAAAAAAAAATAGGGCAGAGGGTGTAGCTCAGAGGTAGAATGCCCCTGGCTTCCATCCCAAGACCTTTAAAATTAAAATAAAATAAAATAAACAATTTGAATTATTTATTGCTGCCCAACATAACTTCCTATTGTGATGTTAATGGCCTGTGTCTGAGCTATACAATTCAGTAGCCAGAAGCCACATACGGCTTTTGAGCACTGAAAATATACCTAATGGTCATGAGGATATTATTATACTTTATATTATTTTTAATTTAATTTAATTTATTTTTTTACAACACTAGGAATTGAACCCAGGGACATTGTACCTCCAAACTACATCCCAGTCCTATTTTTTATTCTTTCTTTGAAACAAGTCTCACTAAGTTGTGGAGGGCCTCACTAAGTAGCTGAGGCTGGCCAAGAACCTGTGATCCTTCTGTCTCAGCCTCCCAAGTACCAGGATTATAAGCATGTGCCATCATGCCTTGCTTTGACATAATTTTAAAATTTTACTCAATTTCAATTAAGTTAAATGTAAATAGCCACATGTAACTTGTGGCTATCATATTGGACATGGAGGATGTAAACAGAGAGAGACAGAGAGCAAGGGAAGGAGGAACATATTGATCAACCCACACCCCCTGGTACACATACATAAATACATTTCTGATGTTCATTTCCAGTTTTTGGAAAAATCATATACTTTTCTCAAAAGCAGAGCTTGCATATTCAGAAGCTAATAAATCTAAAATAAAGTATATTTTAATAAAGAAAGAAAGAAAGAAAGTATATTTTAATAAATAAATAAAGTATATTTATAATATATATATTATAAATTCTGTGGTGTCATAGTTTGGGCTTAGAATGTCCCACAAACCTCATGTCTAGACAAGGCAGCTGTGATGAAGATAGGGCTTGTCTACATATAGGGGTCCCTGGGGTTGTGGCTTGATTACTATATATATGTTTCTACTCCTTTTGCTCTCAATCTCTCTGTTTTCCTTCTTCATGTTGTTTAGAGCAGAGACTCCATGCTATGCCCTGAGTTCCACAGACATGATCCAGCCTAACATGAACTGCAACTTCTAAAATCTCTATAAGTGTGAGCAAATGTATCTTTCTCCTGCTAAGCTGTAGTTATTAGGTATCTTGGATCACAGCAGTGAGAATTCTGACTAAAATATGTGGTTATTCCAACATAACTATATTAATTAGTTACCTTCATTTTATTTAAGTATAAATTGTTAATTCTGTAAATAAATATGAACTGTGATAACATATATATAATTTTATATGTAGTTTCAATTTTTATAAAGAAAAAATTATGATAAAAGTTTTCTTCAGAACTGGGGATTTTATTTTCAAAAGTAAAACACATTTCTTTCATTTTTCTACCTGGTTTTACTTCTCATTATTTCCCACTACAAATAAATTAATAATTTTAATGTACAAAATGACAAACTAAATTTACCACATAAATAATTACTCCTATTTATTTGGCAAATGACACTAAAATTAAATTTATCACTGTGTTGTCTTAATTATTTTATACAGGAGGAGTAAACATATACAGATGCATAAAAACAATATATGGTTTTCATGTATTATTTTTTAAATTGTAGTCCCTCATCCATATTTTTACCATACATTTTATCTTCCACAACACAAAATTATTTTAAGATAGTGTTACAAACCATATTGAGTCACAGAATGTCCAGAAAACTGAAATGAGGTTACTTAAATTATATATCTGAAAGCCTGAGTCCTGAAAAAAAAATCCTCCAATTTTTCTAATTCTCTTACTGCAACCTGAAGATGTTTCTGCAGTACTTTGTAAAGGGTAGAAAATAGATTTCAAACTATATCCAGGCTAACAAAAGCTGTTGAAAATGGCTGATCATAGTTTTGTATTGATTCTAAGATTGCAACTTCATGTTTAGATTATCGTGGAAACACATGTACTATCTCTATGTCATTTTTACTGAACACATTTGATTATCAACTGGGTATCAACAGGACACTTTTAGCAAATATTAGCACCCAGGCTCTACCTCCAGTTTATACAATCATATTTTCTTGATCCGAGTCCTAGGATGTATGTTTTTAACTTTCTCCAATGATGTTAATATGCAGGTAGATTTGAGACTTGGTTCCAATATAAGCCAATATACTAACCTACTTCTAATCCAGTACATGTAACTTTCATTCTCTGTTCTAATGCAGATATTCAGGAAATAATATAGTCGTTCAAATAGAACAATTTTGATTGGCATATTTGGATCAATTTTGTGTTACATAAATCTTACTGAGGCTCATTATGATGCCACTCAATTATGTTTGCCCCACCTTTGCCTACTGGTATATAGTTTATTGTCTTAATATAAAGGTAGGACTGAGGACTTATGGTGTCCAAAAGAATATAGTAACTGAACACTTAAAATGCAGAACATTAATGTTGTGTGCAAATTGTATGATAACTGTAATCATTGGTCAATTCTATTTTTTCTTATTTTGCGATACTGGAGATGGAACCCAGGGGCATTTTACCCAGAAGTTACAACCCCAGCCCTATTTTTTATTCTTTCTTTTGAAATTGGGTCTCACTGAGTTGTGAGGGGCCTCATTACGTAGCTGAGGTTGTCCACAAAATGTGATCCTCTTGTCTTTGGCTCCCAAATGCTGGGATTACAAGCATATGCCACCATGCCAGTCCCATTGGTCAATCCTAAACTACACTTTTAGAAATGTTTTTGTATCTTATCAATGATATGATTTTTAAAAAATATCATATACAATGAAAAACATAAAGAAAACACTTCCATTCACTATAACCTCAAAACCAATAAAATACCTAGGAATAAACCTAACCAAAGATGTAAAAGATCTCTACAAAGAAAACTATAAAACATTAATGAAAGAAATTGAAGAAGACCTTGGAAGATGGAAAGATCTCCCTTGCTCATGGATAGGCAGAATAAATATCAAAATGGCCATTCTACAAAAAGTGATCTATAGATTCAACGCAATTCCTATTAAAATACCAACAACATTCTTCATAGACCTAGAAAAATCAGTCATGAATTTATATGGAGAAAGAAAAGACTCAGAATAGCTAAAGCAGTCCTCAGCAATAAAAATCAGGCAGGAGGCATCAAAATCCTGGAATTCAAATTATACTATAGAGCAATAGTAGTAGAAACAGCATGGTGTTGGCACAACAACAGGCAGACTGACCAGTGGATTACAATAGAAGATACAGAGACAAATCCACACACCTATAGTCAATTGATCTTTGACAAAAGGTCCAAACTCGTACACTAGAGAAAAGATAGCCTTTTCAATAAATGGTGCTGGAAGAACTAGCTATCCATTTGTAGAAAGGTGAAACTAAATCCTTACCTCTCACCGTGCACAAGAATCAACTCGAGATGCATCAAAGACTTAGAAATTAGACCAGAGACTGTAAAGTTTTTAGAGGAGGGCATAGGCTCAACACTCCAACACATAGGCACAGGCAGTAACTTTCTCAACAAAACCTCCAAAGTGCAAGAAATTAAAGCAAGAATTAACAAATGGGATAGCATCAAACTAAAAAGTTTCTGCTCATCAAAAGAAACCATCAAGAACCTAAAGAGAAAGCCTAAAGAATGGGAGAAGATCTTTACCAGCCACCACTGATAGAGGGCTAATATTCAGAATATACAAAGAGCTCAAAAGACTCTACACTAGCAAAACAAATAACACAATCAGGAAATGGGCAATTGAAAGAATAGACATTTCACAAAAGAAGAGATACAAATGGCCAATAGATACATGAAAAGATGTTCAACATCATTAGCCACCAGGGAGATGCAAATCAAAACTACACTGAGATTTATTTAACCCCAGAGTGGCAAGCATAAAGAAATCAAATAAAAAATGCTGGCAAGGATTGGAAAAATAGGAACTCTTTTACACTGTTGATGGGAGTGCAAACTAGTTCGGCCACTCTGGAGATCAGTGTGGAGATTCCTTAGAAAACTGGGAATAGATCCGCCATATGATCCGGCTATACCACTCCTGGGTATCTTTGCAAAGAGGTTGAAATCAGAGAACTACATTAACATCTGGATACCCATGTTCATAGCAGCACAATTCCAAATTGCCAAAATATCGAACCAACCTAGGTCTCCATCAACAGATTACTGGATTGAAAAATTATGGGAAATACAAACCATGGAATTCTACTCAGCTATAAAGAAGAACAAAATCATGTCATTTGTATAAATTAAGACATAGATGAAGTTATCAAATTTCATTGTAAAGTTTTTTTTTTTTGGTGGTACTGGGGTTCCTGGAAGTCCTTCTACCTCTGGGATACACTCCCAGACCTATTTTATATTTTTGAAACAGGGTCTCTTACGCCAGCGCGGCTGGCTTTGAACCTGCGCGATCCTCCTGTCTCCGCCTCCCAAGCGCGGGGATTACAAGCGTGCGCCACCACGCCCGGCTATTGTAAAGTTTTAAAAATATTATTTCTCAACCCCATGTCTAGAAAGATAATTTTCCTTTACATTGGTCTGATTGGAGGTGGACTTTTATTCAATTGATCTCTTCATTGGTGGTATAAATTTGACTTTGTTATCTTTTCTGTTTCACCTTTACCTATTCCCAATTCTACTGATTGCTAGAAGCCAAGAACTTATCTCCTCCTTTGCCAGCTACGGAGGTGCAAGACTCTTAGATACTGAGAAAGGAAAATAATATCCCAAATTGTAATGCTTTCAACTTTATTTCATAACTTGGTCTCCAGCTCCATCTACTTTTTTTTCTCCTTGGATATCTCGTGGCTTCCTAGGAGATCAAGCTATGTTATCAAATACCTGTTGGTCGTATGTATCCAAAATATCTTGGTGATATGCAAGAGGAGGTTTTTCAAAGCAGTTAGCCTACCTTATCACTGGAAACAGATGTCCTAGATCACTAAGGTGATCCTGGTATTGAAGTATATTATCTACCTTTTATACCACCTATAATTTCCTTTGAAACATAATAATTAAATGTCTCTTCTTTCTTATTCTTCTACATCCTGGAGATAAAGTGGACATCAAAATTCTTGCTCCTGTCAAGGAGCTTACTTTCTAGTGGGAAATACAGACAGTAAATTAAATATATGAGTGCATTTGTGAAATCCACAAAAAAGTGCAGTATACTATATGTGTGTGCATATATAAACACAGAGGAAACTATCATATTCTTGAGTAACTGTCAGTCTTCAGAAGTAAAGTAATGCCACTCATCTACATGTGATGACTGATATTTCAAACATTGTGATCAATGATGGATTCTCAGAGGAGGAGCCATTAATCAGGTAGAAAAATAATGAGGGAACTAAACAGAAGTAGGATGAGTTCTCCTGGTAGAGGCAAAACACAAAGACATTTTCAAATGAAGGCATACAAATTACCAACAGGTAATCTCTACAGTAAGAGCTCAAATTCATTAATCACCAAGGAACTGCATATCATTCCACAAAATATAAGTAAATTAAATAATCATGTTGAATACTTTAAATATAGTTTCTGTCTATTATATCTCAGTACACCTGAAAAAAACAAATAACTTATTAGTAACAAACTTTAAACACCACTGAAATAATTTTGTAGAAGAAAATAAAATTATAAATCAAACTAATATATGATCCAACAATTTCACAAATGGATATTCAAAGTAAATGAAATCAGTATTTCAAGAACATCTGCACTCCCATGTTCACCACAGAACACTACATAATATCCAAGATATGGAATCATCATAAATGTTCATTAAGACTTGAATGGATAAAGGAATACACAATAGATTATTTTTAGCTTGAGAAAATTTTTAAAAATCCTCCCATTTGCTACAGCATGGATGAATCAAAAGGACATTATGCTAAGTGAAATAAACCCAAACATAAAAAGAAAATTGGACATAATCTTACCAACATATGAAAGATGTAAAACTCACAGAAGCAGAGAGAAGAATGATGGTTGCTAGAAATTGTGGGTTAAGGGAAAGAGAATAAACTTGTTAAAGTATACAATGTTTTATGCAGGATAAATATGTTCTAGAAATCTAAGGTACAGCAATAATATTTATTGGTTACTTGGAATTGGCTGAGAATAAATCTTAATTTGTCTCATCACACAAAAAAATGTAACTATGTGAGGTAAGTGATTTATTAATTAGCTTAATTCCGGTCATTATTCCACAATATACAAGTAAATCAAATCCTCATGTTGTATACTTTAAGTATAGTTTTTGTCTATTATTATCTCAGTACACTTGGAAAAACAAAGTAACTTGCCAATAACAAATTTTAAATAACACTGAAGTAATACTGTCCTGACCTCTTGCATTAACAAGGTTCTGGATCCTTATAGCCTTTTCCTCTACTAATAATTCTGTTATCTCCTGCTAAATATCAGTAATACATTCCTGAAATAAGATATTCTAAAAGGAAATGCTAACTAGGAGCTTATTTCCTATTGTTTGAACTGGGAGATATAGTGCATTTCTTATTCATATAAAGTTAAACCTATTTATTTAAACATAAAAGTATCACAGTAAAAGCATCTATATATAAATAACAATCATATTAAAAGGCAAAATGTGTCAGTAAAACTTATTTTAATCTTGCTAAAACTTTTTACCATATGTAAATCTTCCTTTATGCATAAATTTAAAATCATATTATATTCAATATATACACATACATATTTCAATTAAAATAAATATAAAAATGCAAAATAAGACAGCTCTTGATTTGAAAAGTTAATAAGCAGTAGTAGAGTTGTAAAAATTCTGTGATGTCTGTCTTGTCACCTGAAAATAATTCTCTTGAAAATAATTTCTTTATTCTGATGATATATTAAATATATTTGTAAAATAAAAACTGTTCTTGTGTATTTTGTTAAAATTTTAAAATTTTTAATGTTTGGGATAATATAAATTTTATCATATATTGGCAACATAACTTATGACATTGAATGACACATTGCATGAACACCATTTATTAGACACAGGAAAATATTAGTAGAGAAATATTCTAGAGAGTATGTCTAATCTATGTTTATTTAAACTTATGCTAAAACATTAAAATATACTTTTCCTTCTTCAGGAAATGAACGAACAGTTAAAAGATTAGTAATGATTGTAAATCTTTATATAAAAACAAGTATAATTTCTGTAATTATGGAAGTTTATATGATACACTTATATAAAAAGAACAATTATATGACTTAGGAAATAGTTAATGATTTTTCTAAAAATCAAAATTCTTGAATATTAAATAATTAAATATATGTAATATAATGGGCTTCATTCTTTGGAAATTAATGTATAAACTTGTAAAATATTTTACAATCATAAATCAGTTCCCCAAATTTTTATACCATCTACTTTGGAATAAGTTATTCTTATTTCTTAAAATGGGAGTGTGGAAATAATAAGATGCCTGTTAAATATTATGAATATAATTTAATTAGGATTGACCAATTATAGATGAAGATTTTGAGTTTTCTTTTACATGTACTATGCCAAATAGTTTATATACATTATTTTGCATAATCCTGAAACCCAAGAAATGCCCAGTAGTGTCTCTGAGTTGAGTAGATGGACTAAACTATCTGCATTTCAGAGGAAAGAATAGAACAGACAGAATTGCAATGAATAAAGCTCTGGGCTAATTGGATGATGTGTGCATGTATGTCTTCACAAGTCTTTTATCCCATTAAGATGTATGAGTACAATGTACCAATAAAAAATTTTTTTTAAAGATTAAAAAAATTCTCTAGTGATCTGTAACAGGTCGAAAGAGAGCACTCTTAATTCTGCATCTGAGTACTTATAAGGACATGGATGTGATAAAGTAACTTGAAAGAAAAGAAATATCTTGAAAAAAGCAGTTAGAAAAATTTCTGGGACATCTATGGAGCCAGGGACATTAGGTGTTCTACCAAACAGATTACAAAGATTATAATATGTAGATATCACTGAAGTCTTTCCTGGTCCTGCATAATGCCCCTAAAACAAGCTTGAAAGGATTGAAAAATTTATCAAGACATATCCTAATCAAGCTAATTAAAACTACTGAGGAGAAAATCTTAAAACTAACCAGAGAAGAGGAAGGTACATTATGCAAAGGGAAACAAACATAAAAATATAAAAGAATTTTTGTTGGAAAAAGTGTAAATCAGAAGAGAGTAGAGCAATATATTTAAAGTACTGAAGGAAAAAAAAACTACCAACCTTGAATTTTATAATAAGCAAAAATTAATTTCAAAATAAATTATACCCCATTAAGATGTATGACTACAATGCACCAATAAAAATGAAATGAAGACTTATTCAAACACACAAATAGTGAAATCATTCACCACAGTAAATATGCAGTTTTAAAGTTCTTCAGGTTAAATGAAATAATAGGAATCTGCATCTACACAAAGTGAAAAATACCAGAAATTGTAACCATGTTAGTAAATATAAAATAATTTTATTATGCTCAAAATTACATTAAAAGATAATTGAATGTTTAAAAATAAAAAGAATTTTGTTATTTATAGCAGATGTAGAAGTGTTATATGCATCACCACATCTGGTTATGTGCTATTGTTATATAACTGTTATCTCAGTACTTGGGAGACAGAGATAAGAGGATTGCAGGTTCAAAACCAACTTCATGCAGGGTGTGGTGACCTTGGGAGGCAGAGACAGGAGGATCGCGCTGGTTCGGAGCCAGCCGTGCGCGCTGGCTTAGGAGACCCTGTTTCCAAATAAAAATACTATAAAAAATAGGTCTGGGAGTGTAGCCTGGAGGTAGAAGGGCTTCCAGGAACCCCAGTACCACCAAAAAAAAAAAAAAAAAAAAACAAACCACTACTTCACCAAATTAGTGAGTCTTTTAGTAACCTAATGAGACACTGTTTCAAGTAAAAAATAAAATAGAGCTGGGGATGTAACTCAGAGGTAGAATAACCCTGGGTTCAATTCCTAGTGCAGGCATTTTAAGGTTTTCTACTATTTTAGTTTATAAGATGTGCATGATGTTCATCTTTTATTTTTATAAAATGTATAATAAAATTTATTTTTATAAATTTTAAAAATTTTATAAAATTTTAGTTTATAAGATGAAAGTTCTGGAAATAGCAGTCATGGTTGAAAAATGATGAAATGGATCAATATTATTTAGGAGTACACTGTTATAATTTTTTTATACCAGAACTCTTAAAGTAAAATTTCAGCAAAGAAGATGTTTGTATGACAGAAAACATTGAAAGAATAGCAACTTTTTTAGTCATTCAAGAAATTAAAATTTAAATGGCAATGAAATACCAATATATATCCATAAGAGTGGCTAAAATTAAAAAACTGTACACTCAAACTGTACACCCAAATGAAATATACTGAATCACATATTTATAAGGTATACTGTCAGAAGAAATATAATAAGAAGTAGCAAAATGGATATAGAGAAGATGAAATCCTCTATACTGTTGGTGGCAATGTATAGCCACTGTGAAAAAGAGTTTGAAACAGTTAAAAACAGAATTACCATCTAGCCATTACACTTCTGAGTAGAAATACTCAAAAAAAAGTATTGTAAGCAGGGTCTTTCTGATAGACTTGTACACCCATATTTATAGCAGCATTATTTACAATATTCAAAATGTGGAAGCAATCCATTGATAGATGACTAGATAAGCAATATATGTTATGTATATATGGAATATTATTTGGCCTTAAAAATGAAAGAAATTCTGACAAATGTTATGCCATGGATGAATCTTGAGGACAGTATGCTATGTGAAATAAAACCATCTTGAAAAATGCAAATACTGCAAGATTCCACTTATATAAATTTCTGGAGAAGTCAAATTCATAAAGACAGAAAATATAATGGTGTTGTCAAAGGATGAGGGAAAGTAAAAAAAAAATTTTTTTTTTGGTGGTATTGGGGTTTCTGGAAACCCTACTACCTCTGGGCTACACTCCCGGACCAATTTTATATATTTTTTTAAATTTGGAAACAGGGTCTCTTAAGCCAGTGAGGCTGGCTTTGAACCAGAGTGATCCTCCTGTCTCTGCCTCCCAAGTGCAGGGAATACAAGTGTGTGCCACCATGCCCAGCTGAAATTAATTTTTAATGAACAGAATTTCAGTTTATAAGATGAAAGAATCCTGGAAATAACAGTCATGACTGAAAAATAATGTGAATATATTTGATACCAATGAACTGAACACTTAAAATGATTAAGATAGTAAATGTAATGTTTTTCCCACAATCAAAAGGGAAAAAACTGACAATAGTAAGTGCAGACAAAGCTCTTATACATTGCTATAGAAAAGCAAAATGGTCCAGCCAATATGGAAAATAGACTAGTAGTTTCCTTTTTTTTTCTTTTTTCTCTTCTTTCCTTTCCTTTTCTTTTCTTTCCTTTTTTTTTCTTTTTGTGTGGTAATGGGGATTGAATCCAGGAACATTCTACCTCTGAGCTATAGGACTCCAACCCTATTTTTCATTATTATTTTTATTGGTCCATTGTAGTAATACATCTTAATGGGGTAGGGGCATACATGCACACATCACTCATTTAGCCCTTCCCTAATTCTCACCCCATTTCCTCTCCCCTCCCTTCTTCTCATGTTTGACTTAGTGAATGGAGGGTCTCACTAAGTGGAGGAAAAAATAATAGCAAACTTGAGACCCTCCTGTTTCAACCTCCCTAGTACTAGAATTACAAGCTTGCAGTTTCTTATAAAGGGATACACTTGATTACCAAATGACTGAGAAATTACACTCTAAGGTATTTACATAAGTAAATTTATTATATTCCTAAGTATTTATAGCAGTATCCTTTATAGCTTTCAAAAGTTGGAAATGAAAAAATGTCCTTCACCTGTGAATGAATAAATATGCGTGGTATATGCATACAATGGAATACTACTCAACAACGCAAATACTGAAAAACTGATGTACATAAAAACATGGATAAATTTTAAACAGATTGGTAAGTGAAAGAAGCTAACCCCCCTAAATTATACATTGTATGGGTCCATGTTTAAGGCTAATCCAAAAAGGTGGAAGTATGAGTGCAATTATTTGAATAACTCATATTCTAAAATAACTCTATTCTTGTTTTTTTTCACTTGGTTTCCCAATAGTGCATCGAAAACCAGCAATATCAGTATCACTTGGAAACTTGTTAAAGGTTCAAAATTTCAGGCTCCATCTGTAGAACTAATGACTCAGTATCTTTTTAGGTGAATGTGGATTCAGTATATGTGTTTTAACAAGTCCTCCAGATGGTTCTGATGTGCACTGAAATTTGAAGGTATAGATTACATTTAACTCATTAGCCCTCATTATTTCAAAGAATAAATGCAAACTCACTGGGCTAATCTCAACTGATTATTCGGCTTCAAAACCCCTTATGAAATGCCAACATTATAATCTCCCATGCTTCTTCACAATGCATTTCTTGTACACTTATTAAATTTGCATTTCCTTTTACCTTGTATTTTATTGCAGACATGTCTATAACCTTCACTTAAATGCCAGTTCCATTTAATTATGAGAATAGATTCTCATATTTCAAAATTTATAAAGCTCATAGTCAGTATAATCTGAATAAGGGAAAATCCAGCTGGCCATAAAGGTTAAAATAATTGGGAAGGGTCAGTTTCCAAGGTACATAAAGTTCCAAACTTAATTCAAGTAAGTCATTTACTTCTAGTAGTCATCATCTTATCAGTCACCAAAATGAGGGTAAGGTGTGGCAGCCATGAAAATGTTGTTCTCAGATTTTTTACTGTTGGGGGCATAATTGAGTAAAATTTCCCAGCTACTGATTTCTGAGTTCCTGCTAGTAAGTGATGGTGTGCAACAAGGTATGCAAGGACAGGTGCCCTGAAAGATACTAACGTCCACTAAACAACATCAGCTCAAGAACCCTTCATCAGCCTTGCTGACACTCTCTTACAGCTATACTACTATAAAAAACTTTTCCTATACAGGCTCATTTCCTTCCATTTTTCCTCCACAGGGTTAAAATTATAGTGTGACCAGATAACTCCTTTCTGCTTTTCCTAACAACTAGTTCCTCTATTAAATCTCTGCTTTGTTAATCCTGTTTTGGTGTTCACTGTACTAAGGATACCAACAAATGTTAAAGGAATTGTGTCTAGTTTGAGTTCCATGGTTAATTGTGCTAAGTAATCAGTTTGTTTTTAATATATAAAAAATATTACTTGGATTAATTATCATTTTGTCTTAGGAGTATGGCTGCTAGATAATTGGGAATAAAAAGATGACTAATTTGACTAATTTATGAATCAATAATTGTTTTCCTTTAAATTTTGAGCTCGCCTTTATTTATATATTTAATTTATAATTTAATTTTACAGATTTTTGTGAATTTCATAAAATGATTTTTGAGAAAAAATCTGGGCATGGTGGTGCATGCCTTTAATTAGAGTACTTGGGAGACTAAGATAGGAGGAACACAGGTTCAAGACCAGCCTCAGCAATTTAGCAAGACTCTCAGCAATCTAGTAAGTCTATTTCAAAACAAAAAATATGAAAAGGGCTTGGGGTGTGGCTTGGAGGAGATTGCCTCTGGATTCAACCACTAGTAACACACACACACACACACACACACACACACACACACACACACATAGAGTAAGAATAGCACAAATAATGGTTAACCATAAAGATATGGGTCAGGGATTTCATGTTCACTCACTGCAGTGGTTTGAACTAGATGCAAGTGAGGTCATCCAAAGCTGTTACTAGTTGGGTTTTGCTCAAATGTGGAAAGAGCATGCAGATGTAAAGCCCTGAGAGTGACATTTGGAAGTCCAGTCAAGCAATTTGGTTGAGTAAGAGTGTAAAGCTGATCAATGGTCAGCTTATTGCAAAATTAGAGGTAAGAATCCACTTCTCGCTGTTAAGCTAGTGAGAGCTTTAGATACCTGAAGTAATGACCCCCAAATGGAGAAAATTTTAGAAACTTTGAATATTAGTAAGAATTCCATCGGATATGAGGAACAGAACAATTTTAAATAAACTGATTTAAGCTACAAACTTAATTTAATAAAGCCATGTAATCACGTTGTTCATGAGGAAACAGGCTTTAGGTGAAGCTCTATATGTGACTCAAACAATGTGATTGTGACATTTTATAATATAAATTGTTGTTTGGGGCTACTCAGAAAATGAAGAGACTATTTAATTTTAGAGAATCCTCAGTACAAGATACTCAGGTAAGAACACATCTTACAGTAACAGATGCTTGAAACTAAATTCTATTTTCTTAACATTTCACACTAACCAGAGTATAAGAATCAATTACCAGATCTTTTAATCCAGGATTCTATTGTTTGAATTAGTGCCTGAACGAAAGTAATTTTGGTATTTGGTTGCCTGCATCTATTTATCGCGATTGTGTCTTATGAAAGAAATGATAATCGTTGGCAGGTGATAACTTTTGTAGATCTCATTTTTATACTTATATTGGTATATTCTCATTGTACATTATATTAAGGTTCAAAATGACAAACATACATGCTCATATCATATGATATATATTTCCCTCTGTATCCCAATTTTCTTCCCTGTCCTCCTTCACTTCTTTCTTGTACATGGTTGTGAGATTAGTAGTGATACCTTTATATTTTGACATAGGATTATTTGAACTGTTTACTTCTGCAATCCTTTTCCCCTTTCCCACTTCCTCCCCTCAATTCACTTCCACTATTCTACCATCACTTTAAAACTGAAATTATTTTGTTTCCTGGTTTCTCTCCAACTTTTACATATAAGAGAAAACATATGACTCTTGATTTTCTGAGACTAGCTGATCTCACTTAGCATGATATTATTTTAGTTCTATACATTTTCTTGTAAACATGACATAATTTTGCCCTTTACAGCTGATACTTTTCTGTACTATGACTCAACTCTTTGTTCATTCTTATTTCCTGGGCCTCATATCCATTTCTCCCCTCAACTCTTTAAGCTAACTAGTAATAGTCTTCTGGAGCTAGGAGTATAGCTTAGTGGTAGGGTGTATGCCTAGCATGTGTGAGATTCTGAGTTCCATCCCCAGCAAAACACACACACACACACACACACACACTTCTAATATTTCTTTTCTTCATTTGATTTTCCCAAAAGTAGTTTTTCATGCATTCAGCCTACCTGATATACTTAGGTTCACTATATCCATCTTCAATCCTTCCTGATCGATCTTAGAATCACTGCAAATGCCACCATCTCTTTGGGCTGCATGCTTTCTTGATCAGGTTTAACAGAAAGCATGCCTTATATTCCAGAATTATATGAATGAATTAATAAGCATACAGTATTTTATTCTCTTATTGTTGGATCAATTTAAAATACTATACTAATAGCTAAATATTAGTGATTTATTAAAATACAATAGTAGATTTTATCTTATAATAAAATGGGTTTAACAATAAGTTGTTATCATTATGAAATATAATAAGTGCTAGAGAGCTGTATTAAGACAATGAGAATATACTACAAACACAGATAACATAAGGATCAGCTATAGAAAGTCATTTATTTTAGCATTAGATTTTTCATACACTACAGTTCACAAAGAAAATAAAATATCTCAAACATTCTGTTTCTATTGACATTAATCAAAGTTGCTTGCATCTGTCAAGTGTTGACTTTTGTCCATAAATATTGAAATAATACTTCAAAATTGCAATTCTCAATTTTAATTATTGATTATTAAAGCACCCTGTTTTTCTTTTAAGTTATAAACATTAAAGTATAATGACCAATTGGAAAAAATGTTGAATTGGTAGGAAAATAATTATTTGTATGCTTGAGTCTTTTTAGGACGATGAAATAATATTACTGTAGAAATATTATCTAACAATAAAAATAATTTTAGGTATCTCAGATTCCTCAGGTCTCAACTGTATCTATTTTTGTTGGTTTTGAAGAAATATATTTTGAGTACAGTAAATAGCATACTCCATGACACTGATGAATGTTAACTACCAACCCATCAATTTAAGCATAATGCTTTAAAATTATCATCAAATTCTTTGAACAGGTGTTAATAACTAATGACTAGAGACATTGATAGTTTTACAGGAAAAATATTTCAGTTTATTAAGTCATCCTAAAAACATTTAGTGTGCTTTCTTGAATATTGAACACTGTGTTAGGACAGAAAATGACTAAGTATCTATCTTTAGCCAGTTCACTGGTTTAGTTAGGAAGTAAATGTAATTAAAAATCAGTGTTAGGCTGGGCTTGGTGGCACACGCTTATAATCCCAGCATTTGGAAAGCTGAGACCAGAGGATGGCGGTTTGCAGAAAGCCTCAGCTACTTAGGGAGGTTCTTTGCAACTCAGTGAGACCCTGTTTCAAAAAATATAAAGATTAAAAAATAGAAATGGGGGTGTAGCTCAGAGGTAGAATGCCCCTGAGTTCCATCCTCAGTACCGCAAAAAAAAGATCGATGTTAAATAGAAATAATAAAATTATGCAATGAGTTCTACTTAAGGCACCAGAGTAATAATAACAAAATAGCAATGTCATCTGGCATGGTGGCACATGTTTATAATCCTAGTGCTTGGGAGGCTAAGAAAGGAGGACCACAGGTATGAGGACAGCCTCAGCAATTTAAGTGAGACCTTCTGCAACTTGGGGACATCTTTTTTATCTTTATATTTTTATTTTATTGGTGCATTCATCTTAATGGGGTACAAGATGGTAGAGGCATACATGCACACAGCATTCATTTAGACCTTCCCCACTTCCCACCCATTCCCTCTCACTCCTTTCTTTTCATATTTGGCTTACTGATTGACTTTGATATGCTTGTGAATGTATATCATGCACATTAGGAAATTTCCCTCTTCTCCCCCTCCTACCCCCTTCAGTGAGGTTGCCTTATTGGCTCATCTAAAGTTTCTCCTTCTTTGTCTAGAGTTCCTCTTATGAACCTTTTTCTCTCTACCTTCTGCATATTAGGGGAAGCATCTGATTTTTTACTTTTTGTAACTGACTAATCTTACTTAGCATAATGTTCTGCAGTTACATCCATTTCCCTACAAATTATATAACTTTTCTCTTTATGGCTGAGTAAAATTTCATTGTGTACATATCCCACAGTTTTGTAATCCATTCATCTGTTGATGGCCATCCTGTCTATTTCCATAGTTTGGCAATTGTGAATTGTGCAGCTATGAATATAGA
Source organism: Muscardinus avellanarius (assembly GCF_963383645.1). Taxonomy (NCBI): domain Eukaryota; kingdom Metazoa; phylum Chordata; class Mammalia; order Rodentia; family Gliridae; genus Muscardinus; species Muscardinus avellanarius. The sequence goes on along the minus strand of NC_137792.1, from coordinate 21,566,258 downwards.
TACACATTCATTAGTTTGGTATTCTGGTTTCCATTCTTTTGGGTAAATACCAAGAAGTGGTATTGCTGGATCATATAGTAGGTTGGTTCCCATTCTTCTGAGGATCCTGCATACTGTTTTCCAAAGTGGTTGCATTAATTTGCAATCTCACCAACAATGTATTAGAGTTCTCACTTTTCCACACCCTGGCCAGCATTTGTTGTTGTGTTTTGAATGATTGCCATTCTAGTTGGAGTTAGGTGAAATGAAATACCAGGGTTGTTTTGATTTGCATCTCTTTGATTGCTAATGATGTTGAACATTTTTTCATACATTATGGCTCAGTGGTAGAGCACTTGTCTAACATGTATGAGGCCCTGAATTTAATCTCCAGCACCGCCAACAATATACTGTTCAAAAAACAAAAATAAAATAGGCTAGGCATATAGCTAAGAGGTAGAATGCTCCTGGGTTCAATTCCTAGTACCACACCAAAAAAATAGCAATGCTAATATGTCTAGTATACAACTAAAGAGTTAATATTTACTTAGTACTTAGTATGGAACAAGTACTGTCCTAACCTTTTTGTATATGTCCTCATGTTTAATCCTCACAAGAATCTTATGATATAGATACTATTATTTTCTTTAATCTTAAGGAAATACAGGTAAAAAGGCTAAATAACTCTCCTACAATTATTCAACATATAGTAAGAGGTGAAATAAAACTTACCAAGCAATATGATTTCTGAGCTTGAGCCTTTAACTACAAGGCTATAGTGCCACTCTGAGGCATAAAACATACCTTAGCAGAGGAGGTAACACATGAACTAAATTTTGAAGGACAGACAGAACTGAGCCAAGCAGAAATAAGTGAAAGACATTTTGGGGAGAGGGAGTAGCATACATATTTGTAGATAGAATGGGTTACATCCAAACTTCCATAAGAGTGATTTGTCATATCTATAGCTCAGGTCAGTTATGAAGAAACCAGAGGTGGGTATATGAGTTAAGATGATATAAATGTAGCCGTATGTGGTGGCGCACACTTGTAATTCCCACACTTGGGAGGCTGAGACAGGAGGATCACACAGGTTCAAAGCCAGCCTGAGCTACTTAGTGAGGCTCTCAGTAACTTAGTGACACCCTGTTTCCAAATAAAAAATAAAATAGGTCTGGAAGTATATCCTGGAGGTAGAAAGCCCCTGGGTTCCACCCCCAGTAACACACAAAAATAGAGGATATAGATGTATTCCATGTAATATATGATGAGGGACCAGGTTATGTTGGTGCCAGCCTGAATGAAGCACATTACATTTTAAATTCTATAGAACATTTAAAAAAATTAGTTAGACATAACCTTGTCCTCAAGGATTTATATTCATGTAGGTATAAAGAGATGGAATATCATAGACTTAATAATTTTGATGGAAATGCCAACTTTGACAGGGTTATTGAACAGCCTTTCCAATCAGACAAGAGGGAAAATTGACCTTCACAAGTAGAGAGAAAAATGCTAATTTTAACATTGATAAGTGTGGGATAATTTTAAGGCTAAAGCATAATTTCCATGACTACATAATCAGAAATAACCAGCCATGAAGCAGTTGCCAGAAAAAAATTCCAAGGTTTATTATGGGCTCAAAGTTAAATTTGTCAGCAATATAATTCTTTTAAGAAAGGAGGGATGAGAGTGGGATATGTACACTGAAGCAGAAGCTCTAAAAACAGTAAGTTTTCTTCCCACAGCTGTTAGTGGTGGTCAAGTGTTATAAGAATGCTATGTCTGCCTTTAGGGCTTATAAATTGGTATCAACAACTTAAAAAGAGCATAGAATGTGATAAAGGGATTAGAAAATAGGTGCACTAAGCAAAGGTTAAAGGTATGCTGAGCTACATTGACCTATATAAAGCATGCCAAGACAAGTCTCACATCTAGAATAGACACCAGTTCTATTCGCTTACATTAAAATGTTTCGACTAGTTTAACAGGAAATTGCATTGAATATATATTCTTTTATGCTTTAAAATTTCCTGGAAAATTAAATACACCACGCATTTCAATGAAGTGCTGTAAGCATTAAAATTAAAGATGGAAGGACTTAGGCATAAAGAAAATTAGAATTTTCTCTAATATCATTATCTCAGCCCAATTGAACACATCTAGTATTTTATAACAGTATTAAAATACTTTGAAACAAATTAACATTTACTAAAGAAACTTTATGACATTTCACTTAAATTCTGACTTGGCAATTTTTATGTTATATTAATAATCAAATTAACTCACAAAAGTTTAATGCATTAAAATCACCCTATACTTACATACATATTAAATCACTATATACAAATAATAAGCATGGTCTTGATTAATAAATAATGATTAATTTATTTAATATGTTTTTATAAAGTATTTATTGTATGTTAAAAATTCTTCAAGGTGTTTGGATTACATCAGCCAATTGGGAAAAAAAAGACATAAAACTTTGGTCCCTTCCTAAAATTGACATTCTATTTATAAGGTAAAAATTGAAGAATAAACATGTAAAAACATATATACATATATCCCCTAGTAAGTTAAAGCTGAAAATATTGTCATATAAAAGGAAACCATATAGATCAAAGTCAGGAAAATTAGGAGGACCTTACCCCTAGGGCAAAATTTAGTATTAAATAGAGTGATCAGAATAGGAATATTTGGGGAGATGAAACAAGCAGATTGAAAGGAGGGGGAAAACAGCTATAAGGAAGGTATACAATACTCTTGTGATAGTATGTTCTAGGCAGAAGAACCAACTAGTGCAAAGACAAGATTCCTCATGTTTGTGAACAATAACCAGTATGGCTGGGACAAAATTAATAAGGGTTAAGGAAATAGAAGATGAAATCAGAGAATTGGAGGTTGCAGATCCCATAGGGCTTTGTAGGACATAGTAAACTTTGACTTATTCTGAATAAAATTGATCAACTGGAGTTTTGAGCAGAGGAAAAGTACAATCTTACTTCTGTTCTAAAACTTTCATATTGTTAAGTGTCATCAAAATAGCAGATGACAATACTTGTTCTGCAGAAACAATTTGAACAGCTATCCAATGAATGAAAATAACTTCACAAAAGCTTAGGAAATCAAAGGAGAAAACACATCACAGAAATATGAAAAGACACATCGAAGATGGTAGAAATAACCATTTTACATCACCCATGTTGCCTACCTCAGTACCAGATAGCACATGGTGTAATGGCGTAGAGAAATACCTTCTGCTTGGGCAATGAGAGGGAGGTGAGTACCAGATTTGCCATCAGACCCCAGTATTAGACCTGCCCCATTAAGGGACATAAACAGCTTAACAGTATTAATAATATGATTTTAGAATGGCCTAAATTACCTAAATTGACATTTCTAAAAAATACTTACAAATTTGCCAATGAGAATATGAAAAATGCTCAAACTTGCTAGCCAAGAGAGAGTGACAGATTTTTTAAATATTGAAAGAAAACTCATGGCAACTTAGAATACTCCATCAATGCAGCTATCATTCAGAACTTGAAAGAATTAAGGAATTTCTCAAAACAAAAGCTGAGGGAGTTTATTACCATCAGACTGGCATTACAAGAAATGATACATGAACATCTTCAGCATTAAAGAAAATGACTCTAAGTAATAACAATATCTAAAAGCATAAAACCAACTAGTAAAGTAAGACAAATTCTGAATGTTCTAATATAGTAATGATGGTGTATAAATCACATACATCTGTAGTGTGTTAAAAATAAAATTTAAAGCCCGTGTGGTGGCATACATTTGTAATCCCAGTACTTTGGAGGCTGAAACAGGAGGATTACGCAGGTTGGAAGCCAGCCTCAGCTGCTTAGTGAGGCCCTCGTCAACTTAGACCCTGTTTCCAAATAAAATAGAAAATAGGTTTGGGAGTGTAGCCTGGAGGTAGAAAGCCTCTAGGTTACATCCCCAGCACCACAAAAAAATAATAAAAAATAAAATTTAATAGCTAAAATAATTTGTTAAGGTATATACAGTATAAAAATGTGAAGCATGGCATCAAAATCTGATATATGGAGCAGGTGAAGTAAAAGCAAAAATATTTTATATACAAAAATTTAAGTTATCAATTTAAAATATCCTGTTATAACTATGAAATTTTTTTGGTAAGCCTTATGGTAACAGAACAGCAAAATCTATAGTAGATACAAACAGATAAGAGATAATTAATCAAAACATACCAGTAGAGAGAATTGTGTAATTACAAAGAATGACAGCAAGAGTTGAACAAAGGCTCTACAAAACAATGAAATATTAAAAATTCAATAGGAAGTTTTGTTCTTTCAGGTTATTTTGAATATAAGTAGAATAACTTCTACAGTCAAAAGACATAGAATAGCTGAATAGAAGAAATAAAACCCAACTCTCTGCTGCCAGCAAGAGATTCATTTCCACTTTAGATACAAAAATTGAAAGTAAAAGTTATCCTAAGCTCGGTGTGGTGGCGCATGCTTGTAATCCCAGTATGGAGGATCCTAAGAAAAATAGGAACAAATTTACCATATGATCCAGCAATACCACTTCTGGGTATCTACCAAAAAGAATGGAAACGAAACTACCAAAGTAACGCATGTGTATCTATGTTCATAGCTGCACAATTCACCATCGCCAAACTATGGTCAGCCAAGATGTCCATCAACAGATGAATGGGTTACAAAACTGTGGGATATGTACACAATAGAATTTTACTCAGCCATAAAGAAAAACACAATCACATCATTTACAGGAAAATAGATGGAACTGGAGAATATTATGCTAAGTGATATTAGTCACAAAAAATAAGAAATTGGATTCTCTTCCTAATATTTGGAAGCTAGGGAAAAAATGGGTCATAGGATGAACTCTAGATGAAGAAGGCTATACTTTATATGATCAAATAAGGTGACTTAACTGAAGGGATGGGAGGGGGAAGAGAGAAATTTTCTTATGCACATGATGTACTTTAACAAACATATCAATGTCAATCATTAAGCCAGACATGAGAAGGAGGGTGGGGGAGGGAATAGGGTGGGGATTGGGTAAGGGCCAAATGGGTGATGTGTGCATATATGTCTCCACCATCTTGTACCTCATTAAGATGTATGATTACAATGTACCAATAAAAAATTTTTAAAAAGAAAAAATATTTGTCTGTTATTTTCTTTCATTGTAGCATCTTTGGCTTTGGCATCATGGTAATTAGACCTCATAAAATGAGTATTCCTTTATCTTTTCTTGAAGTATTTTGGAAGGATTGGCCTTAATTCTTCATTAACTATTTAATGGAAATCACTAGTAAAGACATATGATTCTGGGCATTTCTTTGCAAATTTTTTTTTACCATTCTGCAGGTTGCCTTCTCATTCCATGGCTTATTTAGGTGCAGAAGATTTTTAGATTGCTGTTGTTCCACCTATTTTTGCTTTTGTTGCCTCTGCTTTTGGGGTCATATCCAAGAATTTTGGCCATGAGAAACATGATGAAGCTGTTCCCCTATATTTTCTTTTAGGAATATTTTATAGCTTCTGGTCTTATAACTCTATCCTTTTCTCAATTTTTATTCTGGGCACCCTTGTCAAAGATCAGTTTATGGTATACATGTTAATTGGCTTCTGGTCTATTATATTTCACTGATCCATATATTTGTCATTATGCTAATACCACACTATTTTAATTATTGTAGCTTTGTAATATATTTTTAAATTACATGGTATGACAACTTGGGTTTGCTCTTCTTTCTCAAGATCAGTTTGGTTGTTCTAGGACTTTTATGCTTCCATATTTATTTTAGGATTATTTTTCCCATTTTCATAAAATTCCAGTGGGATTTTGATGAGAATAGTATGAAATATGTACATCACTTTGGGTAGTATGAATATTATTCTATTTGTATGTGAATATACAATTTATAGTAGTGAAACTCATAGAAGCAGTGTATATAATTTTGGTTTCCATGATTAGAAGGTACAGGGAGTTGGAGTTGTTTTTTCAGTAGGTATAAAGTTTCAATTATGCTGGATGAATAAGGTCTTGAAATCTGCTGTACAATATAGTACCTACAGTTTCTAATATTGAGTATTTCAAAATTGTTCAGGGAAAATATTAAGTATGTTAATTCATATACATATACTCCCCTAAACAAGTAGACCAAGACAAAACATAAAAACAAACACAAAAAATTGAAAAGGGACACAAGGAACTTAAGGAGGTGTAGAATATATTACCCTGATTGGGCTGATGGCATCACAGGTGTTTTCATATATCCGAACTCATAAAATTATACACATTTTACAAGTGTGATTCTTTGTATATCACTTATATCTCAATAAAGCTGTTTAAAAGAAGGAAAATAACTATTCCACCATTCCCGGTACTTATAAAAACATTACACATTAAATTTGTCAGGTGTATTTCATATCTATCTTTCTAGATTTTTATAGCCTTGGCTAATTACATTAGTATTATATGAAAGAAAATGCTAATTTTTTATTACTTATGTATTCTAACAAAATAACTAGCCTTATATTTTCCTCATTTTTAAAAAATTTATCTTTTATAAATTTTTTTCTTCCCTTTGGTCTTATAGTCATTGGTGCTATTTTTTTCTGCCACCTAGAATTTGAAATCAATTCTTTTGTTTCAGATGTGAATTTCTTCCTTCTAATTACAAGCTGCTACTTTATATAACAAAGGGAATTAATTTCAGAAAGCTCTATTCAGATATAGCAAAACCAACAATTATAATTATCATTCAAATCAATGTCCCTTATAAACATTAACAGATGATGCTAAGATATAGCATTATTTTTAGAGTAATCTCTTCATTATGTTCTCCTTTATTTATTTATTTTTATTTTTATTGGTGCATTGTACTCATACATCTTAGTGGGGTACAAGATGGTAGAGGCCTACATGAACACATCACTTATTTAGCCCTTCCCCAATTCCCACACGGATTCCTCCTCCCTTTCTCTTTCTAATGTTTGACTTAGTGATTGACTTTGATATGTTTGTGAATGTACATCATGTATATTAGGGAATTTGTCTCTTCCCCTTTCCATCCCCCTGTGTTAGGTCACCTTACTGTGTCATCTATGGTTTCTCTTTCTTTGTCTAGAGTTCTTCCTATGACCCTTTTTCTCCCTAGCTCCCATCCGGTTTCTTACTTTTTGTGACTGACTAATCTTAGCATAATATTCTCCACTTTCATCCATTTTCCCACAGATTATGTAATTATGTTCTTCTTTATGGCTAAGCAAAATTCTATTGTGTACATATCCCTTAGTATTGTAATCCATTTATCTGTTGATGGACATTTTGGCTGTTTCCATAGTCTGGCAATTGTGAATTGTGCAGCTATGAACATAGATACATATGCATTAGTTTGGTATTTTGGTATTTATTCTTTTGTATTGCTGAATCATATGGTAAGTTGGTTCCCATTGTTCTGAGGATCCTGCATACTGTTTTCCAAAGTGGCTACAGTAATTAGGGATCCCATCAACAATGTATTAGAGGTCTCACTCCTCCAAATCCTCACCAGTATTTGTTGTTTGTGTTTTCTTTTATTTTTTATTTTTATTTTTTTTGCGGGTCTGGGGGTAGAACCCAGAGGCATTCGACCTCCGAGCTACACCTCCTGCCCTATTTTTTATTCTTTATTTTGAAACCGAGTCTCACTGAGTTTCAGAGGGCCTCACTAAGTAGCTGAGGCTGTCCGCGAACCGCGATCCTCCGGTCTCAGCCTCCCGAATGCTGAGATTACAAGGGTGCGCCACCACCGGCTCTGTTGTTTGTGTTTTTAATGATTGCCATTCTAATTGGAGCTAGGTGAAATCTCAGGGTAGTTTTGGTTTGCATCTCTCTGATTGCTAATGATGTTGAACATTTTTTCATACATTTATTGGCCATTTGAATTTCTTATATTGTGGTGTATCTATTACACTTCACTAAGTGTCTATTACACTTCACTAATAGACACTAAGTGCCACAGTATATTTAATTCACTTGCCAATTTTTTGACTGGGTTGTTTTCTTAATGTTGAGTTTCTTAAGTTCTCTGTATATTCTAGATATTAGTCCTCTATCAAAGGAATTGTTGGCAAAATTTTTCTCCCATTATGTTGGCTCCCAGTTGAGGTTCTTGATAGTTTTCTTTGCTGTAAAGAAGCTCTTTAGTTTAATGAAATTCTGTGTATTGATCCTTCTTTTAATTTCTTGTGCTTTTGGAGTCTTGTTGAGAAAATTTTTACCTGTGCCTATGTGTTGAAGTATTAGAGCCTCTTCAAGGAGTTTCAAGGTCTATGGTCTGATTTCCAAGTGTTTGATCCATCTTGAATTGACTCTTGTTGTGAAGGGTGAAAAAGTGGGATTTATTTTCATTTTTCTGCATATGGTTAACCATTTTTGCCAACACCATTTTAAATCAGTCCTGTATGGCTGCAGGCATTTCATTGTCTCCTGCATTTAAGCTTGCTTTCTCCTCCTTTTAGTACAGTGTTACTTATTTAGACTTCTTGATGACTAAGACAACAAAGTCTGCATATATTCAAATTATATAGTGACTTATTTTCTTGGGAAACAAAGGAAAAATATTACATATTAGAATAATTATTATAACATGAGCCTGCTTAGATCTTTTATGTCATCTCTACACAACATATACTGTCGGCCTAGGATAACTTTTGAGGTAGTCTTGAAAGATGTCTTTGTGATTTTATCATTTTCTTCTATACTCAGAAATCCATATCTTCTTCCTTTTCTGTGTACAGCTTCATCACAGGTGTTGACCCCTATAAACTACATTTCCCAGATTCCTTTCAAACTGCTTTTTGGGGGCCAAACCAACAGGGAAGTTCCACTTGGAGACTGAAGTTGAGAAACCAGAGTATGGCTTTCTTTCTTTCTGCTTCTGGTTGTTTATTTTTCAGTATTTATAGAATCTCTGTGGTTTTGTACCCATGAGAAAGAACCTTCATCTGTTGTTACATCTCCAGTATGCAATTCCTTTTATAATCCTATTTCCTGCCAGATGGACAGTCTTCCATAGCTGCAGATTCCCCTCGGTAGTCAGTTTTACTTCTCTCTAAAACAGCTTCTCTTTCAAGTTTTCATCCCATGTGAAGGAAAATCACAACCTAGGCTCTCATAATATCAGCTCCTTCTGTTTTCTCTGCAGCCCTTTTAATTTAATTTTTATTCTTGAATTTGATCATCTCTGGGCTATCTCCCATCACCCTGTTATTTTCTCAGCTCTTCTAACAATTTGGGAATAATTTGCTATATGTAACTCTCTATGTTGGGCTAACTGACATGAATTCTGTTTTCCTGACTCCACTCTGCTGTTAAACTAATAGCCTAATAAACAGCAGCATGTAGACACCTAAAGCATGGCTTTAGAGTCAGATGAACTATGCTTAAATTCTGAACATTTCAGCTCTTTTGCCTGTGACTAGGAAATATATGCTGAGTTTCAATATCCCCATCTGTAAAGCTTAGAAAATAATTCGTTCCACTGGTTTATCATAAATATTGAATGAGATAACTTAAGTGAATGCACATAGAAAATATCTAGCAGGAGATAATGAATATTCAAAAGATTGTAAAAGTGTTTTCTTCATTTTAGGAAGCAACTTTACTGTTGTAGCGTTTGCTCTTGGAACTTTATCTAATGGGCAAACCACAAACAAGATTGGTGTAGAAGGAAATCTAATCCTTTGCAGTTCATATATGTTTAAATTTTTATTGTTGTTTCCTCAGAGGTTTTGTGAGGGATGCATTCTTGCTATTTAAAAAGTATCTAATTCACCACAATATAAAGAATATTCAGGTTATTGTATATTCTTTTTTAACTTAAGCAAATACTTTTTTGGTTTTCTTTTTCTCATATGTAATAAGTGAAAAGTTTTATCCCAAAACTTTCCCACATTTTAGTCCTTTAAATTTGATTTATGACCTCTTATTTTAAAGTTTTTCTTAAAAGAACATTTATAGAATTTTTATTTTCATAAAGATACCCATATATCTTTAGAAATATATATTTTATAAAAAGCATGCCTATTATTTTCATTCATAAAGTGTTTCTTCAATGGGAACTTTTGCATGCACAGTAAATTAACACAGCATTTTCCACCTTCCCCACATAGATCCTCTCCAATTTAAACCACATTTTCTACAGTAGTAGTAGTAGTAGTAGTAGTAGTAGTAGTAGTAGTCTTTTCCACTAAAATACCTATTCTCGCATCCCAGAGTTTTTCTGTTCAAGAAGGGTAAGTAGAGAAACCTATCCATAGTTATATTAAACCTGCTCTTTCTTGTTTTTGATGAAACCCAGAGCTATTCTATTTCCAAGTGACATATATATATATATATATTCTCTCTAGATTCTCAGTATGTTCTCTTTAGATTCTCAGAGTATAAGATGCTGAGGCTAGCTTCAAACATGTAATCCTCCTGTTTCAGCCTTCCAAGTACTGGAATTATAGGCATGTGCCATCACACCGGCCTTTCCCTTTCTATTGTCACCAAGACATTTTTATAGCATAAAACTAAATGTTGTGAAGTATATACTATATTATTATCAAAAGGTTCCAGAGTAAGCTCAATTTTCAGCCACCAGTCACTGAGACTTAGCTCTTGTCATCAGAAAATACATTTAGGACTCTCTTGTTCTAAGCAAAAGTGTTCCCTATAATTAGAACAATTTGAAAATGCCAATTCATTACTGAGAATTGCAATATAAATTGAAGAAAATGTACATAGAAGTGGTGTATGTACAGCACAATACTTTCTCATGTAGTGAACTCTTTTTTTTTCTGTAGTGAGGATGGAACCCAAGGGCATTATAATTCCAAGCTGCACCCCCAGCCCTATTTTTAGTATTTTTAAATTTTTGAAACAAGGTCTCACTGAGTTGCAAAGGGCCTTGCTAAGTAACTGAGGCTGTCCCCGAACCACAGTCCTCTGGTCTCAGCCTCCAGAATGAACTCCTTTTTAATAACTCTGAAGATCAAGGACTAAAAACCATCAACTCAAATGCTTCCCTCAGAGCCTGGCATAATTACTACTTTTCTGCTCCAAAATAACCTAAAACTTATGGTAGTTACTTTTTCCTTTTTTGTGTGTACTTTTATCTTCAAAATGTATCTCCTTAACATTGTGTACCTTATTTTTTATATTATTTGAATGGAAAAATCTAGGAAAGGTTTCTAGGTTCTTCTGCTCAGCATTTTGTTTATGAAAACATACATATAGCTTTAATTCATTGATTTTTATGCTTCATACTTTTTCAATGTTTGACTTACTGTAATTTGTTTATTTTACTTTTGATAGTTTTAAATTGTCTGTGTGAAGTATTACAAAAAATAATGGTAAGTGTGTTCTTTTACAAAATGTTTCTTATAAATGTGCCCACACTTTAAGGAAAAAAATCAAAATGAAGTATCATTGGTTCAAGGAATTTAAATTGGAACAAATGGTTCTTAACTAGGTTGATTTTATTATTTCATTCTTAGTTAATATTCTCAAATTGCATTTCAAACTACTTTAAAGAATGTATTTACTTAACAACATTGCATAGATGTCTGATTGCACTCATACTTTCCAACACTGGGCACTTTGTATATGTCTGCACACATGTATGTGTTTCTTAAATTTTACTTTTAATTTGACTTTTGGTAACTACTAACTAATATAATATATTTTATATATTTATAGACTACTTTTTATGGTTGTAGAGGGAGTGTTTAAAAATCTGGTCAATTTTTTATGTTAAAATACACTTAACCCAAAATTTACTAGCTTGACTATTTTAAGTATATAGTTCAGTGGCATTAAATATAGTCATATACTATATAATATCATCATATCTACATATATAATTATTTTAACTCTATAGCATTCTATTTTATATCCATTAAATAATAACTAAATATTCTTTTCTATTCCCAGACTTTGCCAATCATCAGTGTCCTTTTTCTCTCTGTAATTTGTATTTCTGTAAATACCTCATATAAATAGTATCATAATATTATTTTTGTGACTGCCTTTTTTCTCTTAGTATAATGTTCTCAAGATTCATTCATGTTGTAGTATATTATAAACATTCACTTCTTTCTAAAGCTGAATAATATAGTGTGTTGTGGAAACATGAGATACTTCCATATTTTAGATATTGTAAATAAAATAATGTTACTATGAACATGAGTGTCCAAATATCCCATTTAAAGCCCTGTTTTCAAGTATTGGGGTATATACATAAAAGTTGAATTGCTGTATTATATGGTCATTTGTCTTTTGACTTTGTATGTTTCCCCTCTGTCCTTCCCTCTCTTTATTTTCAGGAAGTTGAATAAGGTACTAATGCATTATTTCCTCAAAGAGTATTTATGGGAGAGTTTAGAAAGAAACCAGCAACTATTTTGTTTATGATACATGCTAATCTGCTGATTGATCATATTGGCATGAAGCAGCATATAGATCTACAAGTTTTCTTGCTTCTTTGAATTTTTCTTCAATTTATCTGACCCCTAGGCCAACTTGGGCCAACTTGTGTGCATGCGTTTTCTGTCTGTCCATAATCTTCTCTTCTTGACTGCTGGACCTATGGACTTTATTCTAAATCATCAGATGTAGATAGATAACATTAAAAAAGACTATTCTTCCAGTTCACACAATTGGGGAAGCTTATCATGTTCTGATAACTGGGAAAGGCAATTACTTATAGGATCTCTCTCTCTCTCTCTCTCTCTCTCTCTCTCTCTCTCTCTCTCTCTCTCTCCTTTCACTGCATCCCTTCTTCCCTCAGCCTGTTCCTATCTGTTCGTTCTCCCTCTCCCTTCCTGCTTTTTCCCTCCTCCATTCTTCTCTGTTTATTTTTTGTATACTCTGCTTATTTGCTCTTCTGGATGAACCTTCAAAGATAAACAAAGGGTTTACACTTATATAAATTATTTTAGGAAATTGTTTCACTGAAGGATTTATCCTTGCTTGAAGATTCATAATAAATGTTGTTTTATTAATATCTTAAAGACCACCTGGAATGGATTACCTATATTCTTGATTTAATAACAGAATTTCTTACTTAAAATTGACTCATATCTTAGAGATTTAGTTTTTCAAATAATTTTTTTGTGGTGAAACAATATTACAATTCACATCAGGGTGGTTTGATTATAAAAGAGTTATCTTTAAACTCTTTCAATATTCAAATATAAAAGCCATAATTTTGGTTTAGTCTTTCTTGCTAATAAAGGTAAGCCTTTTTTTAAAGGTTTATTCATTTGGGACTATGATCAATCAAGCTGAAGATCTAATCACTATTAATTTGTCTCTCACTTTTCCATTAGTATTAACAGAACCCAAAATAATTACAAAGATTGGGTACTAAACACGTGTTCTGGTTGTTCACTTCACACATCTACCTGAAATCAATTCCAAGCTCTTCTAAACGTCATTTGCTTTTCGGGGCAAAACTGTATCTGCTAGAAAGTAAGGAATGTCTTTTCTAATTAGCACAAAGGATCCATATGTGCTTCGAGATGCATGACAGTGAGGATGTGCACACCTTGGAAAGTGTCTAAGTCTAATCCCAAAAGAGATGCCATATTTATTTATGCCTAATGCACTTAAAATCTCTATGAAGATTTTATTATTTTAAATTTGATGGTGTGGAAATTGTGTTTTGAAAAAGATAAGTAATTTTCTCATAATCCCACTTGAGTGTGAGCTGCATTACTTTATTTTCCACTGTAATAAACTGTCTTATTACAGTGTGTTATTTCTTTTTTCTTTTTTTTAATTGGTGCACTGTATTCATACATCATAATAGGATTTAAAAAAAATAACTTTTGTAGACATACATGCACACATCGCCCAATTAGCCCCTACCCGATCCCCACCCCGTTCCCTCCCCATCCCTCCTTCCCATGCTTGGCTTAGTGGTTGACATCTAGTATTATAGCAATTTATCCAAAATTAAAAATGATAATCTCACATAACAGTTTCATTTGTCTGATACCAAGCTTTTGATGACTTAAAGATAACATTTCAATATTTCTTTTTGATTTCTTTCCTTTCTTTCTTAACAGAGAATATTTTTTATTTTTTAGATGAAACTATCATACATTTATATATTTATTTTTCAGAAAAAAATCTATCCTAATATGGAATATGGACTCTAGATACCCAAAAAAATCTTAAAAAGAACAAAGCTAGAAGATGTATATTTTCTGATTTCAAAACATATAAAGCTACAATAATTGAAACAGTGTAATACAGTTATAAAGGCAGATATATAAACCATTTGAGTTAAATAAAAGCCTAGAGATAAATTCTTCCATATATTGTCAAGTTATTTTTGACAAGGTTTCCACGAACATTTGGTGGAGGAAATAATAATCTTTTGACTAAATATTGTTGAAAAATAATTATTACATGAAAAAGAATAAAATTGGACCCTTACCTAATCACATATACAAATATTAACTCAAAATAGATAAAAGACCTAAATATAAATCTTAAGACTATAAACTTTTAGGAGAAAATCTGGGTCATAAAGCCTCACAACACTGAAATTGGCAGTGATTTCTTGGATATGATTTCAATGGCACAGGTAACAGAAGGGTAAACAAACTCCCTAAAAAATAAAACAATATTGTATATACAAAGACAATGTAAACAGAGTTAAAAGTTACTGATAGAATGGGATAAAATATTTCCAAATGCTATATCTGAAGGTATATTAATATCCCAACTAGAAATCCTAGAAATTAGCAACAATAAAAGCAAACAATACAATTTAGAGATATGTAAAACACTAACATAAATAATGAATCTCCACAGATAACCAATCTTAGTTGTCTGTTGGATGGAAAATCTTGTTTCTCTGGTTCTGGTGTGTGTTACCTAATTCTTCTTTGTAGTTAATCTCTTTGAGTATTTTCTCTAGCGCTGGTTTTGAAGACATAAATTCCTTCAGTTTCTGTTTGTCATGGAAGTTTCTTATTTCACCATCTAATTTGATAGAAAGTTTTGCTGGGTAGGAAATTTTTGGCTGGAAGTTGTTTTCTTTCAGAGTTTGGAATATGTTACTCCAAGCCCTTCTGGCTCTCATGACTTGGTTTGGGAAGTCTGGAGTGATTCTAATTGGTTTGCCTCTGAATGTCACTTGGCCCTTTGTTTTTGTTGCCTTTAAGATTTGTTGCCTTTAAGTCAGTTGTGTGCTTGGGCTATTTGCAGTGAATCTCTCATTTAGAGTACTGGATTTCCTTCCACTGTGGTTCCCTATTTTTGTGTGTTTTTCTTCATAAATATCTTCTGCTGCCTTTTTCTTCAATACACTGCCTTCTCCATAGTTGATTTTATTTGTTACGTCTACTGAGATGTGCTGAATCACACAGCCACCATTTTTCTACCCTATCATGAATGTACTTTTTAAGAAAAGATGATTCACTATTGGAACGGCCCAAATGAGTACTATATGGAAATACTTGAAAATATAAAAATCTTGAAAGAATACTGTAGTACAACAATACCAGAAATAACAACAATAGTATTATCAATCACAAAGTCTTCTATGAAAATTTCATATGCACTTTATTATTTGAAAAAAGTATATAAAACAAACATTGAATCTTTTATATCCCTAATGGGGTAAAATAATAATGACAATGTATTGTGTTTGTCTTCAGAAATTATTACAGCTAAGAATTTAAATTTTTGAAGTTAACAAAATTTAAGATCATAATAACATTGTAAATCTTTGAATATTGCAGAATTAAGCGATTAGGAACTTAGTTTCTAATATTCTTTTATCTATGTGTCAGTGATCTTGATCAGAGTTAGACAAAGCTTAAAAATAATGAACAAATTTTTATTTTGTTAAAATTTGTATGAAGGGTTAAATATGATGTGGACTCCTTTGATTTAATATTCTTGATGGACATCAGGTCTACTTTTAGAGCAAATCTACATTTGGGCCACTTTTTAATGTTAAATATTGTGTGTGTGTGTGTGTGTGTGTGTGTGTGTGTGTATGTGTGTGTGTGTGTGTAGAGAAAGAAAGAAATACGAATTAATTAATTGTGATCCTCTATAAAACATTTTATTTTGTTTGGAGTTTTAATTATAGTACAAAGAATAATTTAATAATGTTATTATTTCAGTGCTTTAAAATTATATTTATTAAAATTTTAAATGCTCATAAAACTATATTGATAAAACTGTGATGAATACAATATTGATGTATTGTGTGTCTTTCATGTCCAGCATCTATTTCCTCTTTTGGGGGTAATAACACTTTGATTTTCTTTGTGGAAGGCAATATCTTCCTTTTCTCTCACATAGTATCTTTTCCCACCACGTATATCTGTAATATCACAGAGTCTAGCAAATCATAAACCCAAAGAGTAGAGATGAATACACTACCACTTGGACTTGTAGAAGAATACTTTTTGTTTTGGCCCAACTCCAGTTTAGCAGTTTTGTATCACTTAGTATATGGGTCAAAGCTATGACTCTAGGATTGGAATGTGTTTCCTACAGAACCTGAAAATTTTCACTAGGCTTTGTACTTCCTTTTTCATGATAAGAGGTCCATGGTATAATGATTCTTCTTTTATTTTGATGAATATCTCCTGCCACAGGATGCACAAGAATCATTTAGATAAGGCTGTTCTCTGAATACTTCTAGTATGTGCATTGCATCACCTAAAATGAACATTTCTTACCAACATTTCTTTTGTGATAATCACATCTTGGTCATTCTTCCTGATCAATATAATATTATTGATGTAATGAATCAATGTGATGTTCTGTGGGTGACTCAAACTGTCCAGAGATCTTCAGACCATAATATAATAGAGAACAGTTTCATATAAAATCAAATCTTTATTGATATTGCCTCCCCCCATCAAATAAAGACCACATTTTACAAACCATATCATATACCTGAGGCTGTAGAAATCTGTATACCATGTTGAGTATAGCAAGAGAAGCCATAATCCAAGGTAGTGCATATTGAATCTAGCTTTTAATAATCTTCTAGCATTCATCTAATTTCTGAAAGATCCAAGATAGTAGAATAGAAATACTATGAGGGCCACCATCCTTTTAGCTCTTAAACCTTTTAACATTATTTTCCAGTATCCTTTCCAGAAGCATTGGTCTTTAGATGTACTCTCTTGGCAGGAGGTAGGGTCATTAGTTTATAAGAGTCCATTTGTTTTTTTTTCCCCTGTTATAGCCCATACTTTGCAAGTGTGCTAAGCTCAAAATATGGAAAAATTTTATATAATGAAAAATATAATTGACAGAAAATTGATTATATCATTTATACTTCTTTCAAGCTAAATACACAAAGTAAAATAATTTTTCATTGTTAAAATAATTATTTATTGCCTGGCGTGGTGGCGCACTCTTGTAATCCCCATGCTTGGGAGGCGGAGACAAGAGGATTGCACAGGTTCGAAGCCAGCCTTGCTGGCTAAAGAGACCCTGTTTCCAAACAAAAAAAAGTATAAAATAGGTCTGGGAGTGTAGCCCGGAGGTAGAAGGGTTTCAAGGAACCCCAGTACCACCAAAAATAATAATAATAATAATTATTATTATTATTTATTACATATATTGTTAGAAATTTATATGTTTAATTATAGTATGTTTTCTAATTTGGAGATTAAGCCCATTATAACTGTTGTTATTACACCAAATATACAAATAAAGGATATTGAGCACTTAGTAATTTCAAACCCCACACTTATGTATATGGATTCATACATTCTTATGTATATTGTTAAAAAATTATACCTAAAGAGTATACACTTATTATATGTATTATTTATCTTTTGTTTGATAATCCTAGAATACTTAGAATAATCTCATGATATCTAGAAGCATTCAATGAATAGTTTTTTATGGTAGGCATAATTTGAGACAGTTTTAAAATTCCTTGTCTATGCTAGCCACCCAAACATTTTAATATATATGGCTTAACACTATTGCAAACCTGATTTCATTTTAATGTTACATTAGCTGAGTGAGCATGATTTATTGTGATAGAGTATAAGTTCAACTATTGAGTCTTTAACAATAAATAACAAATAGGGTTTTTAATAGGAACAATAAAGCATTATGTTGATAGAGGCAGAATTGAAATGATGACAAAATATAGCAATCTACTATCAGACAACATAATTAAAGTTTAGCAGCATGGTTCCTGAATTCTATTACTTTAAGGTGATTTGGGCATGTAATCTAGAAGTAGTTATTCTCTCCTGGACAACAGTTCTTTGATTTCTTCTTATAAAGAGTAGCTATATAAAATTTTTGTTTAAAAGCATCAGATACATGTATTATGCTTTAACACTAAAACCAAGAGTAATCTGGCAGGGAATTCAGTGACCTGAGAATGGAAAAACTGGTTATGAACTGGCAAGCATTTGAGGGGTCCACCAGGAGACAGTCCTTGAAAACTAGTTTTTGCTTCACCTAAATTCACACCAGACACACAAGGATTCATTTGGTTTGTTTCATACCATCTGTTTTGTGTCTGCTTGCTAAGTTAACATGTAATCAGGATATGGACAATGGTCCATTGTCACTAGGGAACTGAAGGATATAAAACTGCCAAGAGAATGGCAATGTTAATTCTAGTGGCATCTCCCACAGATTTATTTCTCTACTTGGAACACTGGGAGACATGGAAAGTCAAATCTCCCTCTGGGATCTTCCTATGTCCTTAGCTTCTCCTTTTTCCCCATTATAGAAATTTTTATCTTGTAAATTTGTGGCATTATTTCACATGATCCCGAGAGCTTCTGCACAATATTTAAACTGTATTAATTTTTAGTTTTTCCAACTACAAACTATAGATGAGGCCCTTGTGAGAAAAACATAAGATCATGGGTAAGAAGTTTTTTTTTTTATTATAGCAGTTTATCCAAAATTAACAATGATATGGGTAAGAAGTTTTGCCCTTCATTTCTGGCACATAGTAGGAGCTCACTACATGTCAAATCTTCAGTATTATTGTTTCTAATAAACAACAATAACAATGAAACATAGTTGTAACTTTTAGGATCTCAGCTCATTTTAATGAAACTCATTTTCTGAATGAAATATTGTCCGAATTACAGTATCTGGTTGTGGGGTCAGAAACCATGGTAACAGTATACAATGTCATTCCATGTACTATTGATTGAATCAGTGTTTGACGCCAGGCCTGAGTTAATATCTCTCCTAGGAATGTGAAATTGCCAGGCAGCTCTGTGAGTGTGGGAATAGAGGGACTCATAAATCTTAAACAGAGAAAGAACCTTCTGTCTTATTTGCAAAAAGTCTCATAGAAAATAGATGTTCAAGATGATAACAATGAATCAGATTGAAAAGCAAAAAGAGCAAAAAGGGAGAAAGTTTCCTACATACCTATAACCTTTGTAATTCCAGTTTTCTTCTGTGCTGTCTCTATTTGAGTTTTAGAAGAAATCCCAGCATCAATCATAAATGAATATAGTTGCTTAAGTTAGCCAGTTAGCCCCATTGTATATATTCAAGAAAAATTTAACTAAAGTAAAAAAGGAAACAATTTTTACCAGGTTGTATTATTTACCAATACTAATAAGTGAAATACTTCTATTTTATTTTATTATGACATAATATAAAAATCTGTAGCCAGGAGTGGTGGCACACACTTGAAATCCCAGCATTTGGGAAACTAAAACAGGAGGATTGTGGTTCGTGGACAGCCTCAGCTACTACTTAGTGAGGCCCTTTGCAACTCAGACCCTGATTTAAAATAAAGAATAGAAAATAGGGCTGGGGTTGTAGCTCAGAGGTATAATGCCCCTGGGTTCCATCCTCAGTACCAAAAAAATCTGCATGATCAATATATAAAGGATTAGATAAGACATTTAGTACACTCTCTACATATTTGGTCATATTTTATATCTAAGTAAGGCAGAACTTTAAAAATAATATTCTGCAGAGAATATTAATTCTAAGACCAAAAGCATTATGTCTGAAATAAATATAAACTAGAATTGCCTTAAAGTATGTTAATATTCTTTTTATTCTAAAGCAAGAGAAATACAACTTTATATATTTACCAAATAGAAAAATATTCAATGTCTTAAATTATCTCTAACATGTTGTCCAAAATTATTGTTATTTTTCAAAGAAACAAGAACTATACTATAAATTTTTAGTCATAGTAATATAAAGCTAGAATATCTCTTCAAGTTATAACAATTTCTCAAATTGTGCTCAAATTTATAATCTATTATCTTGGTATATTTACTGGAATATTTAAAGAGTGACTAACACAAAATGAGAGAAAAGAGAAACAAAAATTGAAATTGATACACTTAAGAAAGGAAGGAAATAGGGCTTGGAAAAATTACCAAAAGTATGCAGTGAAAGAAATACAGAAATAGCATTTTCAAAGAAAATTGAATTCATTGCAGCAAAAAATCATTAATATTTGTGAAACTATATGCAGCAGAAGATTTCTACTGAGTTAAAAATCATAGCTTTACTAGTAGCAAGGGAGCTGCATCTTGGTCTGTGTCATAGTAGGTTAGCATTCAAAGTGAAAATGCTACAAAACCCAGTTGGAGATTAAATAATTCTCTGTTAAATAATCATAGATCTTATTGTAAAAAATTCAGCCCATCTTAAAAGACTATAAGAAATAATGACAACCACTGAGACCACTGAAGTCTGTTCCAGTAAATAATGGAGCAAATCTCATATGAAATCGGGTACTCCACACAGGAAAGGATTCATAAAAATACTTGATATTTTTTACTTCATTATTTTCGGTATTATGTAGTAATGAAGACTCCACAAAACTGTATCTTTAGATTTATTGAAGTTTACTTTATCCAATACATAAAACCCATACCCGTAATTTTTGTTTTTATTCTGATATAAGCTGTTCTGAACCATTTATTCCTTTTTTTACCTGCATAAAGAGCATACTAAGCAAAAAATATTTTGTTAAAATTTATAAATATTATCAGTTTTATTGATTTTATAGTTATATTTTTTCAAGTCTCCATGATGTTTTTTAATTTATACCGGTCCACCAACCTAGATATAATATTTCCAACTATCATTATTTATACATATGATTCTGATTCTAAATTTTTTTCACTCTCTAATTTGATGTTTCTAATAATTCAGTTTAAAGAATCAGATAAACTACTTTAACTGGAATATTATATAGGATATGAATACAGGTACACTCAGCATCTGAAAGGCTTTCTAGGTTTAAAGTTCATAAAAACAAGTTAAAGAACTGTATTTTGACTGCTCAGAAAAAATTAAATGTAATTTTCTACCATTGCTCTATTATAAAAATTTTACAAAAACTCTCTGTGCTCATTTAAATAATTACCAAATTGTATAGAAGAAAGTCACATAAACTTTGAACTCAGAAGTTATCTTACTGGGAATTTAAACTAGTAGATCATACTTAACTGTGATCTTCTTAAAGGCTGCTTTCCACATCATAATAGTCCATGTAGTATATGTGACCCCACTCAAAATTTTAGGACAATCAATTCTTGTATAGTTCTTCAAAAGATGGGGATATTTTCTGTGACTTTATGCCAAACCTATGTTTATTCACTCTTCTTCATCTGGTCTAGAGAGAATGTCTCTTAATGAACTCAGGGGAAGATAGCAAATTAAGCCATTGTTATGGTTTGAATTTAGAATGTCCTCAGACCTGCCATATTATACAAAAAGCAACCATGTTGGAAGTGGGGCTTGTTTGCTGGGAAGGAGTCCCTAGGGGTGTGGCCTTGGAGACCACTTGTGCTCTCCTCACTTGATCACTCTCTCTCCTCTCTTCTCTCTTCTCTCTTCTCTCTTCTCTCTTCTCTCTTCTCTCTTCTCTCTTCTCTCTTCTCTCTTCTCTCTCTCTCTCTCTCTCTCTCTCTCTCTCTCTCTCTCTCTCTCTCTCTCTGTGATGTGAGAACAGAGCCCCTCTCCTTGTGCTCTCTCTCTGCTTCAGACATCCATTATGTGAGGATGTGAGAGCAGAGGCTTTCTGCTCATAGTATGATTCATGGTGATGTATTTATATATGCACATACCATTATTTGGTCTGTTTCCTTCTATCCTTTCCCTCTTCCTCTTCTTCCTCCCCTTTACCTTCCACTAGTCTGTTCGTCTCCCTCTGCATTTTCATGAGGTCCTTTTTTCCATTTTATTATCTAGCTTCTATATTTGAGAGAGAAAATGTGACCCCTATTTTTCTAAAATTGACTTATCTCACTTGGTGTTAAGGCAGTTATTCAATAATTCTTAATTATAAAAGATATAATTAAGGACCAGATCCCTTAGAAACCCTTTCTAATGCCCTATGGAAAATGCCTTGTTTAGTAGTTATTCTGTTTTGAATACATGTACAAAGATGAATTTAGCCCACCATGTCCAGCTTCAGTGAAGTATGTCTTCTTAAAGAGGGATCTCCTTCAATGTTGCCATTCTGCAGAACGCCAAATCCTAAATTCCCCAATCCTAATAAAATATATGGTATATGTGTGTGTATATGTATCCATATACATACATTAATTTTACTTTCAGAAAGGCAGTGGCAAAAGTTTCTTTAACTTCCTGGACTCACATAATTTCATCTAAGCCAAATTTTCACCTAAGACAAAATACATCTATCAATCACATAATATGTATTATATCATAATATATATTTATATATTGTATGTAATATGTATATTATAGTCTGTGAAACAAAATAACCTAAAGTTACTTGTGGGATGTTAAAAGTGAGTAGTAATGAGATGTGGCACATATTATCTGAGTACTTAGGGGGCTGGGACAAGAGGATCACAGGCTTGAGATTAGCCTCAGCAATACAGAATGACTCAGAAACCTAGGGAGACCCTGTTTCAAAATAAAAAATATATATAAATAGATGGAGGTTTAACCTGGAAGTTGCATCTCCCTGAGTTCAATCTCTAGTACCACAAAGGAAGTGAATAATGAGGCCATGGCTCACATTCATAATGTCAGTAATTATCATATCCTTATTTTTTTATTTTATTTTTTGTGGTACTGGGGATGCAACCCAGGGGCATTCTACCTCCAAGCTACATGCCCAGCCTTATTTTGTTCTTTATTTTGAAACGGTCTCACTGAATTTCAAAGGGCTTCACTAAGTAGCTGAGGCTGTCTGTAACCAGCATCCTCCTGTCTCAGCCTCCCAAATGCTGGAATTACCACACCCTGCTATATTCTCTTTTTTAATTAATTAATTTATTTATCTATTGGTGGTACTGAAGGTAAGGACAGTGTGATCTCTATTCTTAGTTTAATAATTTCTCTTAATGTTCATCAGAAAATTATCAAATAGTATTCTACACTTTGGCTCACCAGCTAGAGACAGATTTTTGTTAAATGGCTTCCCTTATATTTCTCAAGTTGTATTATATATAACATGATAAATTAATTTAATATTTATAGGGCTTCAGCAATGTACATAACTCCATAATAGAAACTAGAGAGGATGGACATAATAAAGTAGAAAGATAATATATGGTCTGCGTCCTTCAGGAAAATATTGAAGAGACCATGACAGCTGTCTTGGTTGAGAGTAATTGAGATTGGCAGTTCAGATTATGAATGTAACATAAAATCTATAAATGGCCTGCTCCTGTAGTTTACACTTAGGAAGTATTATTATTGTTGTTGTTATTATTATTATTATTATTATTATTATTATTATTATTAGTGCTACTGGGGTTCCTGGAAACCCTTCTACCTCTAGGCTACACTCCCAGACCAATTTTATACTTTTTTTATTTGGCAACAGGGTCTCTTAAACCTACGCAGCTGGCTTTGAACCAGTGCGATCCTCCTATCTCTGCCTCCCAAGCATGGGGATTACAAGCGTGTGCCACCACGCCAGGCAGAAGTTTTATTTTTGATTGGTACCTTAATGCTGTAAATGGTGTATCTTATTATTATATATGCACTCAATTTTGTTTTCAAATGGAAAGTGGAGAAACAGTCCACTATGCATGGTGACTAAATATATAAGGGCAATTTTTGTTACATTAAGAAAGATTAAGCATCCTAAACAAATATATTCATAGTTGATGTTATTAGAGAATAGGAAAAGCTGAAAGTAGCAGAAAACCTATTTGCTGTGTATGAATGCAAAGTATACTTAATTGCTTGAATCTGCGTGATAGAAGGATTCAGTCCAAGGATAGTGCTGCAGTAACATAAAACATATCATAGAATATCACACAATATCACTCTATAGTTATTAAAATTATTTTAACTAATTAATGAAAAAATAGAAATGATTGTTAATCTGTAGTTTTGTGAAAAGGTGTCAGTGCCAATGAAAAACTGCCTAATCATTTCAAATTTTATCATATAAATGTGGTTTCAAGATAAATCTCCCAACATGGCAACAGATATAACTAATAAGTGGCAAATGGTCATAGAGTACCTCTAAATTTCCACAGCTTTTAAAGCTCTCTAGTCCTTTAAGCCCCCAACTGATAACAACACATATTTCATATTCAGTTGAAACAAAATAAAAATGTGTACTCATGGCTATCAGTGATGATTGATATATAGTTGAAAGAGTTCTGTTCCAGTACACTGTACTTCAGAAATATGCTTTATACATGTTGTAGGTCATTGATATCACATCTTGTTTTATGATTTCTGCTTCCAGCTTTATGAAAACTTCTTGGCTAAATCTCCACTAAATGATATATGACTGTAGTGCCTTTTGCTTGAATTAAAGTCTCCAAATGTGTTTTGTGTGATTTTATGTCATTTTGAACTTCACAATACAGGCTATGAATAATTCACTTTGTTGAATAAGAGGCATCTAAAGGTGAATAAGTGAATAACTAGAATGATGCATTTTAAGTATGGTCCCTGGGCACTTTAAAATTTCTCTTCTGTTTCGTAGGCCAAAAATAAAGCATAGAAAGGGTACACTAAGATTTGAAGGTAGTCATCCAGATCTCAAAACTAAGCACAAAAGCCTTAAATCAAAAACAGTTAAATAAGAAGCAGTCAGTCCAAAAGAAAATGCAAAAAATAATGTAAGGTAATAAAATGTTAAATACATTAATTATATCAGAAAATATTTTTTTAAAAATTCTACGTCCTTTAATGAAGATAAGAAAGCTGCTATTCTGATGCTAAAAAGTCTAAAATATCATAAAACAAAACAAAATTTTTATAGAGGACATATTAAGTGCCTCTGTCAGTTATAACTTAGATATTATAAAATACTTTATAAATTTAATTTTTTAAAAAGTAAACCTAAACTTATAGCTTTTGAAGCAATATTAAGTTTCTTGATAAATGTGTTATCTTTTGATAGATAATTTTAATTTATTGGGAAAAGCACTCTAAATTATAAAAGATATTTTACATTTACATTTCCTGGTCTTCTTGTTTTTTTGTTATTGAAAATAATTTCAATTATTTACTTGGAAAGCAATGACTTTCCTTTTGCACATTCAGTGTAATACAAATTATATAAAAGTTTATGATAGCAAAATGGATACATATTTTATACAATATATCTATCACATATCATCCAGGATTTATATATTTATTTTATTACTAATCTAAACATCATTAAACTTTCCTATGTGAAAATAATAGTTAATTTGTATTATTTTGACTATATTGTGACTTTTAATATGAAACCCAATGTATAATACACATTTTTCCATTTTGTATGATTTTCAAGTTAAGAGCACATTTACTGATTTCTTAGTCAGAAATTTAACTAAATGTTAGAGCTTAGGGTATATTATCCTCTATTTGTATTCTTGCTCAAAGCTTCATAAATAATAGAGGTGAACATATAAAATGATGCTATGTGCTTTTATAGAAAATGGCAAAATTTTGGTGTGCTTTTAAAAGAAACTTTTAGTATTTTATTGTCTGGCAATTTAGATATATAAATGCTTTATTTCCATAAAAGTAATCTGAAATTTTTTTCAAAACTGTTAAGAAACTGGAAGGACATGACAAAATACTGACAATTATACTTTCAATTTTTATTCATGAAACTACTGCCATCCTTTATTCTCAGTATATTCCTTCATTATTTTCAGTCTTTTTCTAGGTAGTCTACAATAATTGTATAAGACCTTATTAAAGTGAGAATTTTTAAATATGCTTTCTATTATCACACCAGTATTTACATAAATTTAGGCATTTCTATTTTCAGTGCTGTAACTCTAGTGGCCTTTAATTCATGTATTCAAACAATGCACTTCTCTTAGCAAGATCCTTAAACCAAAATCAACACTTTACATAGTAGCTATATAAAATATTACATTTTTCTTTCATTTACATTAAATGATCATAAAAAATATTTGAAATATTTGAACAGTGAAACATCCTAAATTTGTTTCCTTTTTTCTTCTCTTCTCTCTTATCCTTTACCTTCTTCAATATATACTAAGAAGCCATCAACAAAAAATGATCATAAACCCTCTCAGATTTCATAGGAAAAGAAAAAATATGTTTCTTTTTTTATGTTACTGAAGATTCTGATAAAAAAAAGTACATGGAGAGATTAGATGGTGATTGTTGGGAGCCATTAAGGCCTTCCCCTAGATTGGTGTCTGACTCAGCTGATTGTCTTTCGCCCAGAGTTAACCAAGTTTGGGGTTATGGAAAGTTCAAAGAGGTCTGAGAGAGGATCAGGTGGTGATGACATGAGGGTACTGATAGGCCTATCTGTAATGTATGTGTTTTGTATTGGTCTTTATTGTATTCTGGTGGTGGTAGCACGAGAATGTTGATTGACCTGTAGCTGTGTATAAATACCTCTGGAAAAACAGACCCAGTGTTGGCGCAATAAAGATGAGATTGACCCAGAAGCTGCATTGGCCAGGAGTGTCCGCGCGATAGAGAATACTGACCCAGGCATAAGTCGTCCACCCGTAGGAAATATTGACCCACTAACAGGGGTCGACCGGTGGAGATAGTAGGCTGGAGGCAACACGCGTTAGAAATTAAAATTCTCCATCCTCACGCCTCACTTCAGAACCCGTACTCTTGCCAGCTGGCTCCAGCAGGTGATTTTTTTGTTTCATATTAATTTTGTTGAAATATTTTTTGTATTTATAAGATACAATGTGATATTTTGATAGATGTATACATTGTTGACTGTTAAATTAAGCTAATTAGCATATCTATCACCTCAGATATTTAACTTTTATCATTTTAATGGAGGGAATATTTAAAATCCTCTATTTGAGCTATTTGAAATATACAATACATCCTTAGCTGTAACCAGAGTTCTGTGCTATAGAATACCTAATATAGACCACCACAAATTGCTCCTATATAAAACTTTGTACCTAGTAATGATTCTCCTTTACTTTTCATCCCTGCCCCCAGCATCTTCTAAGATTCTTCTTCTATGAATTCAAATTTCTTAGATTACAAATATAAGTGAGATCATAAAGTATTTGTCTCTTTGTGCCCATCTTTTATTTCATTTAACATAATGTTTTCCAGATTCATCAATGTTGTCACAAATAGCAGAATATTCTGTATTTTAAAGCTGAATAGTATTCAGACTGGGCGTGGTGGCACAGGCTTGTAATCCCAGCGCTTGAGAGTCTGAGACAGGAGGATCGCACAGGTTCAAAGCCAGCCTCAGCTACTTAGTGAGGCTCTCAGCAACTTAGTGAGACCCTGTTTCCAAATAAAATAGAAAATAGGGCTGGGAGTATAGCCTGGAGGTAGAAAAGCCCCTGGGTTCCACCCCCAGTACCACCAAAATAAAAAATAAAAAAAAGAAAGAAAGAAAAAAAAAAGCTGAATAGTATTCTATTGTTCCCTTTTCAACTCATACTTTCTAACACTTATTTTCTTTTATCTCCTTGATAATAATCTAATAGGTATAAAATAATAGCTCAGAGTTTTTATTTGCATTTTCTGCTTATTACTGATATTGAACATTTTTCATATACTTGTTTTCCATTTATATGTCTTCTTTGGAGAAATTTCTGTACAGACCATTGTCCTATTTTTAAATTAGATTGTTTTTTTGTTGTTATGTAGTTGAGTTCCTTAAATGTTCTGGAAATTAATCCTTCTTTGAATAACTAGATTGCAAATATTTCTTCCAGTTTGTAGGTTGTCTTATCACTCTGGTTGTGCATCTGTTTCTTGTTTTGGTACAGTCTCATTTGTCTTCTATAACATTTCTGTTTTGTGCATTTGGTGTCCTACTAAAAAAAATATTTAGCCAGTTGTGGTGGCACACACTTGTAATCACAGTAGTTTGGAGGCTGAGAGAGGAGGATCACAAGTTTGTGGTCAGTCTCAGCAACTTCTGAGGCCCTCAGCAACTCAGTGAGACCTGAGGTAGAATGCCTCAATCCCCAGTACCACACATACAAAGAATTGCCTAACCAGTGTCTTAAAGTGCTCTCCCTATGTTTTCTTATAGTAATTTCAGTTTCCATTCTTATATCTATCTTTGAGTTTATTTTTATATATGGTGCAAATATGAGGTTTAGTCTCTCTCTCTCTCTCTCTCTCTTTTTTTTTTTTTTTTGGTGGTACTGGAAATGGAACCCAGGCGTCTTCTACCTCCGGGCTACACTCCGAGACCTATTTTATATTTTATTTGGAAACAAGGTCTCTTTTAAGCCAGCCCGGCTAGCTTCGAACCTGCACAATCCTCTTGTCTCAGCCTCCCAAGTGCAGGGATGACAAGTGTGCGCCACCATGCCCAGCTGAGGTTGACTTTCATCCTTTTGTGCATGCACATCTAGTTGTCAGAATCACTAAATGTATTTTTATTTCTTTAGTATATATTCTCATTGCCTTTGACAAAAATCATTTTGCTGTGTGTATTTGGATTAATTTCTGGGCTCTCTGCTTTTCTATTGTTTTTGTTTGTTTATTCCCGTATGTTTTGAGTTCAGGTATTTTTATGCCTCTACCTCCCCACTTACATCAGAATCACGTTTGGTATTCTGAATATTTTGAGAGCACAAATGAATTTTGGAAATTTTTCTATTTTTGGAAAGGATCTTATTGGTATTTTAATGGTGATTGCATTGAATATATAGATTTCTCTGTGCATTATGATTATTTTAATTCTTCTGTTCCATGAATTCAGGATGCATTTACATTTTGTGTCCTAGAGTATTTCCTTCTACAGTATTTCATTATTTCATTATAGAAATTTCTCTAAGTTAAATTTATTTCTATTTATTTATTTATTTATTTATTTATTTATTTATTTTGGTGGTACTGGGGTTCCTGGAAACTCTTCTACCTCCAGGCTAACTCCCAGACCTATTTTATACTTTTTATTTGGAAACAGGGTCTCTTAAGCCAAAGAGGCTGGCTTTGAACCTGCGTGATCCTCCTGCCTCCGCCTCTCAAGCGCAGGGTTTACAAGCGTGTGCCACCACACCCAGAAAACTTATTTCTAAATGTTTAACTTTTACAGCAATTTTGAGCAGGACTATTATTTTGATTCACTTTTCAGCAAGTTCATTATTTGATGTATAAAAAGGCTGATATTTTAATAACCTTTTTATTCTGATGCACACAATTAAAATGTACAGGTCAGTGATTCATCATAACACCAATAGTCTATAATCATTGATTGACGTCAAGTATGTAACATCATAGCACCATAGAGTTCTCTGTTGTGCCACGTTTATGTTACAACAATATTCCTACATAAAAATAACCACTCATGTCATTTATAACATTTTCTTGTTTGGTTTTATCAAATAAACAACTTTTCTTAAATACTTTCATCACATTTTGTATTTTCTATTTGTAACGATATTATCAGAAGGGATCTTTAGTTTTACATTATTATTTTTAGAAGTATATATGTTATTTCATGTTCTCTTTATCCATTTTAATTTTAACATGGTTTTATTTGTAACCATATAAAATAATTTATTTTTCCATCTGAACTTTGATTTGAAATTCAAGTTAACTATAATTTAGGGTTTATAATATGCTGAGACCATCCTTTTACATATCTCAGGGCATGTATTTAGCAGTACAAACCTCTGACTTTAAATCAGTAACTATTTTTGTAATTAGGTAATTGAGTCAGGCTATTTTTTATGACTGAACTTTGTCATATATTAAAATGAAATGTTTCCTTCAGCCTAAGTCAATCACTGTTTTTCAGCCATTTTTCTCTTTTTCAAGTTTCAACTTTCTTTTAAATTTCCAACTCCTTTATTCTTCTTTATGTAGAATATTTTTATTTTCTTCTTATATTTCATAGAAATATCATAGTAATTGAAAATATAATTGATATTTTACATTTAAATTACATTTATATTTCGAACACAGTAAGATATATTTTTAAAATATTAAGTAGATACCCTTAAATCCATCCTTTGAGAGAGAGTAATAAAAATATGACATAATACATGAGTAATATACAATAATGTCAGAGGAGATAATACTACTTTTTGACCTCCAAACAAATTTGTGCCCCATTGCTAGAGGGCTGGGAGCCCTTTAAACTTTGTGACCTACTTAGCATGTCTGTAAATGTCATTTTTATTCATAGCAACATTTAATGCTTTCCTGGATTTTGCTAAACTATTTACCACAATGATATATTGCAGAATTGAATTCCACAGCTTGATTGTGTACTGCATAAAGAATTATATTGTTCATCAGTATAAAGTGGAATGAGATTCATTTTCATTGAGAGCTTGTTTCCATGGTATGAGAATGGGAGGAGACAACACCTTATGTTTTCAGTAAAACATTCATTACTTTTATAGCTGCTTTCCTTTTCATAGTTTACTTCTCTCCATTTCTAAGTAAATCACACTATCATGTCTTGTGGCATAATTTTTATATTTATTTTGGCCTTTTTACCCAGCTTTAAAATTTGGCCCGATTTTAATCTGTCACATTTCACATAGCCTTTCTTATAAATGGACTACTGAGTGACACTGATGTACAAAAGAAATCTACAAGCATTGCAAGAAAAAGTCATTAGCATTATGCAGTCAGGAATAACTCAGACTTGGAAATTCAGAATTTTAAAGTTTTGTTCATTGAATGTTTCATGTTGTATTTCCCTCCTATATCTTCTAGATATTACAGAATAATTCTTTCTATGTTTTTAAACAATTTAAAATTATCTTATTTAAAACAAATATTTATATGTAATCAACACTAAGATTTAGATAATATTTTCTTTCACAATTGTGAAAGTTAATACAAATATATTCATGTTAACCCTAAATATAAATGGCTTCAACTTCAAGATATTTGGAATAAACACTTCTGCCCATGATAATCTTTCATGATCAGCATTTTAAAAATACCTACAGGGAGAGAATACAGTTATTTTAAGTATCAGAGAAACTGTTGGTAATAATATTTTTCTTTAAGTATTAATTGTGAAAATAATGATATATCTCTACCCTAAAATATTTCATTAATTTAATCCCAACTGAAAACTGGTGGGGGGGTATTATGGATTAAATTTAGTGATGCTCTACCACTGAGCTACATTCCCAGTTCTTTTTATCTTTTAATTTTGAGGCAGAGGTCTCACTAATTTGCTAGGCAGACTTAAATTCATGATCCTCTTACACCTTCCAAATACTTGGAATTATTTCATGTGCCTCTATGCCCAGCTAGAAAACAATTTATAAGAAGAATCAGAATTTAGAAACTCAATGAAACTGATAAATTATGTAATCATATCAATACTAAAAAGAAGAAAATGACCATAACTATTTCATGAAAATTAACTTGAATAATTCTTATATAAAATTTTAGATGATGTTGAGAGTTTTATCCATTACTGTATATATTATTTTATATTATGGGTAACTACTAGTAAAGACATTGTTGCCTTAATCTTGTTAATTATACATGATCCTATGACTGCTAAGACTAGTCTTCAGCTATGTGAACTTTTCATAACAAACATTGCTTTCCTCCCTTAAAAATGTAATTGCTTAAACAAATCAAATATGTATACATAATTATATTAAGATCTCTAACTCCTCCAGACTAGAATGATCTAGTAATTTAACAAGAATTGCTTTGTTATTTTATAAGCCTGACAGATCTAGGTTTTAATTATCTTCTTACCACCTCTAAGTTTTTTTATATTCAGATAGTATGTAAATTAATAGTCTTTAATTTTGAAAGATTTAAGGGATAAGAATTCCTCTAGAATATTTCTCTTACACCTGTATTAACCAACCACATGTCTGCCTATGGTAGAATAAAATTCATAAAGAAAACATACACACTTAATTCCATATGATAGAATTAATAAGAATAAAAAATTGTTCTAAATAAAATAATTGCTAAAACCATAAAGATCCTCAAAGTATAACTGATGGAACATTAACTTACAAATTTTTTTACACATTTCAAAAACAAGATAAAATTATGTCTATATTCAAATATATTTTTTCAATAAACTTGGTTTTTGTCTTTGATACTGTATTAAAGTTACGGCCTTCCACATGGTAGGCAAGCGCTCTACCACTGAGATCTCTCCCTAAAACTACTTATATTTTACGACAGCATCTCACTTAGTTGCCCAGGTTGGCTTTGAGCTTCTTATCCTCTTACTTCAGCTTCCCAAGTAAATAGGAATATGATTCTGAGTCACAATGACTGCCTGATAATCTTTTTATAACCACCTATATTAATTAGATATTGTCTTAATCTTGTAACTATAGCTAAAATACAAGTACCCTGCTTTTTATTACACCTTACATACTAGGAGACGGAGAGCAATAATAAACCCATGGGAAATAATTATATGATATATATATATATATATATATATATATATATATATATTTCCATTTATCTATGGGAATGGGGTAATGAGAAGAAGTCAATGAAGAGCAAATCTAAGGAAATCAGAAAAGGTTTCTCTTGTTGCATGAATATTTAACTTCAGTGTATAATAAGGGAGTAAAAAATGGCTATTTGTGGGAGGACATTAGAGATTGTCAAAGCTGACTTCGAGATTTAAAGTTTGATTAACTGAAATGAAAAACATAGGTAAAAAGAATCAGAAAAGACGATTCGCAATAATCAGGAGTTTGGATTTGTATATTCTACTTTTGAAGTAGCTATCAGTCTTCCATGGAAAACTACCAAACAGTTTTATATGAGTATACATTTCTACAGTATTGGAAGGTAAATATCATCCAAATATTAGGTGTTGACTAATGATTTCTAAGAGTTTTATTAACAGTTTTTAGGATTTAGAAATCAACTTTATTGAGGCATAATTTACATCAGTAAACTTTGATCACTGAAGGCATACATTTTGATAAGTTTTGATATACACAAACACATGATCACATATTCTTAAAACTATTTGTTCACTCAAGAAAGATAGCATTCCATGTGCTGTCTTTCTGTACCTAGGTTTTTTAAATATTAGTTCTGCATTCTACATTCTGCAATGTATACATATATTGAAATATCAAGTCATATACCATAAATATATAAAATTTGCCATGTGTTGATCAATAATTTTAAAAGGAAATAAACATTCACTCTCCTCAAAACAGTACCATGCCTTCTCAGCCACAGCAAATGCTAATCATCTAATATGTTGAAGAAACAGCATTATAGAGTATGTACTTTTTTGTTTAATCCCTTTATCTCATAATACTTTGTTTTCTAGCTTCTTTGATATACAGTTGATATAAATGCATATATCAAAGTGTAGAAGGTGATTATACAAATGTATACATATACACAAACCACAAACATTGTATGAGAAGGAGGGAGGGGGAAACATTGGTATTGGAAATGCACAAAGGCTAAATGAGTGGTGTGTGCATGTATGCCTCTACCAACTTGTGCCCTATTAAGATGCATGAGCACAGTGTACCAATAGAAAAAAGAAAACAAGAACACTGCTCTTTCTATTAGCCATGAAAAAATATACACTAAGAATAAGCTGAGTAAGAAAAAACAAAAAGAATGTATTGCATGGTTGAAATTCACCAAGAGAATAAAAGGTATGTTTTTACCACAAAAGAAAAGCTAACTCTGAATAGATAAAATGTAAATGTACATTATGTGCATTAGTGAGTTTCCCTCTTATTTAAGTTTTCTTCTTCTTCCTCTGGAGTTCCTTCTATTACCCATTTTTGTCATAAATTCTGCATAGTAGGGAGAGCATCTGATTTTTACTTTTTGTGACTGCTTAATCTCACTTAGCATAAACTTAGCATCCATCTCTTTGTAAATTACATAATTCTGTTTTTCCTGATGGCTGAGTAAAATTCCATTGTGTACATATCCCATAGACTTGTAATCCATTTATTTGTTGATGAACATCTTGGCAGGTTCCATAGTTTGGCAATTGTGAACTGTGTAGCTATAAACATAAACAGGTATGCATTAGTTTCATAGTTTGGTTTCTATTCTTTTGGATAGATACCTGAAAGTGGTATTGCTGGATCGTATGGTAGGTTCCTACTTCTCCACATCCTTGCCAGCATTTGTTGTTGTTTGTGTTTTGAATGATTGCCATTCTAATTTGTGTGATGTGAAATCTCAAAGTAATTTTAATTTCTCTCTGATTACTAATGATGTTGAACATTTTTAAACATTTATTTGCCATTTGAATTTCTTCTTATGTGAAGTATATATTTAGTTCACTTGCTCATTTTTATTTGGTTATTTGTTGTTATAGCAATGAGTTTCTTTAGTTCTTTGTATGTTCTAGATATTAGTTCTCTATTGGAGAAGTAGTTGGCAAAATATTTCTCCCATTCTGTTGGTTCTGTGTTGAGGTTCTTGATAGTTTCTTTTGCTATACAGAAGCTCTTCAGTTTAATGCCGTTCTACATACTGATCTTCTTTTTAAATTCTTGATCCTTTGGGATCTTTTTTAGAAAGTTTTTACTGTGCCTATACGCTAAAATACTGGGCCTATGCCTCCCTCAAGGAGCTGCAAGGTCTCTGGTCTGATTTCCAAGTTTTTTTATCCGTCTTGAATTGACTCTGCTGTGGAGTGAAAAGGAGGAATTTACCTCCATTTCCTTCATGTGGTTAACCAGTTTTGCCATCACCATTTGTTGAAGAGTCTGTCTTTTTTCCAGTGTATGTTTTTGACCACTTTGTCAAAAATCAGTTGACTATAAGTGTGTGGATTTGTTTCTGAGTCTTCTATTCCACTCCATTGGTCTCTGTGTCTGTTTTTATTATTATGACTTTG
Organism: Muscardinus avellanarius; assembly: GCF_963383645.1. Lineage (NCBI taxonomy): Eukaryota > Metazoa > Chordata > Mammalia > Rodentia > Gliridae > Muscardinus > Muscardinus avellanarius. Next base: position 21,530,998 of record NC_137792.1, on the reverse strand, counting down.
TAATATAGCTTGAAGTCAGATATCGTGGTACTTCCTGCATGTTTCATGTGGCTGAGAACTACTTTGGCTATACTGGGTTTCTTGTTGTTTCAAATGAATTTAAGGACTTATTTTTCTATGTCTGTGAGGAATGTCTTTGATAATTTAATAGGCATTGTGTTTAATTTGTTGATCACTTTTGGAAGAATGGCCATTTTCATAATATTTATTCTTCCTATCAAGGGCATTTAAGATCTTTCCATCTCCTAAAGTTTTCTTCAATTTATTTTATTCAATGTTTTATAATTTTCCTTGTAGAGGTCTTTTACCACCTTGGTTAGGTTTATTCCTAAGTATTTTATTTTTTGTGGTATATAGTGAGTGGAAGTGTTTTCTGGATTTCTGTTTTAGTGGATTTATAGTTGGCATACAAAAAAGGTTCTAATTTTTTAATTGATTTTGTATCCAGACACTGCTTAATTTGTTGATAAATTCTATAAGACTTTTGGTTAAGTTTGTTGGGTAATATTATTTTGTCATCTGCAAATAGGGATAATTTTAGTACTTCTTTTCCTATCTGAACTCCTTTGATTTCCTTCTCTTGCCTTACTGTTGTAGCTAGAGTCTCGAATACTATATTAAAAAGAAGTGGTCATAATACACATCCTTGTCTTGTTCCTGTTGTAGGGGGAACTCTCACATGCCAACCTTTTTCAGAGGCGTGACTCTGCCATACAGAATCAATGCTTTATTTTTATATGTTTTTACATGGAAATATTTGATATTAACTTTTGGCAAAACATATCCTCAATACACCTGGATATAAACAACTTATAGCAAAACATGCTTTTTAGTACACCTGGATACATTTTGTGCCTTATCTGAAACAATTCAACCTGCCCTGATGAGCTCATATCCCAATACCGTGGTTGAAAAAAACACCTGAAAATATCCAGATTAATATCATACAATTTATTCTGGTTACCTAGCTACAAAAATCAACTTTATTCTAATTATTAACCTAACTAACAATGGAGCTCTGCAAAGCATGTTCAAACCTAAAGCTAAACCGAAAGTACAGAAAACAAGGGGCTTTTCCATTAGAAAGAACACAAAGATTTTAAGAGATCATTAAGGGGCACAAAACATTTTACTTTTATATTTCATATTTTAAAATACTAAGTATACAATTTATTTTCTTGAATTCTTATGCTCTTTGGTCAGAAACACCACAAAGGTGGAGACTCTGCCTAGCCAATCTCTCTGTCACACATAATAAACTTTAATTAAACTTATCCTTAACAGCTAAATGCCAAACTTACTGTGTCTACTTCTAAAATTGGCTGCTCATTTTATCTATTATTTTTGACCACTAGATATTCTATTAACTTATTCTTACCCAACCACCAAATCCATACTAAACTTATTCTATTTCTCTAGCATAAAATGCCTACATCTAATTTTCTACAATGTCTATTAAGTTATTTACCAAGAGAACTCTTTTGCTTTAGTGAGCAGGCACCAAGGAGGTCCCTGCCTGTCCAACCCTCTGTAGGATGGCAGAGTCCTGACATCAAGCCATTTTCCAGTACTATTAACTGTGTGCTTTCCATTCATCATACACTCCTATACAGGAAAGTGTAGGATTGGTTGGAGGTGGAAAAATATTCTGATTAGTGCTAGCCCCCTAAGGGGGATACTACACTTGACCCCCTAACTTATAAGCAACATATGGAGGGCCTTGCACAGTAGGTATAATTTGCTTAAATTAACTTTTCCTTTCATGGCTAAAATCTTAAGTGAGTTTGGTGTTGTAAGCAGAGAGAAAAAAGCTCTTTTCTATGTAGCATCTTGAAAGTTCTCCCATAGTCATATTCTTCTTAGAGCTATTCCCAGCACAAATCTTAAGGCATTTTTCCAGTCATATTCACATCAATTTTCAGATTATTACAAAACAGCAATCCCCATTCAAAGCAATTTTCAAATTTCATTAATATTATCATTATTATAACTAAAATCAAGAGAGATAATGGCTTCAGTTTTGCCAGTCTTACAGTCCTGCAGAATGCTCTTCCTAGCTGCAGCCCTGTCATACAGCAGGAATGGTGCTGCCTTTGCCACTCACAGCTTTTCCCCATTTAATATGATGTTGTTTGTGGGCCTATTGTATATTGTCTTTATGATGTTGAGCTATGTTCCTTCTATTCCAATTCTCTGCAGTGATTTTAGCAAGAATAGGTGTTGTATTTTATAGACTGCTTTTTCAGCATCTATTGAAATGATCATGTAATTTATTTCTTTGGTTCTATTTTATGTAGTGAATTACATGAATTGTTTTTAGTATGTTGAACTAGCCTTGAATCCCTGGGATGAACCCAACTTGGTCATGGCGTATGATTTTAAGATCTATTACTACAATGCACCAATAAAAATCTTAAAAACATAAAAATAAAAAATAAATAAATAAAATCCAATATTACTAAAGCCATGCTTAAATTTTTTGAAGACTTGCAAAATTATATTTTTTTCTATGCTGTTCCATTTTTATGTGCAGTTAATGAGATAAAATTAAATGTTCCTAAAATTAGGACTTGATCTTTTCTTCTTTGTGCATTATAAATTGATTTTTTATGTTTTCCTACAAAATACACAATCTTCCAAAAAATATTTAAGAAAGTATAACAATACTATTAAACTGATTAAAATGGTATATGGCAAATTAATTGAGTTCATTTTGAATAATATTTATTTAACAATGCTCTTTTCTATTTCTATGTTGTATTTGTCATACTTATGTTCCAAATTATTTCTTGAAATTTATTTGCCTTATTTGTCATTTGCAACTCTTTAACATTTGTACTCCACATGATCACAAAACAGTTTCTACAATGATAGCCCATATATGGCCAAAAACATTTGAATATGATTTATGATTTCTGTTGAATATTACAAAAGCCATGTTTAACATATTAAGTTATCTGGTTGATGAATAGATGTTCCTTAGTATATTCAAGACATAACAAATGAATCAACCATAGTCATTGATCTGGGAACTGATTTTTCTAGTCCTGTATTCACCACTAAATGAGCAACCCTGGCAATTTAACTATTCTGATTGAGATCACTTCTAAAATGTTTGGATTAGTAATTGCTTTTCCAGTTTACTTACCTACTGTAATAATTATATCTTTTTTGTTATTGTTTATTCTTTTTAATCATTGAAAATTTGAGATTTGCATAAAGGTAGAAAATAATACAATAAACCATGTCCAACCAATTAAATTGGCACATATAATATTAAACTAGTTAAAGTTCTTTTTGTATAGAGGATTTAATTTTGAGTTGCATGTTTACCTCTTTATATATATATATATATATATATATATATATATTCTTAGTAAGTGAATATATTGCAAAAAATCTATTATATTTTCATCTATTTTATAACTTTATTATTTGTATAGAATATCAAACTTCTATTTTCTGGTTCACTCAACTTTTTAATTCCTACATTAATAATGTAAATTATACATACTTTATTCTTTTGTATTATATATCATTCAATTCTCTTAATATGTCATAAATTATGTATCTGTTCTCCTGATGATAAATATATAGATGATTTAGAAGCTATCAACATATTATAAAGCTGAAATAAGAAATTATTGGTTCTGGTAGTTTAGAGTTTATCCTGTGAATTAAGTCTTCATAGCTATTATTTTAATAAAATTTTTAATGTTTACTTATGAATGAATAGATATTCTTAGAATTTTATGGGTTCTAATTTTTAATCAGTTTTAGTTTTTACAGAATTTTTTCCATTCTGTTCCATGTCTTAAAATGCTTTTAATATCACTTCATATTTTAAAATTTAAATGTAGTTAAAATAATCAGCCTGTCCTTTTATGATTTTAAGGTTCTGTATCATTTTAAGAATTTTGTTTATACTCTAAGATAGGATGTTCTCTTTAGGTTCATAAAACTTGAGATTTAGATTCTGGTACTTAAACACCCTTATTGTACATGAAGTTAATTAATATGCATTATAATAAAGATACGAAATGTCTCCCACAGTCTCCTATGTTAAAGGCTTGGTCCCTGGCTTGTGCTATTGGGATGTGGTAGAAACTTTAAAAGGTGCATCTAGTAGGAGGTTTTAGGTCATTGGGTTTGTGTTCTTGAAGAAATCTGCAGGAATCTGATTTCATTTGCATTTATTCTCTCTTTAATTCTCTCTTTTGCTTCCCAGCTACAAGGCAAATGGCTTTGCTCAAGCACACAGTCCTTGCCATGATATGCTGCCTTACTGCAGGTGTAAAAACAGTGGAGTCAATTGACCATGAACTGAAACATCCAAATCTGTGAGTCAAAACAAATCTTTTCTCTTTATAAGTTGATTATCTCAGATATTTGTTATAGTAATGAAAACCTGACTAGCATAGAAAAATTGGTACCAAGAAGTGAGATAGTTGTTTCTATGGCCAAGACTATGTAGGATAGTCTTTGGAATTACTATGCAGAAGAAGTTTTGGAAATATTTGAAGAATCTTGGAAAAGGAAATTCTTTTAGGGATGGGATAGGAAAATTATGAGACTTGAAATCTTATGACATGATGAAATAAAGAATTGCATATAAAGGAATATGGAATTGTTGAAAGAACTCCAGTAGCAACCCTTTGTTAGCTACATGTATTTATTAACATTATTGCAACTATAATATAAAGATTGACTATATAACTTAGAGGAAAGTTGATTTATTTTCTTATGGTCTTGAATTCAGTTCATGTGAGGCCAGGGACCAAAGATTTCAGGATATGACAAAATAAAGTAAAGAAAGAGAGAGTATATGGTCTGTGTTCATTTCATGGAGGCTGAAGCAAAAAAAAAAAAAAAGCGCAGAAGAAGAAGAAACCATATATATAATCCTTAAAGCCAAACCCTCAGGGACCACCTCCTTCAGCCACACCCTAAGAGCCTACTAGGTACCACTCAGGTAAATTCATTACAATGCATTTATCTACTTCTGGGTTTATAAGCCTCATGACTCAATTATATCAACTGTGAATATTAATAAATAAGCTCTTTTGGTGACATTTTATATACCACTACACAAAGATTATAAATTATCCATTGGATTTTAGCCCATAGAATAAAATGAATGCCTGTAAATACATGTAGATATAAATAAATCACCAAGTATGATCATTCACTTTCTGATCTCACATATGCTTTCTTTCATATGTGGAAGCTAGAGAAAAATAGGAAACAAAGGGGCTTGAGTTAAATGAGGAGGGAGACCAGTAGAATAGTAGAAGGGGAATCAGGGAGGGAGACAGGAAGGAGGAAAAGAAAATAGAGAAAGAAAACAGATCTATAATGTTATATCCATTATAAAGATATCACTACCAATCAAACAAAAAAAGAAATAGGCTAAAGTGGGAACAGTGACATTTTTAATCCCCACATTAAGATATGTTAGAAAATGCCATTTTAATATCTGTACTTAATATATGGAAATAGAGATATTGAGATTCAAAAATTAATGCAAGTGCCAAACTTAAACATTCACCAGGAAGAAAAGAAAATTGGAATTTTGATAGCTAAGTGTTTTACTACAATAGCAAGAAGAAAAACTGAAAACAATAAACAGAACTTGTAGGATCTCCAGTTAAGACTGCTTATGGAAGCCTGAATTATGGTTGCATAGAACTTATTTGCCTAGCATGTTTGCCATAAGATTTATGTGGTTATTGAACATTTAAAATGTAGCTAGTTCCACTCGAGTCATGTTATGAATGTAAACTATATACCAATGTAAACTATATACCATATTTTGAAGGAAATGAACATAAAGTATACTTAGTATGAAGGAAAGAGCATAAAGTATTTCATTATATTTGTATGTTGATTATGTATTGAACTATACTATTCTGAATATATTGGGTTAATAAAAGTACAAATAAATTAAACTTAATTATTTTTCTTTTTATAGTGTGACTACTAGAAATTTAAAATTATATCTGTGCTTCACATTTTATTTATGCTTGCTTTGTTTCTATGGCACTGGTATAGAAGATGAAAGAGACCTATATAGAAAATCAGTATTTTCAGCAGCATTTAGGGCCCTATCAGTAAAATTCTAGCATTACTTTTAATATTTATTTTTACATTTGTATTTTTCATTTAATTCTCCACTGATACCATATTTTCACCTCAGAACTAAAATATTTATCTGTGTACTAAAGCTTCTGTTAAAAGACATGGTGTTGGGTAGCCAGGCCACTACTGGGGCCATCAAGAGTGGGATCGGTACTTGCAACGCAGCATGCACAGAGAAATATCGCAGAAAATAAAAACATGGTGTTCTGATGGAACATGTTGAAGCTATTGCTAAAGTATCTGATTTTATCCCTTAGCAATCCTTTAGGACATGGTATAATCTGGCTCAGAGGGATTGGCAAAGCTAATGTGGCACATTTTTATTCATCTTATTCAGTGCACAGCACAGAATTAAAGATAGTCTCACTTTTTCTAGATTTACTAAAATGCTGAGGGATAGGGCAAATGGGAAACAAAAGAAAACATATCAGAATCCTTCTTTGTTGTTAAATCTCATTTTCTCTTCTGCTATGAAATCCTAATGAGACAGAGTGGAATACTCATATCATTGCCTTGTTTAATTTTTCTCCGTTGAAACTGAGACCCCAGACAGATCTTATTAACCAGTTTCCTCTTTCTGATTTCACTTGACTTTGCTTGGTTCGTTGATGGCAATGGCCTAGTAAACAAACAAAAAAAATCAACCTTAATAACCCACACTTAACATGTTGAGTTCTAGATTAGTCATTATCTAAATCTTTGGTCTCGGGACCCCTTTATCCTGCAAAAAATCATTGAAAACCCAAAATTACTTTTATTAATATGGAATATACATATAATGACATTATTATGGTTAAAATATTATAACAATAATTACAATAGAAATTAAAATTGAGGGATATTTTTTATAAAATCTGAATCTGAGCCTCAATATTTGTGTCTGTTCTCTCTCTCTCTCTCTCTCTCTCTCTCTCTCTCTCTCTCTCTCTCTCTTTCTTTCTTTCTTTCTTTCTCTCTAGTAATGTTTAAATCATGAGTACTGCCAGGCATGGTGGTGCATGCTTGTAATCCCTGCGCTTGGGAGGCAGAGACAGGAGGATCATTCAGGTTCCAAGCCAGCCTTGCTAGCTTAAAGAGACCCTGTTTCCAAATAAAAATATAAAAATAGGTGTCTGGGAATGTAGCCCGGAGGTAGAAGGGTTCCCAGGAATCCCAGTACCAACAAAAAATAAATAAATAAGTATATATATATATATATATATATATATATATATATATATATTTCCACACATGTTCTAAACATTGCTGTACATTATAATGTAACAAAGCCAACATGGCCTTCAGTGGAATTGAGCAGACATAGATGCCATGCCCCCAACCCTCTAAAACTGAGAGCTAAATAAGCCTCTTCTATTAATTAGTAGAGTTTTTATATTTCATTAAAACAACAAAAATCTGACTTAGATAAGATGAAACTTAGAGAAATTGTCTCACACAATTATGGAGGCTGCAAAGTCCCATGAAAATTCATCTGAAAACTAGAGATGCTCAGTCCAATTCTTAAAGCTTTAGGACCAGGGGATCCAATGATATAACTCAGTCCCAGGTTACAGGCTTAAAATTCTTGAAGTTCTGATATCTAAGTATTAGAACAGGGGGGAGGGAGAGAGGGAAAGAGAGGAAGGAAGGAAGGAAGGAAGGAAGGAAGGAAGGAAGGAAGAAGAAGAAGGAGGAGGAGGAGGAGGAGGAGGAGGAGGAGGAGGAGGAGGAGGAGGAAGAGGAGAGGAGGAGAGGAGAGGGGGAGGGGAGATAGTAAAAGATGGAAAAAGAGAGGAAAGCTGAGAGATGAAAGAGAATGAATTTATTTCCTTGGCCTTTTTGTTTTGTCTGGTTTCTCAGCCTATTGGATAGTACCCATCCACATTGAGGAAAAACCTTCCTCACTAAGTTCACTGGCTCACATGTCATTCTACTCTGGAAACATTTTCACAGAGATACCTTGAAACAGCTCTTTATGTATACCTTCATCTAGTCAAGTTTATACCTAAAAGTAACCACCAGTGGCAACTCAATAATTGCCAAATAAAATATTTAATTTGACACATTTGTGGTTTTCACCATATAATCCACCATTTCTTTAGTACTGGTATTAGCAAATAAAAATATTAAGTTTTCTAGTATGAAAAATAAACTAAAACTTCAGGTGCTCATAAGAAATGCAAATATAAGGATATTTTATTCAGTGATATTTTTAATAATGTAATATGGCCATATTTTATTTATATATAAGTAATATGGAATATGGCCATATTTTATTTAGTAAAAGTAATATGTAATATTGGCCATATTTAGAATATGTAATATGGCCATATTTTATTTATATATAAGTCCTTTCCTGTACCTATAAATTTGATGTATAGGTAATCTTCTAACTAATGAATTCTTCCATAAAGAATCTATTTTAAGCCAGGTGTGGTGGCACATGCTTGTAATCCCAGTACTTGGGAGGCTGAGAGAGGAGGATCTCACAGGTTCGAAGCCAGCCTCAGGTACTTAGTGAGGCTCTCAGGAACTTAGTGAGACCCTGTTTCCAAATAAAATATAAAATAGGTCTGGGAGTATAGCCTGGAGGTAGAAAGCCTCTGGGTTTCATCTGCAGGACCACAAAAAAAATTTTGTTTTAATGAAGTAATGACTTTCTAAATTTTAGTTTAACTAACCTCCTTAAATTTCTTTCATTTATCTTTAACGTTGACATATAACTCTTGCTTTTAATTATTTAATAATATGTATTCATTTCAACATTTACAATTGAACATATTGTCTGTAGATTTTTAGGTGAAGGAAAAGTATAGATCTAACAGTTTTTTTTTTATCTATCTGGATTCCCAGTAACAACTCATAGTGGTTTTTTATTTGATTTAGCTTAATATTTATGGGATGCCCACACTGCCCCTGCCATACCAAGAGACAGCTGCTTTGGACTGTCATATCGAATCATTCAACTAACTCACTTACCAGATATTTTTATTTTTTGGTGGTACTGGGGTTCCTGGAAGCCCTTCTACCTCCGGGCTAAACTCCCAGACCTATTTTTACATTTTTATTTGGAAACAGGGTCTCCTAAGCCAGCATGCGCGGCTGGCTTCGAACCTGCACGATCCTCCTGTCTCTGCCTTCCAAGTGCAGGGATTACAAGCATGCACCACTATGCCCGGCCTCACCAGATATTTTTAATTGTAGTTAACTTTCTTTTTAGTTTTTCTACCAGAAAAGAGTATATTTCACCTAAGTCCAACTAGAAGGGCAATCATTCAAAACACAAACAAGGAATGCTGGCAAGGATGTGGAGAAATGGGAACGCTAATACATTGTTGATAGTATTGCTAATTAGTGCAACCACTTTTGAAAACAGTACTCAGGATCCTTAGAAGAATGGGAATGAACCTACCATATGATCCAACAATACCACTTCTGGGTATCTACCCAAAAGAAAGGAAACCAAACTACCAAACTAATGCATGGATATCTATGTTAATAGTCACACAATTCACAATTGCCAAGCTATGGAACCAGCCAAGATGTCCATCAACAGATGAGTGGATTACAAAACTATGGGATATTTACACAATGGAATTTTAGCCATAAAGAACAAAATTATGTCATTTAGAGGGAAATTGATTGAACTGGAGAACATTATGCTAAGCGAGATTAGTCAGTCCCCAAAAATAAAAAAAATGGATGCTCTCCTTAATATGCAGAATATAGGAAGAAAATGGGTCACAGGAGGATCTCTAAATGAAGAAGAAGAAACTATAGATGAGTAAATAAGGCGATACAATTGAGGGGGATAGGAGGGGGAAGTGGAAAATTCCTTAATATACATGATATACACTCACAAACATATCAAAGTCAATCAGTAAGCCAAACATGATAAGGAAGGAGAGAATATAAAATGGGATGGGAATTGGATAAAGGCTAATTGAGTGATGTATGCATGTATGACCCTACCATCTTTTACTCTATTAAAATGTATGACTATAATGCATCAATAAAACTTTTCTAAAAAATTAAAATTTTCATATGTAGAACAAAACAATATAAAAACAAGCTATTTGTTCACTTGTCTAAATCAGAAAATCAAAAGTTTGATTTATATGAACTCAATTATTTAAAAAATATTCCAAGTTATGTCACTATCTCTACCAACACATTTTCACCATCAGATATCACCATTACAAGATTATTTTTACTTTAGTTACCTAAAACATAGTGATATCTGTAACTCATTCACCATGTCTTAAAAACAAAAAATAAAAGAAGAGATATGTAAGCAATCACACATACGTATAAGTCCCAACTGTTAAAGTAGCAGGGTGTAGTTGCCTTGAATTACTCAGTGTTTTTTATAGTAACCTTTGAATACCCAGGGGTATTTTTGGAAGAATTGGAGCTATGATGCCCTGTTTAACATATTTTGAAAACCAATCTCTCAGACTGATGGCCACCAGATTAAGCCAGTTAGAAAAGGCTAGACAAAGATAAAGCCAATATTTTACATCTAGCTCTTTGTCCATACAGTTCCCTGACTGTAATATACTAAGAGTGGGGAAGATTAATATCAACAGAGGAAGATTATTCTTTGTATTATTCAGTCCTGTTCACTGATTAGAAACAACACAATATATAACCTTCTTTTGATTATGCTTTGAGATTTGCAAACTTTTCAGAAAAGTATATGTGTATGTATGTATGTATGTATGTATATATATATATATATATATATATATATATATATATATATACATATGAAAAATTCCAGAGGTGCTCAGTTGAAAAGATTAAAGGATAGAAAATTACTTCCCTGAATAAAAATGAAAGAATTTAGGCTATTGAACTACAACAAAGGAAAGTTATCCAAGCTTAATATATGTCTTCAAGTATGTTTGAGAATATCCTCAGTAGAAAATTAAGCAGTTGCTCCACTTAGGAAAAATTGTAGTAAAGAGAAATGACTTACATTGAAATAGATAAAATAGGGGTAGGAGATTTAGGTCTATTAGAAAATCAAAAGGCTTGAAACAAGATATTTTAAAAGTAACGTGGCTTTTATTGCTTTTTGGAACTAGTGCTATATTATTGAACCCTACTACTTTCAATTTATAAGAAAAATAAGCTAAATAACAGAGTAAAAGATGAAGAAAAAATATGCACTAATGAGGCATAACCCCTGGCATTGCTTTCAATCTATTTGGGAAAATAGTAAATGTGCATTAAGTAAATGTTTGGAGGTAAAAGGATTGTTTTTTATAAACATGTATGAGCCTCTACCTGAAAAAAATCTTCCTGAATGGGATGATGCAGACTCATATCTATTTACACTGTATGGAATATTCTTTCTCTTGGTTGCTTTAGAAAATCCCCTTGCCTTCGGTTGTAGGAAGAGTTATAGAAAGGGGAAAACAAAAGAGAGCTTCTCTTGCATTTTTCACAAATTTTTTTCTATTAATTTACTGGACACTGCAAACATTCATGCACCTGAGAGTAACTATGGGGAAAATGTTGTCAGTTTTTATAACAATTATGGGAATAGGAATAGAAATATCTAATAGACATCCTTTCTCCAAACTTACTGAACTGGTTGTATCTTTATAACTGAAGGAGCCCTAAACCTCTCCTTTTTCAATACCAATCTTTTTGTTCATTCTTAACACTCTCTAGTTTGAATCTTGTTTCTAAGTTTTTAGGATATAGAAAAATTTCTCTTTCTTCTCTCTTAGTCCTTGCCCCATGGGACACCCTTGAACCACTACCCAGAAATCTACTCTAGGGAAATCATAACAGTTTTAGAGGTAAGAAAAGTAACACAGCAGAATTTTTGTTTTCACTACCTAGTCTCTGGAGGTATGGTGGGAGAGGAGGCTTTGAATGTACTTACTTTCCCAAAGAAACAACAATAGATATCAGTCATTTGGTGGTTTCTATATGTAAAATGATTTATAATTTTGATTAAGTAATAAAAATTGATATTTTGGGTCCCTAAAAGTTAAATCTCAGTAATTTTCATATAGTTAAACTCTGAGAGAAAAATATTAGCGATCTTATATATAACATAATTGATAAAAACTGGAGTCTTCATACTTCAAATAAACCATTGAAAGTATTTATATAGTAATGAAAGGAGCCGACATATTATCAGAATTTTATCATTTCCAAATTACCACCTACTTTCTTCATTTTATCTCAGCCATGTTGATACATATTGGTGTTTTGAGTCAGGTATACTTTATTTTGTAACATTCCAAAAAAGTTTTGTCCTATTTTAAGGTTATTTTTTTCACTTGTAGGAGTTAAAGTTATATCCTGAACAGACTTTGTGAAGTTAAATATTTCCTCATGTAAGAACACTCACACTGGGCTGGGGATGTAGCACAGTAGTGAAGCACTTGCCTAGCATGCCAGAATCTCTGGGTTTGATTCCGGACACCTTCTAAATACACAAAAAGTATACAAATATAAGTTTCCTGTGAAATGTGTTCACACTAAAATAAAGTGAAAGAAAGAGAAAAAATATTGGCTATGGATTTTCAAAACTTATATTCTCACCTGATCTGGCATGTGTGATTATAAGATAGTGATACATCCTATCACCTGCATATCAAATTCAAGTTACCAGCTCTCTCTACTCATAAAGAAAAAGAGAAATCTAAAATACACACAACAGAAAGAGGTTCGAAGACATTTTAGATTCTAATCAAATAAATTCAGTTCTTCATATATAAAAGAAAAATGTTACTTGGGTTGGTTATGGTAAGGAAGTGGTTTTAGCTATAAGTGTGTAGAAGTCTAGTCATATATAATCTTAAGATATAGCAATATTCCCTACATCTTTGAATCTCTAACAGAACAAATGGTTCATAATGGGTACTCAATAGTGGATAATGAATTGAATTGGTTTCTGGGCAGTAAAATGTTGCTGACAATAGAGATTAACATTAACTTATTTTTTTTTAATCACAAAGGCTTAGCAAGAGATGATAAAGAAGAAAGAATTAGAAACTGAGTACCAACTAGTTTGTGTATCTGGCCTTTGCTCCATATTCTTCTTAATTGAATGGAAATATCACAAAGATAATCAAATAAAAAGTTCAGCTTCTCGCTATTATAACTGAGTTTAAGATTAAGGAACAGTACTGAATACAGAAAATTGGACTTTAATGTCAGTACTCAGAAATGATATAGTAAATTAGATTATAGAGTTTTAAAATTACTTATTTAGAAGCAAGACTTTGATTCATATTATGCTTTAAGCCCTAGTTATGGTTTTCGAATATCTTACCACAGATAGGTGAACCAAACCTGTTTAAAGCTTTGAAGTTTGATTTGAAGGAAAGTATTTTATGAGAGAAAGTCTACCTCTGGGAAACATTAGCAAGGTTACTTTAGGAAGTCTATTGCTCCTGCTTATGACAAAGACCTTAGTTTCAAAGAAGGCTTTCTAGGTTATGCCTGATATATGCAGAGATATATACATAAGTGGCTATACTTCATCAGACAAAATAGATTTTACATATAAAATTGTCTCTGGAGACAAAAAGTCATTAGATACAGAGAGAAGGTTAATTAAACAGGAATATATAACACTCATAAATATATACCCACCCAACATCATAGTACCTAAACACATAAAACAAATATTGACAAATCTGACAACAGAAATTAGTGGCAACACACTAAAGTAAGAGACTTCTATCTCTCCTACAAGAATGAACAGAACATCCATACAGAAAATCAATAAAGAAACAGTTGAACAGAAAAATATTATAGACCAAATGGACCCATCAGACATTTACAAAACTTTCCATGTAATAGACATTATTCTCAAAATCACATTGTTCTCAAAAATCACATGTAACATGCTCCAGGATAGAACATATGTTAAATCACAAAATAATACTTAACAAATTTAAGAAATTAAAATCATTGTAAATATCATTTCTGACCAAAATATAATAAAGCTAGAAATTAATAACAGTAAGAAAACTAGAAAATCACAAATATGTGAAAACTAAACATATTCTTAAACAACCATTGGGTCCAGAGTAATTCAAAATAGAATTTTAAAAGTATCTTGAGAAACATTACAATGAAAATATAATATGCTGAAACACCTGGGATTCAATAAACAGAAGTACTAAGTTAAAAGTTTATTACTAATAAATGCCTATCTTAAAAGAGAATAAATTTTTTTAATAAACAGTCCAGCTTCATATCTCAAGGCACTAGAGCAACAATCCAAGCCCAAAGTTAGCTGAAAGAAGAAAACAATAAAGGGCAGATAAATAATAAATTAAAAAGAAAATACAAAAATAATTGAAAAAATAGAACTATGGTTTTGGTTTTCAAAACTATAAAGAAAATCGAAATTCACTTAGATTGACTAAGTTTAAAGAGACAACTTAAATAAATCAGAAGTGAAAGAGGAGACATTACAATATATGCTTCAGAAATAAAAGGGATCATAAGTAAGTATAAATTATGGACCAATATCTCAATAAATAAACTGTAATAATTTCTAGAAATATAGAACCTACTCAAACTGAATAAAAAACAAATAGAAGGCTTGAATAAAACAATAATGAATAAGAATTTGAGTCACTAATCAGAAATCTCTATATAAAATATAGAAGAAACAAATATATAATAAACTTACCTCAACATAATAAAGTGATATATGAAAACTCCATAGATAGCCTAATTAAATAGAAATAACTGAAAGCTTTCTCCCTGAGATCTGCTACAAGGCCATGATATCCACTTTTATTACTTCTTTTCAGCATAGCATTGGAAATATTACCCAGAGCCATTAGACAAGAAAAAAAAAGCAGTTCAAATCAATCACAATGGAATAAAATTGTTGATTATCAGATGATATATAAGTAGAAAATTCTAAAAATTGCACTATAATATTTTAGAATAAATTAATTCAATAGAGTTGCAGGATATATCAACATACAAAAGTTAATTGTATTTCTACACACAAATGGCAAACTCTCCAAATAGAAAGTCATGAAAACAATCCCATTCATTCACAATACCAACACAAAGAATAAAATACTTTGTTAACAACTTAGAAAGAGGTGAAATTTTTTTATAATAAAAATTATAAGATGGGGCCCAGGTCGCGGGACTCTGGGCCCCGGCCGAACTGCGCGTAGCATGCCAGACCCCTGGAGAAACCGGACCCAGTAAGACGCTGGGTTCTGGGCGGGGGTCGCAGGCTGGGCACGCCAGATGGGGCCCGGGTCGCGGGACTCTGGGCCCCAGGCCGAACTGCGAGTAGCGCGCCAAACCCTTGGAGAAACCAGACCCAGTAAGACACTGGGTTCTGGGCAGGGGTCGCGCGCGGCGCACAAAAGCCGGGGCCCAGGTCGCGGGACTCTGGGCCCCAGGCCGAACTGCGAGTAGCACGCCAGACCCCTGGAGAAACCGGGCCCAGAACAGAAAAAGATAAAGAAAAATATCGGAGAGGTGGTAAGAAAGCCGTTATGGATGCCAGGACACTGGAGATGCAGACAAAACTTATCTAAATGCACTGGAACTTATGGAAAAATTCGCCGTGAAAGAGGACTGCTATTTCTCTATATTGTTAAGAATCTCAGACATCACATATAAGGAGAGAGTTTAGCGGAGACCAAGGAGAAATGCGGTGTTGAAAGAGTTCTCCGCGATGGTGGTGGAGACTTGTATTCAGGAGAAGCAGAAACCGGATCTTACCAACTTTATTCTTTTGGAGAAATTACACCAAATGTCGAATGCTACCATCACGCATGCTTAGGAACACTGGACAACATTCAGAGTGGAAAAAGAGCCTGGGCAGGATTTGAAACGGTGGAGGCAGTGGCAATGCCAGTGGCCAATATTCGGGGGAGGCACAGATCTGATACATTACAACTGGAACCTTTGAAATAATAACCACAGAGACAGTGATCGGAACCTGCTGAGGGGTTAGGCGGGCGCCGGGGCCAGTGGCCGACATCAGAGCCTGCCGTGAGGCAAGGCCAGTGTTGGGGCCCCCGAGGACGGGACCGGAGCCTGCTGAGGGGTTAGGCCGGTGCTGGGGCCAGCGAGGCTGGCATCGGAGCCTTCCATGAGGCAAGGCCGGTACTTGGGCCTCTGAGGCCAGGATAAGAGCCTGCCGAGGGGTTAGGCCGGTGCTGGGGCCAGCGAGGCTGGCATCGGAGCCTTCCATGAGGCAAGGCCGGTACTTGGGCCTCTGAGGCCAGGATAAGAGCCTGCTGAGGGGTTAGGCCGGTGCTGGGGCCAGCGAGGCTGGCATCGGAGCCTGCCTTGAGGCATGACCAGTGCTGGGGCCTCTGAGGCTGGGATTGGAGCCTGCAGAGGGGTTAGGCCGGTGCTGGGGCCAGCGAGGCCAGCATCGGAGCCTGCTATGAGGCAAGGCCAGTACTGGGGCCTCCGAGGCCAGGACAAGAGCCTGCCGAGGGGTTAGGCCAGTGCTGGGGCCAGCAAGGCTGGCATCGGAGCCTGCCATGAGGCAAGGCCGGTACTGGGGCCTCCGAGGCCAGGATAAGAGCCTGCTGAGGGGTTAGGCCGGTGCTGGGGCCAGCGAGGCCGGCATGGGAGCCTGCCTTGATGCATGACCAGTGCTGGGGCCTCTGAGGCCGGGATCGGAGCCTGCCAAGGGGTTAGGCCGGTGCTGGGGCCAGTGAGGCCGGCATCGGAGCCTGCCTTGAGGCAAGGCCGGTACTGGGGCCTCTGAGGCCGGGATCGGAGCCTGCCAAGGGGTTAGGCCGCCGCTGGGGCCAGTGAGACCGGCATCGGAGCCTGCCGTGAGGCAAGGCCAGTACTGGGGCCTCCGAGGCCAGGATAAGAGCCTGCCGAGGGGTTAGGCCGGTGCTGGGGACAGCGAGGCCAGCATCAGAGCCTGCCTTGAGGCAAGGCCGGTACTGGAGCCTCGAGGAACATTGGACAACATTCAGAGTGGAAAAAGATCTTGGGAAAGATTCGAAATGGTGGAGGCAGTGGCAATGGCAGTGGCAAGTACTCAGGGGAGGCAAAGATCTGATGCATTATACCTGGAATCTTTGAAGTAATAACTCCAGAGGCAGAATGCTACCACCACGCACCCTCGAGAACATGGGACAAATGGCTGGGCGAAGATGATTCTCGAATTGGAGCCTGCAGAGGGGTTAGGCTGGCAATGGACACAGAAAAGCTGGGATTGGAGCCTGCCGTGAGGCACGGCCGCTACTGGGGCCCCCGAGGCCGAGATTGGAGCCTGCCAAGGGGTTAGACCGGTGCTGGAGCCAGTGAGGCCAGGATTGGAGCCTGCCATGAGGCAAGGCCAGTGTTGGGGCCTTCGAGGCTGGGATCAAAGCCTGCCGAGGGGCTAGACTGGTGCCGGGGCCAGCGAAGCCAGGATCGGAGCCTGCCAAGAGGTTAGGCCGGTGCTGGGGCCAGTGAGGTCGAGATCGGAGCCTGCCGAGGGTTTAGGCCGGTGCCGAGCCAGCAAGGCCAGCATCGGAGCCTGCCGTGAGGCAAGGCCGGTGCTGGGGAGTTCAAGGCTAGGATCGGAGCCTGCCGAGGGGTTAGGCTGGTATTGGGGCCAACGGCTGGCATTGGAGCCAGCCTTGAGGCAAGGCCGGTTTGGGGGCCTCCAAGGCCAGGATCGGAGCCTGCCGAGGGGTTAGGCCGGTGCTGGGGCCAGTGAGGCTGGGATCGGAGCCTGCCGTGAGGCATGGCCAGTGTTGGGGCCTTCAAGGCTGGGATCAAAGCCTGACAAGGGGTTAGGCCGGTGCCGGGGCCAGCGAAGCCAGGACCAGAGCTTGCTGTGAGGCAAGGCTGGTGCTGGGGCCTCCAAGGCCGGGATTGGAGCCTGCTGAGAGGAGCCTGCTGAGGGTTTAGGCCGGTGCCAGGCCAGCAAGGCCAGCATCAGAGCCTGCCGTGAGGCAAGGCCGGTGCTGGGGAGTTCAAGGCTAGGATCGGAGCCTGCCGAGGGGTTAGGCTTTTGTTGGGGCCAACGGCCGGCATTGGAGCCCGCCTTGAGGCAAGACTGGTTTGGGGGCCTCCGAGGCCAGGATTGGAACCTGCCGAGGGGCTAGGCCAGTGCCAGGCCAACGGCTGGGATCGGAGCCTGCTTTGAGGCAAGGCCACTACTGGGGCCTCCGAGGCTGGGATCGGAGCCTGCCGAGGGGTTAGGGCAATTCTGGGGCCAGCGGCCAGCATCGGAGCCTGCCGTGAGGCAAGGCCGGTGCTGGGGCCTCCAAGGCTGGGATCAGAGCCTGCCAAGGGGTTAGGCCGGTGCCAGGGCTAGCAGCCAGCATCAGAGCCTTCCATGAGGCAAGGCCACTACTGAGGCCTCCGAGGCTGGGATCAGAGCCTGCCGAGGGGTTAGGCCGGTGCTGGGGCCAGCGAGGCCGGCAATGGAGCCTGCCTTGAGGCATGACCAGTGCTGGGGCCTCCGAGCCCGGGATCGGAGCCTGCCGAGGGGTTAGGCTGGTGCTGGAGACAACGAGGCCGGCATTGGAGCCTGCCATGAGGCTAGGCCGGTGCTGGGGCCTCCGAGGCCGGGATTGGAATCCTGCCAAGGGGTTAGACCGGTGCAGGGGCCAATGGCCAGCATCGGAGCCTGGCGTGAGGCAAGTTCACTCCTGCGGCCTCCAAGGTCGGGACCAAAGCCAGCTTAGGGGTTAGACCGGTTCAGGGGCCAGCGAGACCAGAACTGGGGCCTCCCATGAGGCAAGGCCGCTGCTTGAGCCAGCGAGATCTGGATCAGTCCACTGAGTAGCCAGGCCACTACTGGGACCATCAAGAGTGGGATTGGTACTTGCAACGCAGCATGCACAGAGAAATATCGCAGAAAATATAAATCAGACGCTTCTCTTAATCAGCAATAACTAGGAGGAAAAGGGCAACAGGAAGAGGTTGAGCTATAGAATGAGCCCTATAGTGAAGCAACTAATGTGACCAATCAGAGGGTATATAATACTGGAGGACGGAGCCTCTTTAAAACGCAGGAGGTATATAAACACATGTATCAAAGTAAATCACCAAAGAAGTGTGGGATGGAGGGGGGGGGAGGGAATGGGATGGGGGCTGGAGGAGGGCTAATTGGATGATGTGTGCTTGTATATCCTCTCAAGTCTTGTACTCCAATGTGATTGATATATGACTACAATGCACCAATTTAAAAAATAAATTAATTTAAAAAAATAATAATAATAAAAATTATAAAACACTGAATTAAATTTAAAAAGGCAGAGATAGACAGATATACTGTGTCCACAAAATGAAAGAAGAGTTAAAATGTTATCTATAGATTCAATGCAGATCCATCATATGATCTAGTTATACTACTCCTGGATATCATTCCAAAGGAGCAAAAGTCAGTATATTATAGCAATACATGCATATCTATGTTTATAGCAAAACAATTCACAATTTTCAAATTATGGAGCCAACCCATGTTTCCATCAACTGATGAATTGATCACAAAATTATGGGATATACAAACAATGGAATTCTACTCAGCAATAAAAAAGAACAAAATGTTGTCATTTTCAGAAAAATGAATAGACCTGGTAAACATTATGTTAAGTGAGATTAGCCAGTCACAGAAAGTGAGGGGTCATATGTTTTCTCTAATATGCAAAAGTTAGGGAATAATTGGGATACCAGAGAAACTTCGTATAATGGAGGAGAAGCCCCAGTAAAGTAAGGATGGTCTAGGAGGGAAAGATAATTAATGAAGGAATAATTTCCATTGATATTATGTACATATATGAGAACCAATGTCAATCTCAGTATAATTTATGGGGAATGAGGAGTGGGGAGGGAATGGGAGAAATCTCATGAAGTGTTGTGTACATGTATGTCCCTATAACTATACATTATATTATGTTGTGAAACTATAATTTACCAATAAATATATAAAAGTAAAAATATACCTAGATTATTAGTATCATCTTCCTCACTCACTCTCTTAGTCTTTGTGTGTGTGCATATATATATATATATATATATATATATATATATGATTGATAGATAAGTAGATAAGTATCTAAGAAATATTTGAACTCCTATATTTATTGCAGTGTTATTCATAACAGCTAAGAAGTGGATACAACTGAAAAGGGTCCAATGATGGATAGACAAAGAAAATGTCATATATATCATATTTTATACAGATAGATAAAAATGTGATATATTGCTATATATATTGTGTCCATTCCCAGATCTTTTGTTTTTATTTTATACTTCTATATAATATGCATATGTGATATATATTATTATATATAATAACACATGTATAGTATATATGTTGCATTTATATAAAATATAAAGCATAAAACCAAAGTACATTATATCAAGTAAAATAAGACAGACTCAGAAAGATAAACACTTTATGATCTCCCTTAATCGAGGAAAATAAAAATGTGAATCTCAGAGACAGAGTAAAAAGGTGTTTAGCAGGGGCAGATGTATAGATATAGTTAATATATAGCTGTTGGTAAAGGGATAGAAAATTATGGAAGATAAATTATGGGGATCTAATATACAACAATGTGACTAAAGAAAGCAATATTGTCCACTTAAACTTTGCTAAAAGGGTAGCTCTTAAATATTTTTACCACATTCCTGAATAAGTAACTATATGAGCTAATGGATATGCTAATTATGCTGTATTAGAGTAAATTTCTCACAGTGTAATCATATATCAAATAATAATGTTGTGAAACAAGTATATACCATTTTAATTGTAAACTATAACTCAGTGAAGTTAGAATAAAATAAACATGCTTTGGTAAACCAAAGTATTTTGTTTCTATTATCACCTATATACTCTTGAGTTTTCTAGGTGATTAATAATGAAAGAGAAGCAAACTTATAGTTTCTGCTACCAAGGTTGTCAACAAGTGCTAGAAAAAAAACCAAATTCATTTGCATACCAATAATGGAAATAATACAGGACTAATCACTTAATAATTTCTCAGTATTAAATACAAGTTTAATGATTTCCAAAACTTCAATTTTTTTAAGGGAACAGCTCATTCAGCATAAACTGTGCCCTTTTATTTCAGTCAGAAAGTAGAAGAAAGGGTATGGAGTTATAAGTCACTTAACAAAAGTCACTCCTCTTCAGGGTTTTTCTAGGATTGAGAAGTCTTTTAAAATGTATCTTGAAATTATTAACTGTATAGAAAGTTATATTCCTCCAGAGGAAATTTTACCACTTTGCCCCCCCTTTTTTTTGCAGTAGTAGGGATAGAACCCAGGGGCATACTACCTCCAAGCTACATCCCCTTTTTTTTTTATTCTTTATTTTTTGAAACAGGGTCCCACTGAGTTGCAAAGAGTCTTACTAAGTAGCTGAGGCTGTCCAAAAACTGCAATCCTCTTGTCTCAGCTTCCCAAATGCTGGAATTACAAGCGCGTGCCATCATGGCCAGTGGTCTTCTGCAATGTTTTTAACATGCATAGATGTTGGATATTATAAAATGATTTTTTAGCATCTATTGATATGATTATGTGATTTTTGTCCTTAGTTCTATTTATGTAGTGAATAACATGCATTGATTTGTGTATTTTGAACCAGCTTTGCAGGTAAATGGATTACAAAATTATGGGAAATGCACACAATGGAATTCTACTCAGCAATAAAGAACAAAATTCTGTGTATACATGTGACTATACCAATGTTAATTTGGATATTCTGTATTGGAAGGAAAGGAAATGGAGTGGGGGGCAACCAAGTGCTATGTGCATGTATGTCATTGTCAACATAATTAACATTATAATGTAAGACTATAATACACCCATTAAAAACACATAATTTTTTCAAGAGAAAAAAGTGTAGAAAGTACAGACTAGTGTCAATTACTTAGAATAAGATATAGCCACTATGCCTTCTTTAGTTAAATAAATATGTAAGCTATTAAATACTGAATCCATTAGAGTTAATAAAATGAAATGTATACTTTCTGAGAAATAAAAAATGTGCTGGACATGGTACTCTCAGTACTTGGGTGACTAAAATAGAAGGATTGCCAGGCTCAGCAGTTTAGAGAGAGACCCTCAGCAACTTGACAAGATTGCATTTCAAAATAAAACAAATTAACCAGCCATGGTGGCACACACTTGTAATCCCCGTGCTTGGGAGGTGGGGATCGCGCAGGTTTGAAGTCAGCCATGCTGGCCTAAGAGACCCTATTTCCAAATAAAAATATAAAAATAGGTCTGGGAATGTAACCTGGAGATAGAAGGGTTTCCAGGAACCCCAGTACCACCAAATAAATAAATAAATAAATAAATAAATAAATAAATAAATAAAACAAATTAAAAAGGGCCGGGGCTATAACTCAGATATAGAATGCCCCTGGGCTCAATCTCAGTGCCCTTCCACCAAAAAAGCAAATTTCTTTTTTATCTTTAATTTAATTTTATAAATTTATTCGTTTATTTTAAATTTTTATAAATTTTATTTTTATTGCTGTATTATAATCATACATCTTAATGGAGTACAAGATGGTAGAGGCATACATGTACATATTACTCATTTAGCCCTCACCCGATTCTTGCCCCATTCCCTCCCCCTCTCTCCTTCTCATGTTTGATTTACTGATTGACTTTGATATGTTTGTGAATGTACATCATGTACATTAGGAAATTTCCCTCTTACCCCCTCCTATCACCCCCAGTTATTTGCTCATCTCCGTTTTCTCCTCCTCTATCTAGAGTTCTTGCTATGATCCATTTTCTCCCTAGCTTCTGAATATTAGGGAGAGCATCCAATTTCTTACTTTTTGTAACTAACTAATCTCATTTAGCATAATGTTCTCCAGTCCCGTAAATGATGTAATTTTTTTTTTCTTTATGGCTGAGAAACTCATTGACTAGTAAGCTAGTAAGCTATATAAAAATGTGTATTAATTTTTTTCTTCTTGGTTATTTACCTATACATAAGTATAATTGAAAATTAGATCGTATTAAATTTAAATGGGTATTGTACCTGCAACTTAAGGCAGGAATTCCAATACAATTTTTCTTTCATAAGTATATACTATATTACATTTTATTTTAGTGAATTCCACAACAAAGAGGTAATATCCACGTCATGAAATATCAGTTCACTTGCAACATAAGAATAAAATGTTTAAAGAGTCATGCCTGAATATCCAATGACCAGATTATAGAAAAGGCTAGAAAAATGTTAGAAATGTATCTAAGGTTCCAAATTTCTCAAGACCAGGGAACACCAGGAGAAATTTTTTCTTTCATTTTGTAATAAAATTATTTGGCATGGAATTAATGACTGTCACAGATATGACTTTAAAAATGAGAGAAAATCATTTAAGCAATATCTAGATTTCTGAAGTGTTATATATAAAATGTATAATTATGCTTAGCATCACAATTTACATTAGCCAAATTATGAAATCACCTAGATATCTGTCAGTAGGTGAAAAGATAAAGAAAATGTGTTACTTATAAAAAGTGGAATTTTAGTCATCTGTATAGAAAAATAAAGTTATATTGTTTTTAGAAAAATGGACAGACTTGAAAAGCATCATGTTAAATAAAATAAACCAGACTCAAGAAGTTTTCTCCTATATATAGAAACTAGAGAGAAAAAAGAAAAAAAATCTTGTGTAAATAGAAGATAGACAAGGAGAGTAGAAAATCAGGGGAAGGAATAAGAGAGATAATGGGAAATTAAATTGGTCAAATTGTGTTAAGTGTATATACAATATGTCACAATGAATTTCACTATTATGTGTAATTAGTGTGCACTAATAAAATTTTGAAAAATAAATAAAAAACAACATGCTAGGTAAAAGAGATATATAAAATATATTTTTTAAAAAATATTCAAGGCCAAGTAAACATCTTAGTCTATAGAATTTTATATTTCATCAAGAGAAACCAGTTTGCACTCCCATACTTCTACAGTATTACAAATAGGCAGCAAAATATAAATATATCCAAATAAGCAAATAAATGAAAAGAAATTAAGCTCTGGTGACTTCCAGGAAGATGGTGATCAAGAGAAGCAGAACTTATGAGTCCTGCTGACACCCAATCTTCATTGCCTCAAAAACAGCTTTCTACAAAGCCAGAAAATTCTATCAATAGAGGAACAAAAATGATAAATACAAGGGACAGAGAATAAGATTAGAAGACTGACCAGACGGCAAAAAATAAAACTTACCCACTTTGTGACAGCAGGTGCCACAGCAGTGCCATCTTACCCCACAGCACCAAACTCCAGAGATGAAAAGGAAAACAAGGACCTGAAGTGAGCATCTGCAGATAAAAGGGTTGTAAGTTATCAGTTCTTCCTGTGCAAATACCAGCTACAACTTCCAATGGCTGAGCTTACCACGCACTCCAGGGTACCAGAGTGGAACTCAGCACCAGAAAAGAAATCTGCATCCCTCACAGACAAGGACACAATGGCAGCACCATCTTGTCAGTGGCGGCCAAGCTCACCATGCCTGCCAGAGATATAGACTAGTGCACACCAAAATCATAAGTGAAACTATGGTACCTGCGGAACTCCCAGCACTGGGCTTCCAGGGACTCTTGCAGACACAGTAAACTCCCTGGGTCTGAGATTTTGCAGTTGAACCCAGTGAAGGAGTAGTGGCAGCTGAGAATACCACACCTTCCAGAGATTCAGAGCAGTGCTCAAAAATACCATAAGTGAAGTCACAGTTCCCACGGGAAAACACCCAGCCTGGTGCCCCCAGGGACTCCTGCAACTCCAATAAAGTCCCTGGGTCTGAGACTTTGTGGTACATCCCAGAGAAGGTAGGAGTAGTAGAGTATGCTGTTAAACACAGCAGAGGCTCAAACAGACTCAGGCTCTGATCAGTAGAAAGTGTGGGGGGAGACCTATACTTAACACTAGACACAACTAGTAGGATCTTTGGGATCACCACATACCTCCCAATTATAGTGAATGGGGAGAAGTCAGACCAACCCAGCCCTAGCTATGAAGAACAGAGAGTCCACCACTTACCTGAGGATACCTCTAAATTCCTACTACTAAGATTGGAACAGACATAATATCCAAGATGTCAAGACATGAAATAAACAAGCCTGAGAACCATAAAAATATGAGACTTAGGAACTGTGAAGAAATAATGGAAATCATGAAATGCAAGAAATCATGAAATCAAGAAATGCAAGAATTTTGAATCCTGATCTTCAATATGATAAAGGCCTCATGGCAAATGTACAGGAAATGAAAGAAAAAATGGAGACACTAAGAAAGAATCAGAGGTCTTAAATGAAATGAGTCAATAAATGAAATGAAAACAGCAATAGAAATATATTCTGGAAGATTAGATAAAATAGAAAATAGAATATTAATGTTAAAAAACAGTTCATTAAAAAATTAGAGCACTTCCAGGTATGGTGGCACGCGCATGTAATCCCTGCGCTTGGGAGTAAGAGACAGGAGGATTGCCCTGGTTTGAAGCCAGCCTTGCTGGCTTAAGAGATCCTGTTTCCAAATAAAAATATAAAATAGGTCTGGGAGTGCAGCCCGGAGGTAGAAGGGTTCCATCCCCAGTACCACCAAAAAAAAAAAGAAAGAAAGAAAGAAAGAAAGAAAGAAAGAAAGAAAGAAAGAAAGAAAGAAAGAAATCACAGTCAACAGCATACCAAAGTCATTGCAGCAAGAAAACCTAAACATCCAACAACTATGAAACAACATGAAACGTCCTAACTTAAGGATAAAAGGCACTGAAGAAGGAATAGAGATACACGCCAATGGTATTTGTAATCTCTTCAGAGAAATAATTTCAGAGAATTACCAAACATGGAAAGAGATTTGGACTTATACATTCAAGACTACTGTTAAAACAAATACTGTTAAAACAAAGACAAACACAAGGACCTCCCCAGGTCATGTAATAATCAAAATTACCAACAGATAGGCCAAGAAAAGAATCTTAAAAGCAGTTAAAACAAAAGAATGGGTGACATATAGGGATAAAACAATAAAAATTACCCCAGACTATACAACCCAAGTTAGGCATGCTAAGAGAGAATGGTATAATGACCCAGGAAGAAAACAACTTCCAACCAAAACTTCTATATCCAGCAAAGTTATTATTCAAAATTGATGGACAAACAAAAGTGTTTCAAAATAAGCAGAATCTCAAAATTTCATGAATAGAAAGCCAACACTAAAGAAAATACTTAAAGAAATAATCCATAAAAAAGAAAAATAGCACATTTCAAAACCAGAGAAGAGATGAAGTTGATCAGCGGAGAATCTAATAAGAAATTACATTATACCAAGCAGAAGATAGAACACAAAGTGACAGGAAACAAAAATAATAACTCTGAACATCAAAGGACTTACCAATCAAAAGACATAGACTGGCAATGTGGATTAAAAAAACATAATCTAAATATATACTGCTTGCAAGAATCTCACCTTAAAGCCAAAGACATTCATAAACAGAAAGTGAAAGGATGGAAAAAGATATATAATGCTAATTGAGAGCAAAAACAGAAAGGGGTAGCAACGCTGATATCCAACAAAACAGATTTTAAACTAAAACACATCAGGAGACAAAGCAGGGCACTTTCTTTTATTAAAAGGAACAATTCAACAAGAAGATATAATGATAATAAATGTTTATGCCCCAAATATAGGTGTATAACAAGCCCTTCAGGAATTCAGAATTCAAATAGACCTAAATACAATAATATTGGGAGACATTAACACAACTCTGATGGCACTAGATCAATCTTCAAAGCAAAAGATTAGGAAAGACTCTTCAGAACTAAAGAAAACTATAAACCCAATGGACCTAATAGACATATACAGAATATTTCAACCAGGAACAGCAGAATACACATTCTTCTCAGCAGCCCATGGAACCTCCTCCGAAATAGATCACATCCTGGGCCACAAGGCAAGCACTAGAAAATTTTTAAAAATGTAATATAATTCCCTGCATCTTTCAGACCACAATAGAATGAAAGTAAAAGTCAACAAAAGGAAGACTATAAGAAACTATTTAAATACATGGAGATTGAATGATACACTATTGAATGATGAGCCAGTAATATCAAAAATAAGGGGAAAAATAAAGACATTCCTGGAATTAAATGAAAATAGAGTCAACAGTTTACCAAAATCTATGGAACACTTTGAAGGTGGTGTTAAGAGGAAAGTTTATAGGACTGAGTGCTCCCATAAGAAGAACATAAAGTTGCCAAGTAAACAACTAAATGACATATCTCAAAGAACTAGAAAGACTGCAACAGTGTAATCTCAAAGCCAGCAGAAGGCAAGAAATTATTAAAGTCAGAGCAGAAATAAATGCAATAGAGAACACAAAAAAACAATTCAAAGAATCAAAAAAACAAAAAGCTGGTTCTTTGAAAAGATTAATAGGATTTACAAACCCCTGGCCATCCTAAACAAAATAAAGAGAGAATCAACTCAAATTATTAAAATTAGAAGTGAAAAAGGAGTCATCACCACAGACAATTATGAAATTCAAAGGATTATCAGAAACTATTTTGAAAATGTATATTCCAATAGACTGGAAAACATGGAATAAAAAAAAGATTTCTAAGCACATATAACCTATTTAATTGAACCAAGAGGACATAGCAAACCTAAACCAGCCAATAACAAGCAAAGAAATAGAAACAGCAATAAAAATTCTGCCATAAAAAAAGCCCAGGACCTCATGGGTTTCCAGCTCAATTCTACAAAACTTTCAGTGAAGAAGTAATCCCAGTACTTCAAAACTTGTTCTGAGAAATTGAAATAAATGGCATTCTCCCAAATTCCTTCTACGAGGCCAGAATCACACTAATTCCAAAACCAAATAAAGATACCTCAAGAAAAAAATTATAGACCAATATCTTTCTTTAATGTTTTATAGTTTTCATTGTAGAGGTCTTTTACATCTTTGGTTAGGTTTATTCTTAGGTATTTTATTTGTTTTATAGGTTATAGTGAATGAAATTATTTCTTTCATCGTGGATTCATTGTTGGAATACAACAATGAATACAAAATTCTGCAAATTTGCTAAATTGGTTAATAAGCTCCAGTAGTCTTTTGGTTGAGTTCGTTGGGTCTTCTAGATAAAGGATCATGTTATCTGCAAATAAGGATAGTTTTAATTCCTCTCTTCCTATTTGAATTCCTTTAATTTCCTTTTCTATTTCTTATTGCTGTGGCAAGAGTCTCAAGGACTATATTGCAAAGGAGTGGTGTTAGTGAGCATCCTTGTCTTGTTCCTGATTTTAGAGGAAATTCTTGCCATTTTTCCCCATTAAAAATGATGTTGGCTTTGGGTTTATTGTATATTGCATTAATGATGTTGAAATAGATTTAATCTAACTCCAATAACAGTGGCAAGCATAAAGAAATCAAATAACAAGAAATGCTGGCAAGGTGAGAGTGCCAAATAGTTGATCTGCTATGGAGATCAGTGTGGAGATTCCTTAGAAAACTGGGAATGGATCCACCATATGACCTGGCTATACCACTCTAGGGTATTTCTCCAAAGGGGTTGAAATCAGAGAACTACAGTAACATATGCATACTTATGTTCATAGCAGCACAATTCGTAATAGCCAAAATATGGAACCAACCTAGGTCTCCATCAACAGATGAATGGATTGCAAAATTATGGGAAATACACACAATGTAATTCTACTCAGCTATAAAAAGGAACAAAATCATGCCATTCACAAGAAGATGGAAAGACCTGGAGAACATTATGTTAAATGAGATCAGCCAAGCACAGAAAGAGAAGGGACATATATTTTTCTTTAATATGCCCAAACTAGGGAATATTAGAAATACCAGAGGGACTCCAGATAATGGAAGGGAAACCTCAGCAAAACGAAAATGGAAGGGTCTGAGAAGAAGAAGGCTGAGGTTGATTAATGGAGGAGCTCCATTTGAATATGTGTAAAAGGGTCAACCTGAATACTCATTGTTGGGTGGAGGGAAAAGGAAGTGGGGGAGACCTATCATAGTCTGAATGTATGCCATTTTCAATATGATCCACATAAAAATAAAAAATCAAGAAATTAAGCTCTGCATATGTTAGCTATCAACACTTCATATTTATCCTTTAATATTAAATATTTTGAGATTATTCCACATGATCACAAGATGTTTAATAAAATATAACAACTTCTCAGGAGCCCTCTAAATTCCATTAAAACCTAGCACATGTAGTAAATATGGTAATATGATACCCAGAATATTTGGAAGGGAAAACTTGACATCTAGCTTTGGGGAGGTCATTCAACATGCCAATCCAGCTGTCAGCTCTGTTTAGTTTTTTACTAGAATTCTCAACTTTAGAGAATAGGCTAAAACTAAAATTATCCCTCTTGAGGCCAGTACACATTTGGTGGTTTTGTCAGTGGAGGACACAAAGATCTGACCATTTTGCTTGATATCAGGATACAATGAGAAGATATTTTTATTCCAGAGTTCCTCACCAAATTGGACAAAATTGTCAGGCGAGCATCTCAGTTTGACTTCATCCTCTGCCTGACCCGTCCTTTGCCTCACTTAACATGTGTTGATTCCTAATACCTATATCATACCTCAAATTGTGTTTCACATCTGTTTCTGAGAAAATAGGCAAAAAGATAGTGTTTTGCAGCTAAATCATTCACCATGTACCTGGCTATAAGGAGAATTCTTAGTAGTAAATGGAGCTGGATGAACCTTTGGCACAAGGTAACTACAAAGTTTTTACAACTTTTAGTATTGATTGGTCATGAATTAGGAGACCATACCAGTGGAAAGGGATTCCACTATATGCACAATATATTATATTTGTGATATTTATGGAAGAAATGTTATATAGAAATATAATAAAGCACATGAAAATAAGCTCAGCATTATTAGTCATTACAGATATGCAAATCAAAACCATAATACAGTGTGCATTTACATGCAATAGGATGGTTGTATTTAAAAAGTTATACAATAACAAATGTTTATGGGGATGTAAAAAATGGAACCTTTATATCTTGCTGGGAAATAAAAAATGGTTATCACCTTGGAAAACAACAGTTCCTTAAATATTAAGCATGGATTAACATATGATTTTGCAATTCTCCAACATATATACCTAAGAAATGAAAATGTATTTCCAAACAAAAACTTGTATAGAAATGTTAATTGCAGTATTACTCATAATAGTCCAAAGTGAAATCAACCAATTTTTCTTTAAGGTGCCATAAAGGGCTACATTCAAAGTTATTAGAACAGTTCCTGAAAGCAGATAATCTAATAAAATATTAGATTTTTGAACATTTGAATATTTTGAACATTAAAGTTGATAGAAGTAGCTTTAGTACAGAAGAATTTATATCTGAGTTTTTTCACTTTTTTGTTTTCTACACCTTTCCATTGAATATCTTAAAACGTGTTGAAATCACTTGCATAATTCAAGTAGAACAATACATATTTAAGTATATTGAACTTACTTTTGTATTTTTTATACTACTGTTTTGAATAATGGAAAATTTCAAACTTATTTGGCAAGTTAAATATACCACTAAGTTACTATATTTAGGTATAATTGAGCTCTGAGTATTTTCAGAGGTAGGACAAAGTTAATGTTCATGTTTAAATTCTCCTCATTCCATTTCTGTCTAAAGTTTACAATGCACTTTCTTTAAAGGATGCATTTAGCAGATGATAAGCACAGATGACCTGTCCCACAGCACATTCTAAACAGCTGCATCTTGAGCTGGTATTATTTTCCTGGTTGCATTAGCATTCAGCTGTGTGATAAATATCAACTGCCTAAGACTTCTAAGCTTTGTAAACTTGGTTGGGTGATTTTGTACCTCTAGTTTTTAGCTCTTTATCATTCTCTTATGGCACTTCAGTCAGAATTCCTCCTTTAAGTAAAATTTTATTATAGAGAAGGGGATGTTTCATCATATCATAGCTTACATTTTCAAGTTTTCTACATGAATGAGAATGACAATTAAGAAATAACCCGCAGACAACTTGATCATTTTTTCAGAATCAGGTAGGGTGATGACATAATAACCAAATATTTCCGTCAATAATCAGATATTAATATAAAAGTCTAACATATAATATTATTGTTAATATTAAACTAAAAAGCCTTATTCTTATTACATATTACTCTTAACAAAATGCTTATACATATATAACAATTGATTCTCAGAAATAACATATGAGAATATTTGAAGTCTTTGGAATTTCAGTTTTATAAAAGGAAGTTCCGAGGCCCAGAAAAATTGTGAATTCAACAGAGGAAGTTTGATATACATAATTATTAAACTATTATGAAAGAATGGTTATAAAATGTAGCAGAAATATGTATGATAACCTATGCCAAAGTGAGAGTACCCAAGGAGAGAATACTTGGAAGGAAACCTCCTTTCCCAAGGCTGGAATTCATACCTCATGAGAGAAGGTGGATTTCCAGCTCACTAAAAGGCAGGAAAGTATGCTTGTTTCTCTGAGCCATAGCTGGTCCACCGTCACAGGTCAAGTAAGAAAGGATGTTATCTAAGGTATAGGCAAGCCACATCTGATGGGTGGTCACATGGGTGGGCGAAAGGAATAGGAGTGTCAGCACTAAAAAGAGATCTAGTACTGGTGATGTTAGCATTGTGAGAACTTAAGGAACATGGTCACTAGACGGGCCAGAACTGTGAGGTCACTGGGGGACTTCTAGTGAATGTCCTCAAACGCACACCTTTCACCAGTGGCACAGCAGCTGGAATCAGTAGAGACCTCTCTCTCTGCAATGTCACTACAGCGACCTCTAGTGAGAGACCTTAACACTGACTTCACTATAAAAATGCATTAAAGAATTCTATTATTGCACAGTAATCATTAAAGGCTAAATTTGGAGCTAGGAGATAATAAGGTAATAAGTATCATAACACTCTGAGAGCTTCAGTGTTGATTTTTTAATAATTTTGACATCTGACAATAACAATAGCTAGATGAGCCTTATTGAATATCTTAATATCAACCAAGATGTCTACTTTTATCATAAGCCCAATGTGACATTTGTAAAGGCCAATACCAGAACTTGGCTAACATCTCACTTGATCATTCAACATGCTTTTGAGCATCTTAATGGGTGATAGTATGATAGATGCTCTCTCTTAAGCATTAATATCTAAAATAGTTATCCACAAATTTTGTTCACTCTCTTGCCAATCTATATGTTCTACACCAGACCTCTCTGTTTCTATCTTCCAATCATTTTTCATTTGGGCTCCTTAACTGTAAACCAAGCCATCCATAATTATCATGAGTCCACATATTTTATCTTTAGTCAATTCTCTTTTTGTTCAAAGTGAATGACCATATACAAATTTACATCATTGCCTATTAGGTAGACTTTCCCTTACTATAACTTTTCAAGGTTACTCCTGTGTAAGGAAGCTATTTAGACACAATTCGTTTTCAGTTTGCATCCAAAACCAAACTTATACAATTTTGAGCTAGACTTTTGTTGCTCTTCTCTATTTGCTGTGCCTAAGTATCCCCTACATA
This sequence comes from Muscardinus avellanarius, assembly GCF_963383645.1. NCBI lineage: Eukaryota > Metazoa > Chordata > Mammalia > Rodentia > Gliridae > Muscardinus > Muscardinus avellanarius. Next base: position 21,498,338 of record NC_137792.1, on the reverse strand, counting down.
AAAACAAATATGAACAAAAAGCATTTAGCACAACCAGTGTGTGATACAGAGTTTCAGGTCATCTGCCTGCACAGCTTAGTTGTGACCTCTGGTCTAGTTTCTATCTGATCCTTGGTGTACTACTTTAATCTTATTTAATGTTGTTAATGTACCCACCTATGTTTATGAGTTTTGAGGCCTGACATAATGCTTCTCATAATTGGCAGCTCCAGTGTCATGGCAAACAATTCAATGTATGAGAATCAGGTGGTCTCTCTCAAACATAACCTGGAAACTTCTGAACTGCTCTTTAAATGATACATGATTTTCTCTGTTGATCATATGTCATTTCTCTAAAATCAAAGGAGCATGTATTGTATTATTATTAGAGCTTGCCATGGGATTCATATCATGTTGCTTTCCAAAGTAGATACTTCCAGTATAATAGGATTTGCTGAGTTGTATACCTCTAAATGGCATAACTGCTTGCACAGTATTCTCAGTCAGCTACAGAGCCCTTTGCTCAAGTTGTCCCACTTAAACCTGGCAATCTTTCTTATCTCTAAATAAATGAATCAGAACAGTGTTCGATAATATGAAATATGCTTCTATCAGAACCAAATATATCTACCTTTTTAGTAGTCAGAGGTGTAAGGCACAATCATTGATCTTCTGTTTTAGAGAGTATATCTCAACATTTCTCAGACCACTGGAATTCTAACACTTTTCACCTATGTGGCATTTATCTCCTACCCTTTACATCACATGAATCTTACTAAGGCCTCAGATGAGTGTGTAAATAATTGATCTTCCATATTTACTAACATGATATCAGTAATAGAGGCCCAATATAATTTTCTGAGGCCCAATATAATTTTGACATTTTGTGGGGTAGTTAAAGCTTTGAAACAAAATCATAAATATATGCTATTGTCTAAATGAAGTAAATGTGAACTGCTTATATTTTTTGATGATAGTAAAACAACTTATTCATGCCATCAAAAACTATGTACCAAGAATGTGAGGACATGTTAATCTGATTTTATAAATTATTCACATTTTAACACCAGGCATGGTGGCACAAGCTTGTAACCCCAGTACAAAGGAGGCCTAGACAGAAGAATTGTAGGTTCAAAGACACCCTCTACTGCTTAGTGAGGCCCTTTACAATTTAGTAAGACCTTGTTTCAAAATAAAAAAACTGGTCAGTGGGTATCTTTCCAAAGGGGTTGAAATCAGCGAACAACAGTAACATATGCATACCCATGTTTATAGCAGCACAATTTGCAATTGCCAAAATATGAAACCAACCTAGTTCTCCATCAATGGATTGCAAAATTATGGGAAATACATACAATGGAGTTATACTCAGCAATAAAGAACAAAATCATGTCATTTGCAAGAAAATGGAAAGACCTGGAGGACATTATATTAAGTGAGATTAGCCAAACACAGAAAGAGAAGGGACATAAGTTTTCTCTAATATGCTCAAGTTAGGGAGTATTAGAGATACCAGAGGGACTCCAGATAATGGAGGGGAAACCTCAGCAAAGCCAGAAAGGAAGGGTAGAGGAGAAAGAAGGCTGAGGTGAATTAATGAAAAAGCTACATTTGAATGTGAATATAACATAGTTAACATGGACACTCAGTACTGGAAGGGAGGGAAAAGGGGAAGCAGATGCGGGTGAAGGATAACAAGTACTGTGTGAATACATATCATTGTCAATATAATCCACATAATGGTGTGAGAATATAGTACACCAATAAGAATAAATAAATAAAATAGAGGGCGAACTCTTTGGAGGGCTCAAAATGGCGACTGCGGGACTCAGCATATCTCGGTATCTGAAACACAAAAAAGTTCAACTACTGAGAAGGCAGCGTCTAGATGAGCAAAATAAATACAGCTCATGAACCAAAACAGAAACAGGAACCACAGAGAGGGAACCCAATAACTCTGAACTGTGGGATCACTGCAAAAAGCCCAACCGCACAACTGACCTGCTGCGGACCTGCAGCCAGCGCCATCACAGCCACGGGCTTGGGCCCAATCTGCAAACTTTGGTGCGGCAGCCTCAAAAAAAATCCAGATAAATAATCCAAGTGTTTGAAAGTGTCCACAGATCTCCAATATCCTAAGTGGCCAGCGACACCCAAGCCAAAATCCATGTGCTCACCAAAGGCAGCACCCACAGTGGCACAGCCCTTCAGGGACCCAGGGGAGGAACCCTGTGCGCACAGGAAAGCCTCAGGATCCAGCAGCACAATGAGCCTTCCAGTGGTCCAGACTACAGCAGCCAGGTAATCTTGTGTGACCAGAGACGGGATCTGGCAGGCTACTCTAATTAGAACCTATAGTGACACAGGAAAGGTGCTCAAGACGTGGTACCTGCACAAAGTAACAGGGGGGGGCATGCCAAGTCTATATTAGATGCCTTCTGCACAAAGTAGTCAGAGGCTAGAAAAGAGATCACACAGAGACTGGATGAAAAGCTAACAAGAAGGCAGAGAGCAAATAAGAGACATTGGAATATACTCCAGAATCTACCAGTGATCAGACATACAAATAATATATGAGTCCAGCCCCATATTTGTAAATTAGTAGGACCTTTTTTCTTGTTTGCTTTTTTGTTTTGTTTTGTACTGTTTTGGGTTTCATTTTTTCTTCTCTTTCTTTTTTTGTGGGTTTTTATTTTACTGGTTTTGTTGTTTGTTTTGCTTTGTTGTTTCAAATGGTTTCTAGTTCTTCTGAGTTTATTTCATTTTTGTCCTTTCTTTTCTTTTTTTTCTTTTCTCTTTCTTATTCCTTTTTTTCTTTAATTTTTTTCCTTTAAATATAATTGTTACCTTTTCTATCTTGTTTTGTTACTTTATTCATGTTTATTAGCTCCTTCCCCCATTCCTTTTACAGACTTTGAAGGCAGTGTTAAAAGGAAAGTTTATACCATTGATTGCCCACATTAAAAGAACAGAGAGTTGCCCAGTAAACAACCTAATGACACATCTCAAGGATCTAGAAACACTGCAACAGTGTAATCTCAAAGCCAGCAGAAGGCAGTAAATTATTAAAATCAGAGCAGAAATAAATAGAGAACAAAAAAAAAACAATTCAAAGAATCAACAAAACAAAAAGCTGGTTCTTTGTAAAGATTAATAGGATTGACAAACCCCTGGCCAACCTAACCAAAAGAAAGAGAGAATTAACTCAAATTATTAAAATCAGAAATGAAAAAAGAGACCACCACAGACAGTGTGGAAATTCAAAGGATTATCAGAAACTATTTAGAAAATGTATACTCTAATAGACTGGAAAACATGGAAGAAATTGACAGATTTCTAAAGACATATAACCTACCTAAACTGAAACAAGAGGACATAGCAAAACTAAACCAACCAATAGCAAGCAAAGAAATAGAAACAGCAATAAAAATTCTGCCATCAAAGAAAACCTCAGGCCCAGATGGACTTCCAGCCAAATTCTACAAAACCTTCAGTGAAGAACTAATCCCAGTACTTCAAAAATTTTTCCGGGAAATTAAAAGAGATGGAAGGCTCCCAAAGTCCTTCTATGAAGCCAGTATCACATTAATTCCCAAACCATATAAAGATACCTCAAAAAAGGAAAATTATAGACCAATATCCCTGATGAACATAGATGCAAAAATTCTAAACCAAATACTAGCTATACACATTCAAAACCATATAAAGATAATTTTACACCATGACCAAGTTGGTTTCATCCCAGAAAAGCAAGGCTGGTTCAACATATGCAAATCAATACACATTATTCACCACATAAATAGAACTGAGAACAAAAACCACATGATCATATCAATAGATGCTGAAAAAGCATTTGACAAAATCCAACAGCCATTTATTTTAAAAACACTGCAGAAAATTGGAATAGAAGGAACATATTTCAATATCATTAAGGCAATACACAATAAACCCAAAGCCACCATCATATTGAATGGGGAAAAACTGCATGAATTTTCTCTAAAATCAGGAACAAGACAAGGATGCCCAATAACACCACTCCTTTTCAATATAGTCCCTGAGACTCTTGCCACAGCAATAAGACAAGAGAAGAAAATCAAAGGAATTTGAATAGAAGAGAAGAATTTAATATATCCCTATTTGCAGATGACAATGATCCTTTATTTAGAAGACCCAGTGAACTCAACCAAAAGACTACTGGAACTGATTAACCAATTCAGCAAAGTAGCAGGATACAAAATCAATACTGATTAACCAATTCAGCAAAGTAGCAGGATACAAAATCAATCTAAAGAAATCAGTTGCTTTTCTTTATGCAAACAATTAATCCACAATGAAAGAAATAATGAAAACAATTTCATTCACTATAACCTCAAAACCAATAAAAGACCTAGGATAAACCTAATCAAAGTTGTAAAAGACCTCTACAGCAAAACTATAAAACATTAAAGAAATTGAAGACCTTGGGATATGGAAAAATCTCCCTTGCTCATGGATAGGCAGAATAAATATCATCAAAACGGCCATTCTGCTAAATTTGATCTATAGATTCAATGCAATCCCTAATAAAATACCAATGACATTCTTCATAGACCTGGAGAAATCAGTAATAAATTTTATATGGAAATAGAAAAAAAAACAGAATAGCCAAAGCAATCCTCAGCAATAAAAATCAGGCAGGAGGCATCACAATTCCAGACTTCAAATTATACTATAGAGCAATAGTAGTAAAAAATAAAGCATGGTATTTGCACAACAGGTTGACTGACCAGTGGAATAGAATAGATGATACAGAAACAAATCCACACACCTATAGTCAATTGATCTTTGACAAAGGGGCCAAATTTGTATGCTGGAGAAAAGACAGCCTTTTTAACGAATGGTGCTGCAATAACTGGCTATCAATTTGTAGAAAGATGGAACTAAATCCTTACCTCTCATCATGCACAGGAATCAAATCAAGATGGATCAGACTTAATAATTAGACCAGAGACTGTGAAGCTATTAAAAGAGGGCATAGGCTCAACACTCCAACATATAGGCACAGGCAGTACCTTTCTCAACAAGACCTTCAAAGTGCAAGAAATTAAAGCAAGAATTAACAAGTAGGATGGCATCAAACTTAAAAGTTTCTGCTCACCAAAGGAAACCATCAAGAACCTAAAGAGAAAGCCTACAGAATGTGAGATCTTTACCAGCCACCACTCAGATAGAGGGCTAATATCCAGAATATACAAAGAGCTCAAAAGACTCTACACTAGCAAAACAAATAATCAAGAAATGGTCAACTGAATAAACACTTCACAAAAAAAAGAGATACAAATGGCCAATAGATGCATGAAAAGATGTTCAACATGATTAGCCATCAGGGAGATGCAAATCAAAGCTATGATGAGATCCTATATAACCCCAATTAGATTGGCAAGCATAAAGAAGTCAAATAACAAATGATGGCAAGGAATTGGGGAAAAGGAACTCTTTTACACTGTTGGTGGTAGTGCAAACTAGTTTATCCACAATGGAGATCAGTTTGGAGATTCCTTAGAAAACTGGGAATGGACCCACCATATGATCTGGCTTTACCACTCCTAGGTATCCTTCCAAAAGGATTGAAATCAGAGAACTACAGTCACATGCACATACCCATGTTCATAGCAGCTCAATTTGTAATAGCCACATTTTGAAACCAACCTAGGTCTCCACCAACATAAGAATGGATTGCAAAATTATGGGAATAACACACAATGGAATTCTACTCAGCTATAAAAAAAAGAACAAAATCAGGTCATTTTCAAGAAGATGGAAAGACTTGGAGAACATTATGTTAAATGAGCTCAGCCAAGCACAGAAAGAGAAGGGACATATATTTTCTCTAATATGCCCAAAATAGAGATTATTAGGAATACCAGAGGTACTCCAGACAATGGAGGAGAAACCTCATCAAAGCTAGAATGGGAGGAGAGGAGAGGAAGAAGGCTGAGTTTGATTAATGACATATGAATTTGTATAAAAATATGAATATAACATGGTTAAACTGGACACTCATTTTTTTTGGGGGGGCACAAAAGGGGGAGGGTACCAAGCATCGTCTAAATGTATGCCATTTTCAATATGTTCCACAAAAAAGGGAAGAAATCAGATGCTTTCCCGAATATGTGAAAGCTAAGGAGAAATGAGTAACAGGAGGAACCGTAGATGAAGGAGATCCTATAGAGGAACAAATAAGGTGACCTAACTGAGGGGATGAGAGTGTGAAAAGATACTCTCTAAAGCACGTGATGTACTTAAACATATCAACGTCAATCACTAAGCCAAGCATGGGAAGGAGGGTTGGGGAAGAAGTGAGGTGGTGATTGGGTAGGGACTAATTGGGTGATATGTGCATTTATGTATGCACAAGTCTTATATCCCATTAAGATGTATGAATACAATGAACCAATAAAAAATTTTAAAAAATTAATAAAATAAAAAATAAAGTTACAAAGTCAGCCTTAGAAACTTGGTGAGGCTATCAGCAACTTAGTGAGACCTATTTCAAATAAAAATAAAATAAGACCTGGGGTAAGCCTGGAGTAGAAGCCTCCTCAATTATATTCCCATTATCACACAGACACAAAAATCAAACACAGTGCTAGTCTTTGCTTCTAATCAGAAAGCATAGTTTAAATTTTTAGGTCCAAGGGGTCATAGATTTTTTTATTTCCAATTTTTCATGTGCATTTTCCTAGATATTGTCAACCTAAGTCTCGATTATGCTTTTTTTTCCAATTTATTTATTGACTTTGTAATAGCAGATATGCCAAGGCTAAGAAATCAACTTTTTCTGAAACTCTGCTTATTTTACAATTAAGTATTTTCTGCACCTATTCTACAGGAGATGAGAGTCATCATGTTCTTTTAGGGAGTCCCCCTGTTGTTCACAACTCATTTTATATTGACAATTGATCACCTTAATTATTTTTATATTTTTATGGAAGGATCAGTAAACATTTTCTGCAAAGGGCCAGAGAATAAATATTTTAGGATCTGAGAGCCACATATGGTCTTTGCTTTGATATTTCTTTTAACAACTCCTTAAAAGTAAAAGAAAATTCTTATTTTAAGGGACATATCCTTTTCTAATGCATCAGTGACTCCCAGCTATTGATATCTGATTCTAGGGTTCTTAAAATTACTCTTTTTCTAGCCAGGCATGGTGGCTCACACTTGTAATCCCTGAGCTTGGAAGGTGGAAACAGGAGGATCGCGCAGGTTTGAAGCCAGCCACGCTGGCTTAAGAGACCCTGTTTCCAAATAAAAATATAAAAATAGGTCTAAGAATGTAGCCCAAAGGTAGAAGGGCTTCCAGAAACCCCAGTATCACCCCCAAAAATTTACTCTTTTCCTTAAAATTCTCAGATGCCTGATACATTTTATCCAGTAATGAAGTCCCTGCTACCACCATTTCATTACAGTTTTTCACCAGTGAAAATTCTATTAATTGTGCCTCAGCTAACAAAGGTTTTTCAGGGTTTCACCTACCACAAGTGATGGGGTAATCATTGTCACTGACTGAAACATGATCCATTTTTAAATCATATTTTAGATTTGCTTCCTAGGACCACTCCTGATACCAATTATCATAAAACAAGCTCTATAGGAAACGGATTCTCTAGCCCACATTTGAATATCAGCAATGGGGAGAAAGAATTGAAGTGCAATAAAGTTGAAAAGATGTAGGGAGCTCTAGAGATAGGATGCGTCTTCAGTCTAGGAAGTACACCCCAATTGTGCTAGTTAATGAAAGTGAGATGTCCCCTGGAAGGAGTCATGTCCTTGAATGAAGTAACTTTCTTTAGTGGAGGACATCATTTTTAGAGAGGCACTTAGATGTATCTGTAACACTTTCAGATCCTGGGGCAATAAGTCCCATGGTTCTGAAGGGAAAATTTGAGTGTCATACTACAGAAGCAATTGCAACCATTTATCTATAAATCATTAAGAAGAAGCTGTCTGAATTCTGCAAGGTAGATATTCTTTTTTACTAGGATTTATTAATCAGCTTTTAATTTATTGACCTCAGTAATTTTTTTTTCAGTTCTTCTGTTATTCATTGAGGTTGCTGTTGAATCTGTAGCTTCTATGTGGAATCCACTAGACTTTTTAGTAATAATACTAAGAGTTTTCAATCCAACTTTGCTTTGTTTTATCAGTCTCTATATTTCATAATAAAATTTCACTCACATTTTCTTCTTTAAAGTTATCCTTCCTGGAGAAAGTTTGGTATTTTATTGTACTGCTACAAACCATTATTTTAAGCTGACTGGCATTGATGGCAGTTAGCTAAATAATATTATGAAAATACTTTCAACATGCTTATGATCAACAATTTATCTTTCACAAGCTGAAAAGTAATCACTGTATATGTATTGCACATTAAAAATGTATTTCATCCACTTTTCAGATTTAAAAGGTTTTGTTTTTAAAAATGATTTATTTCACAATTGAAAGAGGAAAAAACAAATTTATTCAATTTCTACTGAATAATTCTGCCTCCCACTGCCTTTATAATAAAAATAATTACCTGTGTTCACTCCTGGAACTTCCCTGAGAGGATTAAAGGTGCTTTTTACACTGCAAAGATGGAGCTATGGCCTTATGTTTTGCTTCTATTTTAAACCTCTTTAGGTGTAGATGCTTATATAGTATCATTATTTCTGTCTTCTATTTTTGTAATGACTCGTCTTTGGCTAAAATTTGTAATGATTCCTTAACATATTGAAGAAAGAATCCACACATCTGAACATAATGATAAATGATGCTTTTTAGTTAGGGCAACTTTTTTCATAATCCTCAAAATACTCTCTTCTTTCTAATCACTGATAGACTCTGAACATTTACTCATACCTTTAGGCCTTTATATGAGTTATTGCTTCTCTTTGGAATGATTTTCTCTAAAATATTCATACTCATATTCTATGACCAGCTTCATTTTTTATAACTTTCATGAAATCTATCAATTTGCCCTTATTTCTTACTTTCTACTATTCCCCTGGCATCTAAAAACAACTTCTGAAATAGGATTCTCATGTACTTTTGTATACTTGCCTGTTTCCTCTACAAATTTCTAATCTCTTTGAGCACAAGGTATATGATTTTTTTGTTGTCGTCTTTACCAAGACATGCACACAACTATGGTGCATAGCTATGTTAATATTGGCTTCCATTATTCTTTATTGGAAAATTGTTCTTGGATAGTTGAAATAATGGCACCTGAAGACATTAGGTGGTTATATTCACTCATCCCATAGCTTTAGCCAATGATTTACTGTTACAGGGATATAATATCCCAACTCCCATTCATATCCTCACAACATTTAGGATATAGACTAAAATTTTTCTGCGTTGCAGATCATATTTCTCTTCTATTAATGGGATCAAACTGTAGATAAATGTATTCTGAAACCATGTTATTTTTACCTTCTTCATCTACTCAATCTTTCTACTTAACATAGTACAGTTAAGGCTTAGGACACTCAAGAAATATTTGATTATTTGAAGAAACTGAATAACTAAATTGGATAAATCAGATTACTCATGCTTTTTCTGCTTTACTGACATGTTGCCTGTTTTTTTTTCTATCCTAATTACTAGTCCTGAGAAAGTGGTGATGACTTAGAGGGCTCCTGGTAAATACATAATTTGGGACAAAATTGCCTTATCAATTTTTGAGCTAGATTTATGCTTCACAGGTTGGAATTTCTTTTCACTTTTGCCAAGATCAACCTGTATTACATGGTCAATATCTGAATCATATGAAAGGGAAACTATATAGGAAGTGTAGAAGACTAAGGAAACCATTACACTCAACATGGCTTATATCAACCGTCAGAAGTGGTAATCCTAACATTTTGTCCAACCAGCAGATAAGTTTTACTGGGTTCATACAATATTTTAAAATGCCTGGACATAGCTCCCAACACTTAAATATTTAAAATTTGAGATTTTAAAACTGCATGTAGTGGCACATAGCTACAATCATAGTACTTGGTAGGCTGAGACAGGAGAATCACAGGTTCAAGGCCAGCCTCAGCAAGTTAGCAAGGGTTGTCATCAACTTAATGAGACCCTGTTTCCAAATAAAAATAAAATATGGCTGAGGGTGTATCTCAGAGACAGAATGCCCCTAGGTTTAATACCCATCACCACAAAAATAAAGAAAAGATTTTAATTTATATACCTATTGGAAAATCTCTAATTATTTACCTTTATGACACAGTAGATAAGTGTTTCCTGATTGACCATAATACTGGATATTCATTATTGACTTACATACAACCTACTTCCTTTTGTAGTTCAAAGTTGTATTGAAGTTTTATCATATTAATTGATAATCATTTATTTCAAATTCAATGAAATTATGTACTGAAATGGTTTGCACATAAACTGTTTGCACAAAAATACATTTTAAATATTTGCCATGAAAATTTTTGATTTATAATATGATAAACCTCTTTGTCCCATAGCCACTCCTATAATTCAATCCTATATTCCTATCCTCTGAGGTATTGAATACAGACAGACAGACAGACAGACAGACAGACAGACACACACACACACACACACACACACACACACACACATACACCACTGGTATTGAACCCAGAGGCATTCTACATTTGAGCTACATCCTAAAACCTATTTTACTTTTTACTTTAAAACAAGATCTTACTAAGCTGGCCTCAAATCTGTCTCAGAATCCCAAATACTGGGATTATAGGTATATACCACCATGCCCTGCTATAAATATGTGTTTTTAATAAACCTGAATATCTGTTTTAAGTACTTTTGAACTGGGACTACTAAAATATACTTGGAGCATATAGCAGGTACCAGATTCAATTAATCTATTAATACCCAACAATTAGCACAGTATCTGCTGAAATTGGTGTTCTGTAGAATGTTTATTTATTAAGTAAATTTCTGATAGAGGAGGGACTATATCTTTGGAAAATAATATACTTTTAACCCAAATTATGATAGGTCTGTAAAATATTTCTATTGCATCAGAAAGTAAGGCATTGGTAAAAGGCAAGCACAACTAAAAACTTTAACAAAGATGTATGGCTCCCAGCATCGCTGGTAGTTTTTGTATTATACAGATGACTGCAATAGCAATTATAAGGGGAAGCAGTAATACTGATTGACCTACTAGTACAGTTGATTAATTCTGTATTCAGAATGAAAGAATTTAAAGAGTAGAATAGAAGCTACTGCAAGCAGAGGGACACTGATAAATTACCACAATTAACCTTTCTGATAACCTAAAGCAACTAGCACAGCATGATAAAATGTGGAACACAGGAGTTACAACAGGTGAGAGATACAGGCCTCAAGTGAGGATTGAGACCTCAATTTAGACAAAAGCTCTATAATGCCTTCTGGATAAAGCAACACCAATATTCTCTTAAGAAAAAAAAGGAATTTGTTTAAACTTTACCCCAGATATATAATAAAAATATCTGTACTTAAGACCAATTTTATTAACTGTTTATATGCGCATGCACACAGACATACAAAGACACACAAATACAATGTGGATTTTCTGGGAAGAACTTTTAATTTAATTTTTCAATAAATATTGAAAGGAAAATTAGGAAGGTATAGTTAAAATATGTGAATCTAATAAGCTAGAATATATGTCACAGGATATATTAGATGAAAAAAAGCTGAAAAAGACATGGTTTCAGGACAAGTTTAGTTTTAAGATTGATCTCACCAGCAGCTAAGAAGCATGATTTACAGCACAGAGGTTTTCTGGTCTACAAACCAAGAGTGGGAAGGAATAAGGCACCGTCCTATTGCATTGACTGCCTCTCACTCTAGTTTGTGTATTTTATATTATTAATTCTCTCCTTGAACTTGAATCTTTTTCTTGAATCCTTTTTCGTCCTTTTTTGTCCATTTATCTTCTACCTTAAATCAGTCTTAACGTTTTCAAGTTATAGCCAAGGCCAAGTTGCCTGGTATCGAATTCTCAAATTCTGAATGTCTTCTTTCAGGAAGAGAACCATAAGCTTCTTCACCACACTCATTCAAACAAAGCAAATATCCTTGTAATGGAATAATTCATAACAAGGAAGGGTAGGTATGAGCAATAGAAATCCCAAATATCCTTGTAATTGAAGAGTTCATAACAAAAATGGGTAGGTATGGGCAGTAGAGATCTCATTAATACAGAGTTATAGGTTGGGATTATATTTCACTGGTATTGCTTAAATTTTGCATAGGTATGTGAATTTACTCAGGCAAGAAAATATGAAATCTAAATGAAACATGTCTCTCTTTCTTGGCAGAATTAAGAGGCTGTAATTTTCAATATCCTTTTCTGTGTCAAGTCTATAATGAAAAAAGTTGTCTTAAGGTACTTTATCAGTCTAGGTTTCTGAGTGTTTATAGTGAGCAGAGCCTTCAGTTCACTGCATCATGTACTAAGAGTTAAAAGAAAATTGTGGTGTTAAGCCACTGAGGCTTGGGATTTGTTTGTTATAACAGAATAATCTAATCTATTCTTACTTTTAGAGCTAGTTAAATTGCTAATGGTTGTGGCTGTAAAAATCTGCTCTAACGTACAGAAAATTGAAAATATTGTTTGATGTCTCGGCTCATAATTTCAGGATGACAAACACATAAACTAGAGTGAAATTTGCTTACATATAATATTGGGCTAGATAACCCAGGATATAAATTTCAAACTATACTGGGATGATCTCTAAGTGTTTCTCTGAATCTCATCAGAGATCACCTGAGGAGACTGGGGGAGATGGTTCTCTGTAGACACTAATCAAACGAAACATCTGTTTCAGAGATTATCTGAGATAATTTGTTTACAAATAGGATTTCTAAATATTAATGCATTTGAGAAAAGGATCATATGGGGAAATAATGCTGGGAAAACATTGTTTTGAGAATAATAAGATAAAATGATATTGGTAATACATATCAATTTCTCACCACTTAGTAAACATGCCATTTTTATTAATACCTCAGAATTTTTGCATGAGCTTAAATATATTTTGTATTTTCTCTACTTACCCATATGTATCTCACAAATTGCTATGTTCTCTTTAACATGCCTATAAAACATTCATGTCCCTGTAAATCCACTCCAGATGCATGTATAGAAATATATCTGCATGCACATACACTAGAACTAAAACATGTCATTTGTTGCATGTTTTTGTATCAGTGATTTTGCCACACAGTTGTATAGATAGGCCATTTGTCCTTCTCCTTCACTAATGTATGAATGTCTTGCAGAGACTCTAAGAAATATATATTATAGAAGACTTAAAATAATATTTAACGTATACAATTTAGTTTCTAAATGCATTTTCTTGCATTGTTTTAAACAAATTGCCTAATTTTACCTAAAATTTCTCTATTCTGTCATTAAATATTTAACATAACTTTCCACAGGCTATATAGTTAAATAGTATATAAATGATTTACCACTACTTTTCACATTGATTTTTTGCATATCTTTGCTTAAACTATAATTAAAAGGGTAAGTAAGCAACCTAAAATCTTTATGATTTCAGATATTCCTCTCCCTTCCCTGACAACAGAAATATTTCTAACCAATTCTGTATTTCTCTCTGTTTTGACTCTTACAGGTTGTTGCTCCTACTGTAAATTCTTCTCTTTATATTTCAACAAACATACTCAATTTTTAAAATACAGCAGCTATACAAATTTTCATACTGGATTCTATTTACAAAACCCCTCTACCTGTGAATAAAATGTTTATATTTTACAAATGGCAATATTTTAAAACGATTATTACTTTGGAAAGGGTACAGAAAATGGCAGTGATTTTAATATTCACTTATCATATGAAAATAGCAAAAATACTTTCTTACAATTCCTAAATAGTTATATGGAAAGGAGAGGCCTAAAATGCTCATTTTTTAAATTTCAAAATATAATAAAAATTAATGTAGCCTATTCTACTCTATCCTCCTTAGAGGTAATTCTGTCAGTAAGTTCTTAAAACTAACCTATTTTTACCTGAAAAAAATTATAAGAAGTATTTAAGCTATATCTTAACCCTTTTAATCAGCAAGTAATCATTCTGAAAGAACATCAGAAACATATCTCACCTAAAAGCAGTCTTAGTCTAGAATTGGGAATGAATTAGATTAGTCAAAATACAGAATTTTAAAAACCATTAGTTAACTATTTAATTGATTAGTAACATTATTGATAATTAATTGGTTTTGGTTTTTTAGAAGAAAATAGAAAATCATATTAATCTACCATTTGATCCAGCAATACCACTTCTGGGTATCTACCCAAAAGAAAGGAAACAAAGCTACCAAAGTAATATATGTGTATCTATGTTCATAGCTGTACAATTCACCATAGCCAAACTATGGAACCAGCCAAGATGCCCATGAACAGATGAATGGATTACAAAAGTATGGGATATATACACAATGGAATTTTATTCACCCATTAAAAAAACCCCTCAATTACATCATTTTCAGGGAAATGGATAAAACTGGAGGACATTATGCTAAGCGAGATTAGTCAGTCACAAAAAATAAGAAATCAGCCGGGTATGGTGGGGCACACAGACAACCTAAATGAGGGGATGGGAGGGAGGAAGAAAGAAATTAACTAAAACACACAATGTACTTAAACATATTGAAGTCAACCACTAAGCCAAGCATGGGAAGGAGGGGTGGGGAGGGAATGGGGTAGGAATTGGGTAGGTGCTACATGGGTGGTGTGTACATGTATGTCCTCACAAGTTTTTTACCCCAATATGATGTATGAATATAATGCACCAATAAAAATTTTTAAAAAGAATTTGAAAGCTGAGTAAATTACATTTTTTCAGAATATGATGTTCTATTTGAGATGCTGTGTTCATAGAGATAGTAGTATTTTCTTAGTATATGGCCATTTACAAAGATGATTTTCAATGAATATGTTTCAATTATGATGATATGTAAGATAAATAATTATATAAGTCCCTGAAGATATAAGTAATTTTAACTGCAAAAACTTAGGCTGACAAAAATTGTAAAACCTCAAAATATATTTTGTTTGTTCTGTAGTAGAGGGGATAAGACATAATTATTTTGTTCAAGTATTTCAATAATTATTTGTGGATAGCTACTATGAATCAAATTTGGTAGATATTAGGAACATAAACACCAATATGTCTCTTATTCTCAGAATCTCAGTAAATAAATATGTAAAATTGAATACTGTCCATGTGATAGTAATATGAATGCACCAAGTCCCATGTTGTCAAAGCAGAATATAAAATATTATGGCACACTGGCACCATGAAGTTATTCAGGATGGCTCCAGATTAATGTGAGAAAGATGCAGGGAGAAAAGGAAAAAATGAGAGTAGGGCAAAAAAAAACATAAGACATCTTTGAGTAAGTAGAGGCCAGGTCATGACAAATTGTGAAGCATTGCCAAAGTATTTGGAGTTTTCCTTAAAGCTAATTGTGGACTATTGAGTTTTAAGTGGGGAAGTGATATGACATGATTATCCGATATATCTGATCAGAATTGCTTTTTTCTTTGTGTTGTGGATTGGTACAGCATGCACTGTACCACTGAGTTCTCCCACACCAAACCCCAGAATTGCTTTTTAAAGCAATCATACTGGTGGCAGTAAATGTCATAATTATGGTAGCAGTGTGAAAAGGATGATTTAGCTTTTCTTTCCTGTAGTTGCCATGATTTCTACACTGGATATGTATGCTTCTTTATGATATAAGCAGATGTTTTCTTAACTGATAAAGAGAACTTACATCTAATTGTCTGATTTTCCCAGTAGAATGCAAGTTTCACCAAGACTGAGCATAATCCTATACAATTAACATTTGCCAATTAACATAATAAGAGTTTTAAAATACTGAGCTGCATGTATCTTATTTACTATCTAGTCCTAGTGGTAAATATCTATAAAAGATATATTTGTTTAATGAATATATGACAGTATTAATGAAGACTAGAAAGATTGAGATATTTTCAATATAGAGTTTGGTGAAAATAATTTAGGATGCTACAATGTTTTTGACTGTGGTGACTGATGCAAATAATAAGTATAGGAACACAGAAGAAACAATTTGATTTCAAGAGAAAAATAATATGTTTACCTTTGAACATTTTCAGTATAAGTTGACAATGGGAAATTGAAGTGAAGGCATCCAGTAAGAAATTGTTTAAAGGAGTAGGGTACACTAGAAAAATATAGACTTGAAATATAAATTTATGACTCTTGAACTCCCAAGGTGGTAAATGTAAGCCACAGAACTGGATGTTATTAGTTAGGGAATGTATAGACCAAAATGACCAGAGACCCTAGGGAAAGCAATATTTTCAGAACCACCTGGAGAAATACATCTAACATCATAGAGTTCTCTATTATAAAATAAATGGATTAAGAGTTTGCAACAAAAGAATTGGTGAGAAATGTTGAACATGAATGAGAAATCAAGTAAAATGAGGACGTATAAGAAAAAATTGAGCTTGGTTTTTATCATATAACTTTAGGCTTAAAGAAAAAAACAAGAGTATAAAGTTTTCCCCAATATCCTTTACCCCAATTAATTGTATATGCATATGTATATACTGTTTTCTATGACATTCTCACTGATATAATCTAAAACAACTTAGAGTAAGGAAGATTTATTTGCTTACAATTTTTGAAGATTTCAGAGTTCAGTCTATGTGAGCCCTGGGTCTATGAAGCTCCAGTGCATGGCATTCAAAAGCAAAAAATTGGAGAGCAAAGGCTCTGCTCTCACATCACGGAGGTCAGAGGAAAGAAAATATAAGCAAAGGGATTAAATGACAAAAGCACAGTCCCTAAGGCCACACTCACAGTGACTCACCTTCTCCAGCCCTAGTACACTTGCCTATGTCACCATCCAATAAATCTATTGCAATGGAATCATCCACTGATGAGATTGCAACCCTCACGACTTATTGTATCAACTCTGAGCATTAACACATGTACGCTTGACTTCTGGAAAGATGGTGTCTGAGGGAAGCAGCACTTACCAGTCCTGCTGAACCCAATCTCTACTGCCTTAAAAACAGCATTCTAGCCGGGCATGGTGGCGCACCCTTGTAATCCCCGCACTTGGGAGGCAGAGACAGGAGGGTCGCGCAGGTTTGAAGCCAGCCCCACACGCTGGCTTAGGAGACCCTGTTTCCAAATGAAAAAATATAAAATAGGTCTGGGAGTGTAGCCTGGAGGTTGAAGGGCTTCCAGGAACCCCAGTACCACCGAAAAAAAAAAAAAAAAAAAAACAGCGTTCTACAAAGCCAGAAAATACTATCAGTAGAGGAATAAAACTATGGGTACAAGGTTGCAAGGGAAAAAAGGTTAGAAGAACAATCAGAGAGCAGAAAAAAAAAAACCTGCCCACCTTGTAGCGGTGGGCGCCACAACAGCTCCATCTTACCTCACTGCACCTGATTTTAGAGACAAACAGGAAAACAACCAGTTGCTCATGGAACCTTCTCCAAAATATATCACATCCTGAGCCACAAAGTGAGCACTAGTAAATTCAAAAAATGTGACATACTTCCCCGTGTCTTTTAACACCATAATGGAATAAAACTAGAAATCAACTATAAGAAGACCCAGAGAAGCCATATAAAAGTGTGGAGACTGAACACCACACTGCTAAATAAAGAATAGGTCATAGAAGAAGTAAGGGGTGAAATCAAGAAATTTTTAGAAAGAAAAAAATATAGAGATATAATATATCAAAACCTCTGGGACACTTTGAAAGCAGTATTAAGAGAAAAATTCATAGCACTGAGTGGTCACAAAGAAGAACAGAAAATCACAAAATAAATAACCTATGACACACTTCAAAACCCTGTGTCAAAAGAGTAACAATCTAACCCTAAAGCCCATAGAAGACAGGAAATTATTAAAATCAGAGCAGAAATCAGAGCAGAAATCAATGAAGTAGAGAATAAAAATAGAGAAAATCAACAAACCCCAAAGCTTAGTTTCTTGAAAAAATTAACAAGATAGATAAACCCCTAGCCAACCTAACCAAAAAAATAATCAACTCAAATTAGGAAGATGAGAGATGAAAAAGGAGACATTACTACTGACAGTGTAGGAGGCCAAAGGATTATCAGAAAGTACTTTGGAAAACCATATTCTAACAAAATGGAAAATCTGGAAGAAATTGACAACTTTTTAGATAAATAGAACCTTCCTAAAATGAGTCAGGAATATATAAAAAATTTAAACCAAACAATAGCAATCAAAGAAATTAAAATATCAATAGAGAGTCACCATCAAAGAAAAGTCCAGGACCAGAGGGTTTCCCAAGTGAATTTTATAAAACTTTTATAGAAGAGCTAGTACCAATACTCCTCAATTTATTTTGTGAAATAGAAAAAATTGGGACTCTCCCAAATACATTATATTAAGCTAAATTTACATTAATATCAAAACAAAATAAAGACAGCTCAAGACAGGAAAACTATAGGCCTATAACTTTGCTGAACTTGGATGAAAATTGCTAAATAAAATAGTAGCACATGCATTCAAAACCACATCAAAAAAATCATACACCATGACCAGGTAGGCTACATCCCAGGGATGCAAGGCAGGTTCATTAAACAAAAATCAATTTATGTAAATTGTCATATAAACAGAACCAAGGACAGAAATCACATGATTGTTTCAATAGATGCTGAAAAAGCATTTGAAAAAAATCCACATCCTTTTATGCCTAGATAATTGCAAAGAATTGGGATAGAAGGAACATATCTCAATATCATAAAGGCAATCTATAATCGACCCACAGGCAACATCATATATTAGGGAAAAATCTTTGAGAATTTTTCCTAAAAACAGAAACAAGAAATAGATGTCCATTATCACCACTTCTTTTCAACATACTACTTTAGACTAGATCCAGAGCAATAAGACAAGAAAAGTAAATCAAAGGAGAATAGGAAAAGAATAACTCAAACATTCACTATTTGCAGATGACATACTATGCATAGAAGACCCAATAAACTCAACCAAAAGGCTTATAGAACTTATAAACAAATTAAGCAAAGTGTCTGGATACAAAATCCATCTTAAAAATTGGAGGCTTTTCTGTATACAAACCATAAATCCACTGAAAAAGAAATCCAAAACACTTCCACTCAGGATTTCCCACAAAAAATAAAATACTAAGGAATAAACTTAACCAAGAAGGCAAAAGACCTCTACAAAGAAAATTATAAAACATTGAAAAAATAAATCAAAGAAGACCTTAGAAAATGGAAAGATCTTTCATGTTTATGAATAGGCAAAAAAATATTATTTAAATGGCCATACTTCCAAAAGTGATCAACAGATTCAATCCAATACCCATTAAATTACCAAGATCTTTTCTCACAGACAGAAAAATCAGTCCTTAAATTTGCTTGGAACAACAAAAATCTCAGAATAACCAAAGTAGTTCTCAGCAACAAAAGCATATAGTAAGCCAGGTGTGGTGGCACAAGCTTGTAATCTCCGCGCTTGGGAGGCAGAGACAGGAGGATTGCGCAGGTTCAAAGCCAGCCACGCGTGCTGGCTTAGGAGACCCTGTTTCCAAATAAAATGTAAAAATAGGTCTGGGAGTGTAGCCCGGAGGTAGAAGGGCTTCCAGGAACCCCAGTACCACCAAAAAGAAAAAAAGAACATGTAGGAAGCATCACAATACCTGACTTTATACTACAAAGCCATAGTAATAAAATGCATAGTACTGGCACAAAAAAGATGCAAAGAACAGTGGAGCAGAGTAGCAGATTTAGAAACAAATCCAAAAACTTACAACCAATTAATTTTTGACAAAGGGGCCAAAAAACATACACTGGAAAATAGATAACTGGTTCCACAAATGGTGTTGGCAAAACTGGTTAACCATACGCAGAAAAATGGAAATAAACCCCATTTTCTCACCCTGTAAAAAAGTCTACTCAAGATAGACCAAAAACATGGAAATTAGATCAGAGATCTTGAGGCTCCTTGAAGAAGGCATAGGTCTAACCCGTAGGCACAGATAAAGCTTTTTAAACATTAGCCCAAAGGCACAAGAAATTAAAAGGTGAATCAATATGTGAGATTGCATGAAACTGAAGAGCTTCTGTACAGCAAAGGAAACTATCAAGAACTCAACTTAGAGCCAAGAGAATGGGAGAAGATTTTTGCCAACTACTCCTCCAATAGAGGATGAATATCTAGAAAATAGAGAACTTAAGAAACTCAGTACTAAGAAAACCAAGAACCCATTCAAAAAATGGGTGTGTGAACTAAATAGATATTTCATGAAGGAAGAACTTCAAATGACCAATAAATGCATGAAAAAATGTTCAACATCATTAGAAATGAGAGAGATGCAAATCAAAACTACCCTTAGATTTCACCTAACTCCAACTAGAATAGCAATCATTCAAAACATAACCTACAACAAATGCTGGCCCGGATGTGGAAAAGTGGGAACTCTAATACATTGTTGGTGAGATTGCAAATCAGTGCAACCACCTTGGAAAATAGTATAGAGAATCCTCAGAAGAATGGGAATGAACCTACCATATGATTCAGCAATACCACTTCTGGGTAACTATCCAGAAGAAGCAAATCAAACTACCAAACTCATGCATATGTATCTATGTTCATAACTGCACAATTCACCATTGCCAAACTATGGAAACAGCCAAGATGACTATCAACAGATGAATGGATTATAATACAATGGAATTTTACTAAGCCATAAAGAAAAACACAATTACATAATTTACAGGGAAATGAATGGAACTGGAGGACATTATGGTATATGATATTAGTTACAAAAAATTTAAAATCAGATGCTCTCCCTAATATGTGGAAGCTAGGGAGAAAATGGGTCATAGGAGGAACTCTAGATGAAGAATGAGATTCTATAGATGAGCAAGTAAGGTGACCTGAGGGGATGGGAGGTGGGATGAGGAAAATTCTCTAATACACATGATGTACATTACAAATATATCAATGTCAATAACTAGGCCATAGTTATTGAAGTTATTCATAGTTATTGAAGGAGGGAGGGGGAAGAAATAGGGTGGTAACTGGGTAAGGGCTAATTGGGTGATGTGTGCATGTATGTCTCCACCATCTTGCATCCCATTAAGTTGTATGAATACAATGCACCAATAAAAAATAAAAATACATGTACTCTTTGATGACATTCTATATCTAATCATAACATGTACCTGTCTAATGTTTTGTACTTTTATTAGCACACTGTAGTCATACATGCTATGGAGATAAAGAGTGATAAGAATATATATGCACACAGTGCACTTGGAGCATTTTTTTTTTTGCATTCCCATCCTCTTCCTTTAACTTCTCTGTACATATTCAGATTAGTATTGGTAGTTTCATATATGTACATACATTATTTCAGCTGTTACCTTATTTTCATTTATAAATATTTTGCGATATTTAAAAATTGTACTGATGACTTCTAAATACTTAGTGTTTCTCTTATAAACAATACTCTCTTAGCCGGGCATGGTGTTGCATGCTTGTAATCCCCACACTTTAGAGACTGAGACAAGAGGATTACACAGGTTTGAAGCCAGCCTCAGCTACTTAGTGAGGCTCTCAGCAACTTAGTGAGACCCTGTTTCCAAACAAAATATAAATAGGTCTGGGAGTATAGCCTGGAGGTAGAAAGCCTCTGGGTTCCACCCCCAGTACCACCAAAAAAGAAAAAAAGAAAAGAAAAAAAACCAATATTCTCTTATATAACCATTGAAAAATATAAAAATCAATATATTAATAACAAAGCAACTCTATTTCAAATTTGCAATTTTCCTTTTATGTACATTATTAAAAATAAAATTTGTTTTAGGATTTAATCCACAACTACTATCTTAATCTAATTGCTCTATCTTATTAGTCTCTTTTCCTCATGCTTTTTAAATTTTAAGTATGTTGACATTTTGAAGAATATAAACCATTCTTTTTATGAAAGTCCCTCAGTTTTGGTGGTCTCTTGTTTATACTGAGCTTGTGTGTTTTGGGCAAGATTACAACAAATATAAAGTATGCTTCTCAGTATATCATAGCACAAATCACATTATGCCTCTTTAACCTACCAAATACAGAGTTAACATTGATTATTTTATAAAGGTGATGTTTTTTGGAATTTTTCTGTAGAAAGCAGATATTTTGTAATTGATAAATATATTAAGACTGGATAAATACATTTTTCCATCAAGTTTTCATCCATGGGTTTTTGATCCCATTATTAATTCTTTTCTGAAGCAAGTTTTGCAATAACTGCCAAATAGTGATTTTTCTACTTTCATCATGATATAAGAAAAAGCTTTCCCTGTTCAGTTATTTGTTTATTATTTATTCATTCATTCGTTAATTTTTAATGGATTCAGGGATTCTAATTTTCCTCTATGAATTATAAATCACTAATATCATTATGTATTTGGATTCTCAAACTGTCCCTTACTTAGCTAAAAAATGCCATCAGATTGGCACTTGTATCATTTTGTCATGTTCTTTTCCTATTGATTCTCAAAGCTGTTCTTTACTCTGGCACAGTAAGATGTTCCAAGCTCATTTTATACTTTCCAATTTTATTTCTGTAATCACTCATTTACTTAACAGTATTTGTTTCTTTTAGTGAATAATGATATTTAGGAACCATGATCTGACATTAGGTATGCTCATTGCTACTTCTGTATATATTTATTGCTACCAGGCAGTCATTGTTGTAGACCCACTTATGGATATTACTCAGAAATATATCTATGTAATATCTCTTTAGGCCAATAGCTAGCTAGTTATTCATACATCTATCTATATGTAAATTATGTGTTTATATTTAAATATTTAATTCATTGATAAAGTTAGTGAGTGATATAACATTATGAAGAAGATGGATCAAACTAGAGGATACTTTAGCTAATAGTTCTTCCTTTGTGATTAGAATCCCCTTTCCTTCCTTTTACAGGTAAACAATATTCATAATCTGACAAAGGGTAGAGGACCAACACTCCAACACATAGGCACAGGTAAAAACATTTTCAACAAGACCCCAGAAGTACAGTAAATTAAAATGAGGATCTACACATGGGTTTGCATTAAACTGAAGATCTTTTGTGCAGAAAAGAAAACTATCAAGAGAGGCAACAGAATGGAGGAAGATTTTTGCCAGCTAGTTTGCTGATAGAGGACTAATATCTAGAATTTACAGAGAACTCAAAAAACTCAGGGCCAAAAAACAAATAACCAAATCAAAAAACGGACATGTGAACTAAACAGATACTTTATAAAAGAAGTTCAAATGTCCAATAAATGTATAAAATATGTTAAACATCATTAGCAATCAGAGAGATGCAAATCAAAACTATACTGAGATTCCCACTAACCCCAATTAGAATGGCAATCATTAAAAACACAAGCTCACAACCAATTAATTTTTGACAAAAGGGCCAAAAACATACACTGGAAAAAAGATGCACATCAAAACTACCCTGAGATTTGACCTAACTCCAACTAGAATGGTAATCATTCAAAACAAAAACAACAACAAATGCTGGCGAGGATGTGGAGAAGTGGGAACTCTAAAACATTGTTGGTGGGATTGCTAATTAGTGCAACCACTTTGGAAAACAGTATGGAGAATCTTTAGAAGAATGGGAACAAACTTACCATTTGATATAGCAATACCACTTCTGGGTATCTACCCAAAGAAAAGAAACCAAACTACCAAACAAAAAGGAATCAGGCACTATAAATCAGGTTGTATTGTAGTAATAAAAACCCCACAAATCTTTGTGATTCAATTTAATAAACTTTAGCTTGTCATACTATATAGTTAATATGGGTCATTGAGGGAGGGGTGTGTCTGCTCATCAGAATAATTCAGCAAAATATACTCAAGACACTCCTTCTCATCACAAGCTTCGTGATCATCTCTGTAGGAGGAAGAAAATGTGCCAGCTCATTCACTTATATGACAAGACCTAAAATAAATGGAGTAAATGTAATTCTACTGAATATTTGTAAGGCAAAGAACAGGAAGTATTTAGTGAACTGCACAGATGACTACTGCAATCCATGTTCTGGACAGAGCATCAATGTACTTTCATCCTATATGCAAAGTGGATTTAACCTTTTCTTAAAAAACCTTTTCTTACAAGATCTCTATATATTCTGGTAAAACTTAAAGCTTATTCTAATTTTAATAAATTATAATATTTTATTTATTTTTTAATTTATTATTTTATATGGAACATATTGAAAATGGCATACATTCCCCTTCCGCTTTCCAACAATGAGTATCCAGGTTAATCATGTTATATTTTAATAAATTTAATAAATTATAATTTTATATAAATTACCAGTACTTCTGGTTGATGTTGAACAGCAATGCCTACAATAGGAGATGATGTACAAGTCTACATCAAGTCTTTGACTCTTCTTGCTTTTAAAATTTGTGGCCAGAAAAAAGATTTGTTGCCCCACAATCAATATACACAGATGAAACAGGAATAGTATGTGTTCAATAAGTACTCCTACTTAGAAGATAGAAGAATAGGGAGTATACAGCAATCACTTGTCTATTTCAGCAATGTGTTCTTGCTGGAGACTTCATTCTGGTGGTATATAATGTTCAAATTCTGTTATATATCTTCCTCCCTAGTGATTGCTTATGTCCCTGAGATAACCTTCCTTTTATATCCTCTTTGGCCATATCAAAATTAGACACTTATCATTTTTCTCAGAGTCTTTTCTGTTCATGTAAAATGAGAACCAAGGATGATTTAGGCTATGGTATTATTGTCTGTTCCTCAATGCAATTTGTTTAGCTAAAATGAATTTCAGAGTGCTAAAATTATTAGCTGAGACTCTGATAATTATTCTGAAAAAATTTCATCCATTCATATGTTTGAACAATTTAAGTGATGACAAATTCTTGATGTGACCCTTGTGTCATTCAATACTGAGGATACACTTTTTGTTTTTATGTTGTGTATTATCCTGTTGTGCAATGTTAGAAATTGCAAACCAGGACTTATGCATACTAAGCTGGCAGTCAACCACTGAGCCACAGCACCAGCTTAAATTTTTAGTTTCAACTGGTTCTTTTTCACTCAAAGAATTTCTTAACCATATTTTATAATCATTACTACATTGCTTTGAGAATCATTTGACTTTTTCAATTATAGTCATTAAATCCAAATATTTCTTTATTATTTTCTTTACTGGTTGCAAATAATTGAATAATTTTATGAACTCTTCTATTTCTTCATCTTGTAAACATAACTAGTATCACTTTTAACATTTTTCTTACTTTTTGTACATTAGGATATGCTTTCTAATCTAATTTTGTGTTATTGTAGTTTAGAGTTTAACCAAATATTTTGCCACTGCACAGTATATATTGCCTTCCATTCATTTCCCAGAAATAATCTATAAGCCTTTTATGTAGGCTACATTAAGGGTTTTTGTTATGAGTACCATACTCTTTGGAAAGCTTCAGTGCCATTCAAGATAAGCAAGATTATATTGAGCTAAAAGTAATTCCTGCTCCATATAAAAAATTAGGTGTATTTATTGCACATAATATATACCATATATAAGTTGACAGGGGATCTTGTCTTAGTGTAGCTATATAGAAACTCAAAATGGCATAGGGAACATTTGTATATACTTTCATGACAACTTTATTAGAGAAAAGAAAATATAGTCTCATGTGCACTAACTTTTTATACTTCCATACTAAAGTGTCACATGTCATCTGATTATATTGCAGAACTAATGAACTAATGAACTAATTTGTTCATTTTTGCCTTTTAATTGACCCAGCTATGTATAATGCTACATTTTACTGAATAACAATTCACATAAAGGGGGTGGTTTGATAACAATAAAATATTATAGTTCAGAAAATGAAAAAAGCAGAGTATTGTTAGTAGATCCAAGCATTATTTCCTAAAAAATAAGAACAAATTATTTAATAAGATGATAATTTATTTATTTGTTTACTGTTAAGGAACAAAATATTTAATGGTACTTTTAATATTCATTATCACTTTTATATTAATATTTTAAGTCAAAATATTGAACTTACATATAATATAAACATAAACATATATAATACACATATACACATATACAATACACATATACACAGAGAACCACACATATATGTACACACACATATATAAAACATATGGAAAGGGTCACTGAGAGAAAGATTGTTGTTGAAATGAATGTTTTCAGTAACCAAAATACTGTGATGTTTAATCTATCACAAAAATTGAAAAAAATCTAAAGAAAGTACCTTATCATAAAAGCAAAGGCATGGTAAACAAAGAATACTGTAAGATAAATAATGAGGATGAGCAAAGGTCTTTATTTCTCAATCAATATACTGTTTATTTCTTGTTATAATAAATTATATTTCTACTCTTTGTTGTTTAATCAGAAAGAGAAAGTGCCTCCTTTGAAGCAAAACCATTTAATAATTCTAAGTAATATGTATCTAACCATCAAACTTGATAGATATTTTTGTTATAGGGAATTGTATTGCTTTTGTTATGTAGACTATATATTCTGAGGACTGTTTCTTGTAGGAGGACCATTTATTATGGAAAACCAATTTTTTCAATATTCCTTAAATTATTAACATTTAGATGAATTAATCTATTGCTATATATATAGATATATACATGTGCATATATAGGCAAGAAATATAAACCTAGCTAGCTAGATGATAAATTATATAGTAACTTATAAATACAATTTGATCCTTTTAAAGGCTCTCTTGTTTTCCAACACGTATTAAAACTTAAAAGCACAGGCTCTAAAAAATTACTAAGTTCACTTTTGATGCCACTGTGTCCTAATTGTTACCCTTAGTGTGCTTTACACTCCTTACCTATAAATTTGGTTTCATAATCATTGCACATTTAGTCTTCATAGGAAGAAATTATAATAACTACCATAGGAAATAGTTAATATTGGCCAGCTAGTATTAATATTATTTATATGAAAGTTGAAGGTAGCTTATGTCTAATTTTCTTTGAATGCTCTTCAAAATGAAGAATGTCTTCAGCAGATTCATTGTAAATGTAGTAAAAAAAAATCTTGTTCTACATTGTTCATTTGATACGGTTATTGAGTACATAGACAGGCTAGTAAATGCAAGCATCAGTCTTGAGTCTTCTGCCTATTTTATCATTGTTCATGTGGACATGTTAAGCTTATCTATTTGCTAGGTGTCAATGCTTAATGGATTTTTGGTAACAAAATATAAAATGCTACAGACTACTCAGGCACTTGGGCCAAATTCCTAAGTAGAAGGATTTATGCAACTTTCCCTCCACTACTTCACCAAAATTTCTGAATGGATATGT
The DNA here is from genome assembly GCF_963383645.1 of Muscardinus avellanarius. Taxonomy (NCBI): domain Eukaryota; kingdom Metazoa; phylum Chordata; class Mammalia; order Rodentia; family Gliridae; genus Muscardinus; species Muscardinus avellanarius. The sequence continues at coordinate 21,470,912 of NC_137792.1, read as the reverse complement.
ACACATATATGTATGTATTTATGTGTAGATAATATGTATATAATTTCATACTGTTTTTATATTATAAGCAATTATATTATATATAATATATAATTTTATGTTTTTATATTTGCTCTTATATTTATATAGGATACACAAAATCAATGTGCTTAAAATTATCTGTCTCAGTTTTATACATACTATAGATCTCTGAAGCATGTGTTATTGTACAATTTTGTATACCCAGTATAAAATCAGAAAATGATTTGTCATACTTTATTATCTAAATATCTATAATACTTTCTAAATATGTATTGCAGTAAGAAGTATCATGGCAGAGTTGATAAAATTTTTGCCTTGATTATATAAGATTAAAAAACTAATATAACAGGGTACAATAGATATCACTTATATCATTTTACATTGCTTAGTAACTTGAATGATGTGATATAAACCAATAAGATACTCAGATAATTCATTGATTCAAGCATAACTTCCCAAATAGGCATTTTTATAAATTATTATTGCTTCTTATCTACTTGGAATATATTTCTCAAGAATCTTTTATACATCACATCTAATTTGCTGCAACACAGTAATAATCTTGAATTTATTTTCTTGATATGGGAAAGGAGATACAGATATACATTGATTTAACTTAAATAATTACATATATAAGTGAAAAGCTGATTTTCAGGTGAAAATGAAATCACAGGGCTGGAATGATGATTTGTGTGCTGTCTCAGAAAGGTAGCTGAATTACCTTGTATATATTTCAAATATGCAAGCAGGAAAGTGTGAAAAGGAGCAAATCATAGGTGACTTAGAAAATAATTAAAATTTTTAGATTACTTTATACTTAAAGGGGGAAATATTCCTATAGCAATGTTTAATTTCATAATTGTTGTATATCTAAAAAGATGTTATATAGAATCTGGCAAAAGATACAAGTTTGCCTTATCCAATACTATCAGTATATTAATGACATTTCAAATTTATAGCAATTAGTGATGTCAGCAAGGTGGCATTATATGAAGCTGCAGACCTTCCTTTCTCCCATGGAGACACCAATTAGACAACAATATGCAAAACAACTTTGTTCATGAGAAATCTAGAAAACAATTAAGAAAAATCTACAACCCAAGAGAGCATGAAATTAGTTGCCTCAATGCTGCTAGAAATATCAGTAGGACTTTCTTAGTCTCTCTTCTCACTATGGTGCCAAAACACCAGGGGAACTCCCAGATCCCAGATTCTCCCTAGAGAAAGACATGATTGGACTTTGCATACAGTATTTTGACTTTTTAATATACTACCTGAGGGACTGGGATTTCTTTCTTGTCAGTCTCAGAGCATAGATGAGATAAAATAGGCTCTATATGCCTGGAGGCCATTGAGAATCAAAATATCTGGAAAATATGCTGTTGCTCCATAGGACCTGCAGTGGGCAAGACCGTAGCTGAAAAAGCTTGGAAGCCTCTCTCCAAGTGGGGAAGGGAATAGTGGAGCGCATGTCCAGTGCTACTGAAGTAACTAATTTCTATTTTGCATGCCTCAGAGTGCAGACAAGACTTGAAATACTCTGAATGCCTTATGAGCTATTGAGAACAAATAAGATGTGGGCAATGTGCTGTTTCTCCAGAGCATCCACAGAAAACAGATATTTATACAGCTCAGGAGCCTCATGATTTGAGGGAAAAAATGGACCATGCATCCAATATTTGAGCTTTAGGGCAGAAGCCTGCCCAGACAATTGGTTTCTGTCTAGCCTGAAGTAGGTTGTCAAAGTGACACATAATACTCTAGATGCTTGAAAGAGAATCAAAAGAAGCTGGGCATCATGGCATGATACTGCTTCAGAGGATCTGCAGTACAGCAGACTTACACCAGAGGGAGCAAGATATTTCAAACTTATGAGAAAAAAAACAAAAGATCCCACTATTTAGGAGTCTATGTATACAAGTTCAGAGAAGGCATATTGACAGAGTACATTTGAAAGAACCCACTAATCTCTTACTAAATTGATCTATAAATGCTTTCCCTTGTATGAGGCCGGTTGTTAAAAACTGGAAGAGGTAGCACCATTTTTCAGGAGCAACACAAAGTTATAAGGACCATAGAAAAAGAGAAGAAAATGTCCCAATCAAAGAAGTAAAACAAATATCCAGACAATGACCGGAAAATTTAGTTATAAAAATAGTTTAGCAAATGATTCAAGGCAATCCTCAGATAGATGCTTGAAAAGCTCAAGAATATGATGTATGTAAAACAGAGAATTTCAACACAAAGATATAAAATACAAAAATAAAAAGAAATAACCAAACAGGCATTTCAGAGCTGAAGAATGAAATAATTGAACAGAAATATACACTAGAGTCTAACAGCAGACTTGATCAAGAGAGTGGAAATATCAAACTGAAAAACAGGAATTTGAAATGATCCCATCTGATGAGTCAAAAGAAGAAAAAATAAAAAGAATCAACAAAGCCAAAGGACTTAGGCAACACTGTCATAAAGAACATTATATGTATTATGGGAGTACCAGAAGGAGCAAAACAAAAAAGGAAGAAATTAAGCTTTTTTAAAAAAAATAATGGATGAACATCTCCAAATCTCATGGACCAAATGGATAGTCAGTCAAAAAACTCAACACGTTCCATGTACAGTGAACTTAAATATATCAAGACCAAGGCATATTATAACCAAATTTTAAGACAAAGAAGGACATTATATGATAAAAGTCAATTCAACAGAAAAATATAACCATTAAAAATGCATATGTATCTACGATCTATGCACTTAAATATGTAAACATTGGACAAAGCCTAATGGTAGAAATAGATTGGAGTGCAATAATATTATTTAGTCCCCATTTTCAATAATAAAGATGATATCCAGATATACAATCAATAAGTAACCGAACATAAATAACACTATAGACAAAATGGACCTAATAAATATGTACAGATCTTTCCAATCAATAGCAGCAGGATACACATTCTTCTAAGGGCAGGTGGAATATTATCCAGGATAGATCACATGACATGTCACAAAGCAATACTTATAAAATTTAAGAAAATTTTATTTGTTTTTGTTTTTCTTGGGGGAGGGGTGGTACTGGTGTTTCTGGAAGCCCTTTTACCTACAGGCTACACTCACAGACCTATTTTATATATATATTTTTTAATTTGGAAACAGGGTCTCTTTTTTTTAATTTCATCTTTTTTTAAATTTTTTTTAATTTTTTTTTATTTTTTATTTTTTTAACAATTTTTTATTGAACATAAATAGTATACATTTACACTATATTTGGTGCCCTCTCCCCCCCCGCCCCCATTTTCTCTTCCCCCCTCCCACCAATGGTTGTCCAGGTTAACCATGTCTTATTCATAATTTTACACATGTTCAGGTGTAGACCCTCATTAATCAAGATCGGCCTTTCTCCTCTCCTATCTTTCCATTAAAACTTAACTAGTATTTCCCCTCTAATATCTGGAGTCCCACTGGTATCCTTTGTGTTTTCTAGTTTGGGCATATTAGAGGAAACATGTGTATCTTCTCCTTCTGTGCTTGGCTGATCTCACTTAACATGATGCTCTCCAGGGCTTTCCATCTTCTTGCAAATGATATAATTTTGTTCTTCTTTATGTCTGAATAGAATTCCATTGTGTATATTTCCCACAGTTTTGCTATCCACTCATCTGATGATGGTGATCTGGGTTGGTTCCATATTTTGGCTATTACAAATTGTGCTGCTATGAACATAGGTATGCATATGTTGCTGTATTTCTCTGAATTCAACCCCTTTGGAAAGATACCCAGGAGTGGTATAGCTGGATCATATGGTGGATCTATTCCCACCTTTCTTAGAAATCTCCACACAGATCTCCATAGTGGCTGAACTAGTTTGCACTCCCACCAACAGTGTAAAAGAGTTCCTCTTTCCCCACATCCTCGCCAGCATTTGTTGTTGTTTGATTTCTTTATGCTTGCTACTCTGACTGGGGTTAGATGGAATCTCAGTGTAGTTTTGATTTGCATCTCCCTGATGGCCAGTGATGAAGAACATCTTTTCATGTATCTATTGGCCCTTTGTATCTCTTCTTTTGTGAAGTGTCTATTTAGTTCATTTGCCCATTTCTTGATTGGGTTGTTTGTTTTGCTAGTGTAGAGTCTTTTGAGCTCTTTGTATATTCTGGATATTAGCCCCCTATCAGAATGGTGGCTGGTAAAGATCCTTTCCCATTCTGTAGGCTTCCTCTTTAGGTTATTGATAAATTCCTTTGATGAGAAGAAACTTTTTAGTTTGACGTTATCCCACTTGTTTATTCTTACTTTAATTTCCTGAGCTTTGGAGGTTTTGTTGAGAAAGTTACTGCCTGTGCCTATATGTTGTAGTGTTGAACATATGTTCTCCTCTACTAACTTCACAGTCTCAGGTCTAATTTCTAAGTCTTTGATCCATCTTGAGTTGATTCCTGTGTTAGGTGAGATATAGGGGTTTAGATTCATCTTTTTACAAATGGTTAGCCAGTTTTCCCAGCACCACTTGTTGAAAAGGCTGTCTTTTCTCCAGCGTATGTGTTTGGCCACTTTGTCAAAAATTAATTGACTAAAGATGTGTGGATTTGTTTCTGTATCTTCTATTCTAATTCACTGCTCAGTATATCTGTTTTTGTGCCAGTACCATGCTGTTTTTACTACTATTGCTCTATAGTATAGTTTGAAGTCTAGGATTGTAATGCCTCCTGCGTGTTTCTTGTTATTGAGAATTGCTTTGGCTATTCTAGGTCTTTTCTTTCTCCATATGAAGTTCATGATTGATTTTTCTAGGTCTCTGAAGAATGTCACTGGTATTTTAATGGGAATTGCATTGAACCTATAGATCAGTTTTGGCAGAATGGCCATTTGGATGATATTTATTCTGCCTATCCATGAGCACAGGAGATCTTTCCATCTTCCAAGGTCTTCTTCTATTTCTTTCTTTAATGTTTTATAGTTTTTGTTGTAGAGGTCTTTTACATCTTGGGTTAGGTTTATTCCTAGGTATTTTATTGGTTTTGAGGTTATAGTGAGTGGAATTGTTGTTTTTGTTTCTTTCATTATGGATTCGTTGTTGGCATAAAGAAAGGACACTGATTTCTTTAGGTTGATTTTGTAACCTGCGACATTGCTGAATTTGTCAATCAGCTCCAGAAGCCTTTTGGTTGAGTTCTTTGGGTCTTCCAGATAAAGGATCATGTCATCTGCGAATAAGGATAATTTTACTTCCTCTCTTCCTATGTGGATTCCTTTGATTTCCTTCTCTTGTCTGATTGCTGCAGCAAGAGTCTCAAGGACTATATTGAAAAGGAGTGGTGATAGTGGGCATCCTTGTCTTGTTCCTAACTGTAGCGGAAATTCTTGCAGTTTTTCCCCATTCAATATAATGTTGGCTTTGGGTTTGCAGTATATTGCCTTGATGATGTTGAAGTACTTTCCTTCTATCCCAGTTTTTTTCAGTGTTTTTAACATAAATGGGTGTTGGATTTTGTCGAATGCTTTTTCAGCATCTATTGCTATGATGATGTGGTTTTTGTTCTTGATTCTATTTATGTGTTGAATAACATGTATTGATTTGCGTATGTTGAACCAGCCTTGTTTTTCTGGGATGAAACCGACTTGGTCATGATGTATTATTCTCTTGATATAGTTTTGAATGCGTATAGCTAGTATTTTGTTTAGAATTTTTGCATCTATGTTCATTAAGGATATTGGTCTGTAGTTTTCCTTTCTTGAGGTATCTTTATTTGGTTTGGGGATTAATGTGATACTGGCCTCATAGAAGGAATTTGGAAGAGTTCCATCTCTTTCAATTTCCCGGAACATGTTATGAAGTATTGGTATTAGTTGTTCACTGAAGGTTTTGTAGAATTCAGCTGGGAACCCATCTGGGCCTGGGGTTTTCTTTGGTGGAAGAATTTTTATTGCCATTTCTATTTCTTTGGTTGTTATTGGTTGGTTTAGGCTTGCTATGTCCTCTTGGTTGAGTGTAGGAAGGTTAACTGTGCTTAGAAATCTGTCAATTTCATCCAGGTTTTCAAATCTATTGGAGTATAAATTTTTAAAGTAGTTTCTGATAATATTTTGAATTTCTTCACTATCTGTGGTGATATCTCCTTTTTCATTTCTAATTTTGATAATTTGAGTTGATTCTCTTTTTCTTTTGGTTAGGTTGGCCAGGGTTTATCAATTCTATTAATCTTTTCAAAGAACCAACTTTTTGTTTTATTGATTCTTTGAATTGTTTTTTTGTTCTCTATTTTGTTTATTTCTGCTCTAATTTTGATGATTTCTTGTCTTCTGCTGGCTTTGGGAATAGACTGTTGCAGAATTTCTAGATCCTTGAGTTGTGTCATTAGGTTCTTTACTTGGTGGTTCTCCGTCCTTTTTATGTGGGCACTCAGTGCAATAAACTTTCCTCTTAGTACTGCCTTCATGGTGTCCCATAGGTTTTGGTAGGTTGTGTCTCTGTTTTCGTTTGTTTCCATAAATTTCTTTATTTCTTCCCTAATTTCTGCTCTTACCCATTCGTCGTTCAATAGTGTATCATTCATTCTCCATGAATTTGAATACTTTCTTTCGAGTTTCCTGTTGTTGATTTCTACTTTTATTCCATTGTGGTCTGAAAAGATGCAAGGAATTATATTACATTTTTTGAATTTGCTGGTATTTTCTTTGTGTCCCAGGATGTGATCAATTTTGGAGAAGGTTCCATGGGCTGCTGAGAAGAAAGTGTATTCTGTAGTTCCTGGTTGAAATACTCTGAAAATGTCTATTAGGTCCATTTGGTTTATGGTTTCCTTTAGTTCTAAAATGTCTTTACTCATCTTTTGCCTTGAAGATCGATCCAGTGGTGTGAGAGGCGTATTAAAGTCTCCCAGAATTATTGTATTTGGGTCTACTTGGGATCTTATGTCCAGAAGGGTTTGTTTTACAAATGTGGTTGCACCCATATTTGGGGCATAAATATTTACTATCATTATATCTTCTTGGTATATTGTTCCTTTTAGTAAAACGAGGTGCCCTGATTTGTCTCTTTTGATGTGTTTTAGTTTAAAGTCTGCTTTGTTGGATATTAGGGTTGCTACCCCTGCTCTTTTTTGGTCACTGGTGGCATGGTATATCTTTTTCTATCCTTTCACCTTCAGCCTGTGAATGTCTTTGGCTGTGAGGTGTGTTTCTTGCAGACAGCATATATTTGGATTATGTTTCCTAATCCACATTGCCAGTCTATATCTTTTGATTGGTGAGTTAAGTCCTTTGACATTAAGAGATATTATTGAAATATGATTTTTGTTTTCTGCCATTTTGTGTTCTGTCTACTCTTGGGTGGTGTGATCTTTCTTCTTTACTTAAATGGCCCACTTATTAACTTCCTCTCTTCTCTGATTCTGAAGTTTGCTTCTTTTTTCTTCCTTATGGTTTATTTCTTTAAGAATTTTCTCTAGTGTTGGCTTTGAATTCATGACTTTTTTGAGATTCTGTTTATCCTGAAAGTCTTTGATTTCCCCATTGATCTTGAATAGTAGTTTTGCTGGATAGATGAGCCTTGGTTGGAAGTTATTTTCTTCCAGGGTCTGAATCACGTCGTACCAGTCTCTCCTAGCATTCCTGACCTGGGTTGTATAGTCTGGGGTGATTATTATTGTTTTGCCTCTATATGTCACCCGTCCTTTTGTTCTCACTGCTTTTAAGATTCCTTCCTTGGCCTCTATGTTGGTCAATTTGGTTATTATGTGGCGTGGAGTGGTTTTTCTTTGGTCCTGTCTCAGTGGAGTTCTGTATGCCTCCTGGACTTGAAGATTCAAGTCTCTTTCCATTTTTGGAAAATTCTCTGAGATTATTTCCTTGAAGATATTACAGATGCCCTTGGTCTGTACCTCTATCCCTTCCTCAATGCCTATTATCCGTAAATTAGGGTGCTTCATATTATCCCATAATTGCTGGATGTTTAGGTTTTGTTGCTGTAAATATTTCTGTATATCGCTGACTGTGTTTTCGGTTTGGGATGTACTGTCTTCTAATATTGATATTCTGTTTTCCATTTCATCTAATCTTCCAGAATTTCTTTCTATTGCTGTCTTCATTTCACTTATTGCCTCTTTCATTTCATTGCAGACCTGTTTCTGAAATTTTTTTTAGTGTTTCTAATTCACCTTTAACCTCCTCTCTACTTGTTTTAAATCCTTTCATCATATTGGACATCAAGATTCTGAACTCCCCTTCTTGCATTTATAGTAGGTCAGTATTCATGATTTCTGCTGTCTCTTCATAATTCCTGGTTCTCATATTTATAGAGTTCTCTGTCCTATTTTTCTGATTTCTACCCATCGTTCGTGAGTAATGTGCTTAGTCAAATCTTAATATTAGGAGTTTAGGGGTATTGGCTAGTCAGCAGAGCCTTTCCAGTGTTGAGGGCGGGTGATGTGTGAGGAGCTGGGGTGATTGGTAAAGGAGTCGGATTAGGTAGAGGATATGTTAGGTTGAGAACGACTTTAAGTATGGTAAGGTAATAACTTGCTAGGAATGAGAGAGAGTTAACTACTAGGACTCTTGTCGTTAGTAGAGTATTTATGGATATAAGAAATACTTTGAGTATTAAACCAGGAGGTATATTATGGGGAAAAGTTTTGGGGGAGAAAAGTATGTAGGTTAGTGTGGGAAGGTTTGTAAATAGGGATGATGGAAGGAGCAGACAGACATAAAAAAAAAGAATCCACACAAGATACCAAGACTATTATGTAATCCAAGAAAAAGGAAGGAAAACCAATCAAAGGAGGAGAATGAAAAAAAAGGAAGGAAAGAGGAAGAGAGAGGAAAAAAGAACAAGAATAAAATAAAAGGAACTAGCAGCTGTGTGAAATAAAAAAATAAGGCAAACTATCCAATGTATGTATGTATGTATGTATATATATATATATATATATATATATATATATATATAACAACAAGTTAAAGAAGTGTGGGTTAAAAGAAAAAAAAATAAAACAGCAATAACCATACCAAAACAAAAGCACTGTAAAAGCAAAATAAAGCAAAACATCCACATTAAAAGTAAAACAAACAGTCCTCCTTATTTACGCATAAGGGGTCAGGTCCATATAATATGTGCGTATCTGATTGCTTTGGTAGCTTTCAGAATACCATCCAATGTCTCTTAGTTTTCTTTGTACTCTATTTTTATCTTCTTAGGTCACTCTGGGTGTTTGGACACCTTTCTCTCCTTTAGCTGCTTTAGGTTTATGTGTCCGGATGTCTGGTTTCACTGTTATTTGATTCTGTACAATTCACAGGTTCTGCGAAATTCTAACCTGTGGTCAGCACCACTGCACTCACCACCCTAGCCTCCAGCCTGTGCTTCCCTACAGCAGGGGTGGAGAATGACCAAAGTATAATTGGAACCTCCCCCTGAGGTCCTGTGCAGATATTGTGGCCCGATGGATTTTCTTGTGTCTCTGGAAATTCCAGTTGGGCTAGCCGGTGTGGTCCCAAGATGTACCCTGGGCAGATGGATACTGGTTCCTGGATGCCCACACTTACTGCCAGAGCTCTGCCTATTCTGAGAGTGCAGGCTGGATGCGCTGCTAATACTGGACCCAAGTGAGAGTGGATGCAGCTGTCTATTGCTGCTGGTATGCTCTTCCAAGGTGTATTGAGCTGTGTTCTCACTTAGAACTAAGCATCTGGCTACCAGGAGGGTGGGAACATCCAGCGGTGGGCCAGGGGTGCAGGGTAGGTGCTCAAGGGTCCAGTGCGCGGTGTCCAGCAATGGTCTCTGCCTCCCACGGGACGTAGAAGCTGGGGGTGCCCCAAGGAGATTTCCGGGTCACACAGGGCTTTCGCCGCCTGGAAGGCAGGCTCTGGCAAGGTGACAGGGGATAGACACACAAGCAGGCTCCAATTTAGGGGTGGCAGTGGTACAGGCACTGACAACTAGCAGGGGACCATGGCGCCGGCAAGGTGCGCGAGGAGAGTGCTCGGTTCTGAGGCTTGGGCACGTGCTGGGGGGTTGAGGCTGCGCACACGCTAGGACCCCAACTTACCAGGGCGCCCTCAGGTACCTGACTTGGTGCAGGAATCCGTGGGAGTCTCTATGCAGTTGTGGTCCGGTCGCTAGTGAGCACACAGAATTCTGATGTGGTGCTGCTCGCTGCTTAAGATGCGGTCCTACGTCCGTTTTTAGTCCCAGATTATCTTGCCACGGTAATATCGGGCAGGCAGTTCCTCGGGCAGCTGCAAAAGCAGCCCGCCGATCGGCGTTCCGATCAGCGTTCCGATTGTATCTGCAGCAGGTCCCGTGTCCGATCTTTGTTCTTCTTCTTCAAGTTCAGGGTTCCGCCGAGGTTCCTGGATGTGTTTTGGTTCCTGGTATGTATTTATTTTGTTGATTAAGACACTGCTTTCTAAGTATTTAAACTTTATTTGCTTCAGCTACTGAGAAGTGCTACGTACCTCAGTTGCCATTTTGAAAAAAAAAAAAAAAAACTGGAAACAGGGTCTCTTATGCCAGTGCGGCTGGCTTCGAACCTGCGCCATCCTCCTGTCTCCGCCTCCTAAGCACAGGGATTACAAGTGTACTCCACCATGCCTGGCTTAAGAAAATTTTAATCATACCAATATTTTTTGTAGCTACAATGGAAAGAAAAAAAATTCACAAATATGTGATCAATTAAGCTATATACCTTGAACAACCAATGATTCAAAGGCAAAATCAAAGAGACATTAGAAAATTTTTTGAGAAAAATATAAATAAAAATGCAGGCAAAAATTAATTCTGTTCATATATAATAACACCAAACTATGCAATAAGAAATTAAGTTAAAAATCCCTTTTACAAATATATCAGAATGAAAAAATACTTAGAAATAAGTACAACCAGGTAAACAGAAGACTTATACACTGAAAACTATAAAACATTTGTGAAATAAATTAAATACATAAATTAAAATACATACTTTGTTCATTGATTCTGAGTAAATACTTTTATAATTTTCATACTTCCCAAAGCAATCTACAGATTCAAAAATCTTTATCAAATCCTCAGTGGTATTATTTAGAGAGATGATAAAAACTAATAAAATTCATATAGTACCACAAAGAAACCCAAATACACAAAACATGAGAAATAAAATCAAATAAGCTTCTCATTTTCTGATTTAAAAATGTATAACATGGGTATAATAATCAAAGTTGTATGGTATAGGTATAAAAAAAAGACATATAGGTCAATGGACTAGAATAGAGAGCCAAGAGATGCAGGCATGTTTATAAAAGGTTAACAAATCTTAGACAAAGGTACCAAGAAGGTACAAGGAGCAAAGGATAGTTTTTTAACAAATTATGTTGTGAAAAATGGGTATTTCCGCACAATAATGAAATTGCACCATTGTCTTACACAATACAGAAAATAAACTGAAATAGACTAGAGGCCTAAGCAGAAGACTTGAAAAAGAGCTTTGATATCAAAAACATAGACAAGAAAAACAAAGATAGGCAAATTGGACTAGATCAAACTAAAAGTCTTTTGCAAAATAAAGGAAACAAGATTGAAAAAAATCATACAAAAAGGGAGAAAGTATTTTCAAATAATTCATATCTGGTAAAGGGTTAATATCCAAAATATATAATGAATGCCTAAAAATCAATAGGTGAAATTGTAATAACCTTTATTTAGAAATGGACAAATGAAGCTGGAAGTGTTAGTGCATGCTTGTGAGCCCAGCATTTTGGAGACTGAAAAGGAGGATTGTGGTTTGCGGCCAGCCTTAGCTACTTAGCCCCTTTGTATCTCAGTAAGACTAGTTTCAAAAAAAAAAAGAATAAAAAAATAGGGCTGAGGGTGTAACTTGAAGGTAGAATACTCCTGGGTTTCATCCCCAGTAACACACACACAAACACACACACACACACACACACACTGGACAAATGATCTTAGCAGACAGTTCTCCAAAAAAGACAAATGAGCGGGGCGTGGTGGCGCACACTTGTAATCCCCACACTTGGGAGGTGGAGACAGGAGGATCGCGCAGGTTCGAAGCCAGCCACGCTGGCTTAAAGACCCTGTTTAAAAAAAAAAATTGGTCTGGGAGTGTAGCCCGGAGGTAGAAGGGCTTCCAGGAAAGCCAGTATCACAAAAAAGACAAATGACCAATTGTTACAGAAAAAGTTTGTCAACATCACTCATTATTAGGGAATTATAAATTGAAATCACAATGAGATCTCATATCATACCTGTTAGGATAGCTGTTACCAAAAAGAGGAGATATGAGTATTGGAAACAATGAAGAATAGGGAAATTGCTTGCACTTTTTATGGGAAAGTAAAATGGTTTAGCTGAAATGGGAATATGATAATTTATTAAAAATATTAAAATAAAATTCCATAATTTTGTAATCCATTCATCTGTTGGTGAAAACCTAGGTTGGTTCCATATTTTGGCTATTACTAATTATGCTGCTATGAACATGGGTATGCATATGTTACTTCAGTTCTCTGATTTCAAGCCCTTTGGAAAGATGCCCAGGAGTGGTAAATCTGGATCATATGGTGGATTTTTTCCCCAGTTTTCTAAGGAATCTCCACACTGATCTCCATAGTGGCTGAACTAGTTTGCACTCCCACCAACAGTGTAAGAGAGTTCCTCTTTCCCCACATCATTCACCATGAGAACATTATTCACAGGAAGCCAAATAATGCATAATTCAAAACCTATGAGGTATCTAGAATAGTCAGATTTAAAGTAACATAGTAAAATTGTGGATATTCAGAGCTTAGGGGTCATGTGAATGGGAAATTCAATTCAATGGCTAAAAATTACAATCATGGCAGTCATTAGAGTGAAAAAGTTCTAGATATTTGCTCTACAACATTTGCTTATAGTTAACAATATAGTAATATGTGTTAGGTACATGTCATGTTTTGTGGGTTTTGTTCACAAAGTATGTATAACAAAGTGATGAAATGATAAAATCAAATTGGCAAAGACAACATATATGACCATATATATGCACACGTACATACTAGGTAAGTAAGGATAACAGTAAGGACTCTGGAATATTTATTCAGAGAAGAGAAGCATTATTTGGAAAATTTGTATGACATATTTTTCAAAGATACTGTCCCTTTCCAGTAAATCATATGTTTCAAAAGAGATTTTCTTATATCTCTGATTTTTTTATTTGTCAAGACCAACATCATTTCATTTTGTTGACAAAAAAATAGACAAACATGATGTTGAATACATATTGGTTTTTAATTCCAATAAACATAGATTTTCCAATTTTAAAAATTTACCCTGCAAGGTTTATTTTGAAATGTAGGAAAATTAAATATAGCTATATAAATATAAGTAAGATTCATTTTATATTTTGTATTATTATAAAATGTAAATAATTTTAAGTTCATACATGAATGATTTAATGGTATATCCTGTGAATGTGTTTACAAAACTACACAAAACATGAATTTTCAAATGAACAGTGAAACACTGTATTCCAGTATTTCACTGTGGTATCCATCGTTTTCTATAAAACTGTTGAAGTGTTCATTCTTTTATCTTACACTGAAATGTCTTATGGAGATTAAAGCTTAACTTCAGAACTTCAGAGTAAGCAATAGAGAATGAAATAGCTTGGAGATAGAAATGTGCAAAAACATAAGCTGTTTCTACAAGTGTATGGTGAAGCAGAGAATAGAAAATTGAAGATGATAGGGAAACTTCTGTTTTTTCTTAAACATTTCTTAAACATTAAAAATACACTGTTTTTCTTAAACATTCAGATTTCTTTTAGATGTTTATTGGAAAGAACTCTGATTGACAGAAATTATTTAAAACTTGTAAATAATGTGAAAATGTAGACATATCTACCCAATACCATATAGTAATGAAGGCCATCCAAAAATTAGGTCAATGGAATCAATTTTGTTCATTTTAAATCATCATTTAATAAATATATGTGTACATATAAATGAATTAGTTGAGTAATATTAAGTTTATAATTACTGCTTTCATATTTTCATGAAACACTTGAATTTACCTTCTGAAAAATCATACTTACATTGACAATTTTTAGGTCATATTTTGAAATTCATATGGAAATAAAATATTTTCCTTTGCCCCAGGGGATTGACAGTTCTATATTTCTCATGACACATCTTATATATCCTTAATATTATACATATCAGCCAGAAATTCTGTTCTCAAACTTTGAAAATAAAATCTAATTGTATTAAATTCACATTCTCTCTAGAGATTTTTAGGAAGAGGATAGCTTACAATTTTTGACACATCTAACTCTCAGTTTAGATAGCTAGCGATCAAGATATTTCCAGGTATTGGCAAAATTTTTGACCATCTATCTTTTTCAGAGAAAGAAGAATTTCTTTTTTTTTTTAGAAGATGTGGTTACTATTTACAACCAATCATACTCCTAAGGTCACAAATGTACCTTTCTTTTTCACTAATATTTTGGACTCACATTTAAATATACGATGAATTATTTTTTCAGTGCAAAAGACATAACACAAAGAAGGCATTTGAGAAAAATAAGACTTAATTCATATCGTACTCTAACCATTTATGAAAATTGAAATGCACTAATATTATTTGTCAAGAATTATTTAATTTTGTAATTGCCAATGATTGTGTTAATGTTCTCTCCTGCTTTTTAAAATTTCTCAAGGTATTTCTAAATATAAGTCTACTTAATATTGAATATTGTGGCTTAGTATTCAAGTTCCGTGTCTTTTATCTCCTCCTAAAACTAAGCCCCAACATCAAATTGTATCATCATCATCATCATCATCATCATCATCATCATCATCATCATCTTCATTTATTAAGAACTTAAAAACCATATACAGACAAATGGAAATAAACTCCATTTTCTCACTCTGCACAAGAATCAGTTCAAGATGGATCAAAGACTTGGAAATCAGACCAGAGACTTTGTAGCTCCTTGAAGAGGAGCTGCAACACATAGGCACAGATAAAAGCTTTTTCAACAAGACCCCAAAGGCACAAGAAACTAATTGGTGCATCAATATGTGGGATTATATTAAACTGAAGCGCTACAGTACAACAAAGGAAACTATCAAGAACCTCAACTGAGAGCCAACAGAATGAGAAAATTTTGGGCAACTATTCCTTTGATAGAGGACTAATATCTAGAATATACAGAAAAATCAAGAAATCCATTGCTAAGAAAACCCAATTAAAAATATGGGCAAGTGAAATAGACACTTCACAAAAGAAGAATTCAAATGTCCAATAAATGTCTGAAAAAATGCTCAACATCATTAGCAATCAGAGAGATACAAATCAAAACTACCTTGAGGTTTCACCTAACTTCAACTAGAATGGCAATCATTAAAAACATAAACAACAACAACTGCTGGTGAGGATATGGAGAAATGGGAACTATAATACATTGTTTGTGAAATGCCAAATTTAGTGCAACCACTTTGGAAAATAGTATGGAGGATCCTCAGAAGAATGGGAGCCAACCTACCATACAACCCAGCAATACCAATTCTAGGTATCTATCCCAAAGAATGAAAACCAAACTACCAAACTAATGCATGCATATCTATATTCATAGCCGCATAATTCACCATTGCCAAAACTATGGAACAAGCCAAGATGTTCATCAACAGCTGAATGGATTACAAAACTATGGGATGTGTACACAATACAATTTTACTCAGTCATAAAAAAGAACGAAATTACATTATGTACAGGGAAATGGATGGAACTGGAGAAAATTATGGTGAGATTAGTCAGTCACAAAAAGTAAGAAATCAGATCCTCTCCCTAATATGATGAAACTAGGAGGAAAAGGGGTCATAGGAGGAACTCTAGATGAAGAAGGGGATTCTATAGATGAGCAAATAAGGCAACCTAACTGGGAATGATGAGAGGGGGAAAGAGGGAAATTCCCTAATGTACAGGATGCACATTCACAAACATATCAAAGCCAATCACAAAGCCAAACATGAGAAGGAGGAAGGGGGAAAGGAATGGGATGGAACTTGGGGAAGGGCTAAATGAGTAATGTGTGCATATATGCCTCTACCATCTTGTACTCCATTAAGATATATGACTACAATGCATCAATAAAAAATAAAAAAGTTAAAATCCACTAAGGTAAGTTGGGCAATGTGGCACAACTTTCTAATCTCAGTATTTGGGAGGCTGAGACAGGAAGATCCAGGCTCATGGCCAGCCTCAGCTACTTAGTGAGGCCCTCTGTAACTTAGTGAGACTCTGTTTCAAAATAAAGAATAAAAATAGGACAGGGGGTGTAGCTCAGAGGTCAAATGTTCCTGAGTTAAATCCCCAGTACTGCAAAAAGAAAAAAAGCACAAAGTAAACTAAATTGAGCTTTCTTTTGAAGAGAAAATATCAATTTGCTTGAAATACTGCATTTAAATATTTGTTTTATGCTATATGGAAATTTTAAGTATACTTTCATTAGTGCATTGTAGTTATACATCATGAGGTTCATTGGGACAGAAACATACATGTACAGAGCTCTTAGTGTGTTTCCCTCTGGTTCCTACCCCGCTCCCTTCTCCTTTTCCATATATGACATCGAGATTGGTATATTTTATAAATGTCTGTAGCATTATTTGAACTATTGTCCTAATCAAGTTTCCCTTGTAGAATTTTCTAAGTGAATATAACAAAATATATAATAGAGAAATTTATTAAATGAAAATAATGTCATATTTTTAAAAACAAAATTTTACCTAAATATAAGAAATTTACCTTTCATCTAGTTTATTAGTATTTTAATATATTCTACAATTGACAATTCATTTTAAAAGCTCTCATATTACAATAAAAGTTTATAAGTAAAACTATTATAAGAGAAAAGCTACTCCAAAGCTATGTTTCACTTCTTCATGCTTAGCAAATAGTTTTTATGTTTATTAACACTCAAACTTTTATTGTATAAATTACCTATGAGATATTTTGGACTTTTATAACTATGACCATTTTTACATTTTGGATAAATAAATTCAGGCACAAAATGTATAAATGGCTTAATCAGTGGTCACTAAGCCATAAAGTGACAGAGCCAGAATTAATTATTTGATTCATATTTTGTATAAAATGGTATTAAACACAGTTTATGTTCAGAAATGTTTTGTTATTATAACATATTATCTTCTTTATAGTACTGATGAGTCATTTTCTTCCTAATACAATAGAGGATGCAATTCTATTTTTCAATTTACTAAAAATACTTCATAAGTGATAAATAAGATTTTTATACAGAGTTAAGCTATTTTATTCCACTTATGCTTGAAAATATGAACAGCTGTTTGAATGCAAATGTGAAATACTTCAGTCTGTGTATAAAGGAAAATTCTTATGATTCAAGGGATGAGAGAATTAAATCAATTTACCTTTGCAAAAGGAAACTACTCTGGGAATTATTTAAGGTGGTTCAATTACATAGCTTTCCCTCCACAAGCTGTCAACAATAAAGAGATTAAGACTTCATTTGCAGGCTTTATCTTTAATGTAGAATGACAGTAATTGACATTTAAAAACTGTATGGTACAATACTCTACATGACACCAGAAGGAATTCACATAGCTTTGAAGGCTAGCTCTCACACATATTTGCTTTACTACTCTATTACAAGATTAGGATATTTTTTTAGTTGAACTTTCGAATATTATTTTTTCTATGAGAATGCCAAAGCCATGCTTGTGATGATACTCTGAAAAAGTAATTTAAGGACACAGAATACATATTATTTTTGACTCTTGTCCCTCCTTTAAAACTGACAGCAACCACTCTAAAAGTATAACATTCGATGAATCAGTTACCTCATTTGCATAATTTGCTTTCCAGTGCAAAAGTAGCAAGCCCTGACCCAGATTACCTCAAAGTGATTTATCAGCAGGCCAGTAAAATATTGAACAGATGGATGTCATTTTTCAAAATTAGGCTTTCTTTGACAATAATCATTCTTGATGTTCTAAGACAGTAAGTATCAGTAGGAAGAATTTATCTAGAATTTCTCTATAGAGAGAGTACATAGAAGAGATGATTAACCAAAGCTCAAAAATCATTTCTAATTATACAAAAGGAGTTTGAGTACAAATATATATACAATGATACAGTTCTTTGAAGTCCACAAAGATAATACTACATATTTCTCATCAATAAGCTTCTTGGTGCACCCCTCCTTTTTATATCATATGTGAGTGTGAGAATTTTTCATGTAATATAATATGTAATATATATTTTAAAGGCATGGAAATGATAATCATATTTTATAAAGAACAATCTGCCTTTTCAATTATTGTCCTATGCTAAATTTGAAATTTACATCCTACATACCACTCTGGTTACAAAATAATTTGATTCAGATGTTTAATTAAGCATGACAAGGAGGTTTTAGTTTTAAGTTAAGAGGAATAAATGAAAGAGTTGCCTTGGAAAAGCCTGGAGCATATTTTGCAGAGCATCTTGGAACAAACAGTTTTGACTAAAGATTTAGCCTATTCCTTTGATGACTTCATTAACAAGTCAAAATCTTTAGACCCAGAAGGCCTATGACAGAGAATACTCTAGTAGATAGATGTAGGATACATAGAATTTGGGTTTTTTGATCAAATTATAATAAATATTTTTGCATTAAGCAGACTTTGTGGAATTAAAGGAAAGAAAAAAAGTGTCTTATTTATTTTTTGAATCATCATATATTCATTCTCTATTAACTGAAATGATATTTTAGTTATTGATACTATAAACTTCGTAGTCAATAATACATTGTGTATATATTCACTTTCTTTGTACTCTATTATCTTCTAGAAACTTTGTGTTGATATTCAAAGCTATAATTAAACATGAGTATTCATGTTTTTCCCTTTACTAACACATTATGTTGTAAGCAAAAGATATGGCACATCGTGGTGATTTGATTCTCAATTTTAATAACAAGTCTATATCTGTATTCACATGAAATAGGGATATCAGCAAACATTCATAGGAATATCATAAATAGAAACATAAAATTTTTAAAAATATAATATTGATTGAACAACCTGAAATTGGTTTTTTATTTTGTAAATTTTCATTTATAAGAATATTTGTGGTAGAATTATCATCTCAATAAGACAGGAAATGTCAAGTTAGCTGACAGATGTCCTCATATGTCAGATTTATGGCAATATCTATGTTCAGAGTTGAAAGAGATTTTTTTACAGTCAGCAGCTTTATACAAATCTTTCCAGATTAATCAAGGATACCAAGTCAGGAACTGAATATCATTTCAGTAATGTTTAACTAAGGGAAGGGAGGGGAATACCATGAGGGAAATGTGGGGTCATCACATGATATTGAAATCTCAGGAATAGAGAAAATGAAGTAATAATGCTCCTATACCAATATTAAATTTTAAAGAAAGAGAAAATTGGAGAATAACAATAACAAGAGAGGGAAGTCAATCAATAATAAGAAGTCTTATATCAGATAAAAGTACATGATTGATGGCTTAACTGCTGAATGCTACCAAACATTCAAAGAAAAACCAAATAATTTTAAACTATAGGTCAAGTATTCTTTATTCCAAATACTTCCCACTAGAACTATTTTAGATCTGGAATTTGTTCATATTTTAAAAACTTGCATATATAAAATATTTTAGGGATATGACACAAATCTAACACAAATTTTATGTGTATATTTTATAAACACAGCCCACATGCATTTTCATACAATAATTTTCGTACTTCAAAAAAGGAAAAATGCCCTGAAAACCAATATCTCCAATTAATAGAAAATATCATCACCAAAATACTAGCAAGTCAAATTTAACAGCACACAGTCCATTTCCATCACTCAGAAACACCTAAAAAAATACCTGATAATGAGAAATTATTTATTTTGGCTCACAGTTTTAAATCTTTTACTCCATGATTGATTGACCCCACTGATTTAGGCCTGTGGTGGTATGTCATGTTGGGGATGCCTGACATACCAAAACTACTTACCTCATGGCCAGGAAGTTAAAGGAAGAGAAAAAAGATAAGGTCCTAACATCCCCTTCAAGGTCATACCTCCAGTGACTTTCCACTAGGTCCAACCTCTTAAAGATCCCATCGCCTCTTTAATAGTACTTTTCTGAGGACCAAAACTTAACACATGGACTTCTGGGGGACATTACACATCCAAAATATAGTATTAAATTTAAAATATCATTGGCCAAGATCAAGTGGAATTTATCCTAGGAGTGTAAGAATATTTTAATACCTGCAAATCAATAAATGTGTAATTCATCATGATAACAGACTTAAGAAAAAGGTAAATATATGATTATTTATATTATAAAAAGCATTTGATATGACTCAAAATGACCTTATGAAAAATCTTTCAACAAATGCACACAGAAGGAATGTGCCAGACTTAACATAGAGGCCATATATGACAAATCCTTAACTAATATACCACTAAATGGGGAAAAATCAAGAGCTTTTCCTCTAAGATCTGGATGTCCACTTTATTCACTTATGTTGAAGTATTTGAAGTATTAGAAACAAGAGACAAAATCAGTAGCATTTCTACACACATATACTTAACTATATAAAAATGAATCAAGAACACCACTCCTTTCAACATAGCCACAGAAAATTAAAATACTTACAGGTAAATTTTACCAAGGAGATAAAATATCTTTGCACTAAAAACTACAAAACACTGGTAGAATAAAGTGAAGAAATGTATGATTTAATTTAGGAAAATATAGTAAAAAAATTCTACAAAATCTACATTTTTAACACAGGGATAGGACTGACATTATTTCAATTATGTTTTTTGTTGGAAATATTTTATGTTGAGAAATGAGGTTTATAAAGGTAGAAGAGACAGATAAATAAATGTAGATATGAATATGCATACTGATTTGATGTGGTTCTTATCAAAATATCAATGACATTCTTAATGAAAATAGATAAAGCAAATTTTAAATTTCTATGCAAAAAAGACCTCAAAATAGATAAAGCCAACTTTAGGGAAAAGCATCACGCTATCTTACTTCAAAATATACTACAAAGCTGTAGTAACCATGGCACAGGCATAAAACACACACATATCCAAGAGCAAGGGAGACCTTTTCATCTTATAAGGTCTTTGATTTATTTCTTTAGTGTTTTATGATTTCCATTGTAGAAGTCTTTTAAATTCTTGATTAGATTTATTTCTAGGTATTTTATTGTTTTAGAGGTTATGGTGAATGTTATTGTTTTCTGAATTTGTTTTTCAGTGGATTCATTGTTGGTACATAGAAAAGCCACTGATATTTTAGATTGTGTATCTTGCTATTTTGCTTAATTTGTTACTCAGCTTTAGAAGTATTTTGGTTGAGATTTTTGGGGTCTTCAAAATATAGAATCATGTCATCTGCAAATAGAGATAAACAGAATAAATATTATCAAAATGGCTATTCTCCCAAAAGTGATCTACAGAGTCAATGCAATTCCTATCAAAATACCAATGTCATTCTTCACATACATAGAAAAATCAACCCTAATTATATATGGAGAAACAAAAGATCCAGAATAGCCAAAGCAATTCTTAGTGATTGGAACCATGAAGAAGATATCATAATTTCTTTTTTTTATTTTTTGAAATTTTTATTTAAAATTTTTATTTGTGCATTGTAGTCATACATCTTAGTGGAGTATAAGATGGTAGAGGCAGTCATGCACACATTACTTGTTTAGCCCTTACCCATTTCCCATCCCACTTTCTTCTCCCTCCCTTTTTCTCATGTTTGGCTTAGTGATTGACTTTGATGTTTATGAATGTATGTCATGCCCATTAGGGAATTTCCCTCTTCACCCAACCCCCTAAGTGAGGTCTCCTTATTTGCTCCTCTATGGTTTCCCCTTCTTCATTAAACATTCCTCCTATGACCCCTTTTTTCTTCTAACTTCTGCATATTATGGAGCACATCTAATCTTTTACTTTTTGTGACTAACTAGTCTTGTTTAGCATAATGTTCTCCATTTCTATCTATTTCCCTGTAAATTATGTAACTGTGTTCTTCTTTATAGTTGAGTAAAGTTGCATTGTGTACACATTCCATAGTTTTGCAATCAATTCATCTATAGGGGACTAATACCTAGAATATAAAGAGAACTCAAGAAACTCAACACCCCCAAAACAAATAACCCAATAAAAATCAGCAAGTGAACTAAATAGATACTTCACAAAAGAAGAAATTCAAATGGCCAGTAAAGGTACAAAAAATTTCAACATCTTTAGAAATCAGAGATGTAAATCAAAACTACCCTGAGTTATCACCTAACTCCAATTAGAATGGCAATTGTCAAGAATGCAAACAACAAATGCTGGCAAGAGTGTGGAATAATGGGCATTCTAGCACATGTTTGGTGGGATTGCAAATTAGTGCAACCACTTTGGGAAACAATATGCATGATCCTCAAAAGAATGGGAACCAACCTACTATATGTTCCAGCAATACCACTTCTGGGTATCTACCCCAAAGAATAGAAACCAAACTACCAAACACAAGCATGCATATTTATGTTCATAGCTGCTGCACAATTCACAATTGCCTAACTATGGAATCAACCAAGATGTCCATCAACAGGCATCACAATTTCTGACTTCAAATTATAACACAGAGCTATAGTAATAAAAACAGCATGATTTTAGCACAAAAACAGGCACATAGGTTAATGGAACAAACTAGAAGTTATAGGAACAAATCTACAAACTTATAGCCAATTGATTTTTGACAAGGTGCCAAAAACATATGTCAGAGAAAAGATAACATTTTCACAAATAATGTTGGGAACACTGGATGATCTATTTGTAGAAAAATGAAATTAAATTCTTACTTTTCATCTTGCAAAAGAGTTAACTTGAGATGGATAAAAAAATATGGAAATTAGACCAGAAACTTTGAAATTACTACAGGAGGGCATAGGTCCAACACTTCAACATATATGCACAGGTAGAAACTTTCTCAATAAGACCCTCAAAAGATCAGGAAATGTGATGGCATTAATCTAAAAAATTTCTGCTTATAAAAGAAAACTATTGGATAGAGCCTACAGAATGGGAGAAGATTTTTGCCACCTATTGGTCTGATAGAGAACTAATATCTAGAATATACAGAGAACTTAAAAGACATAATACAAAAAAAAAAACCCAAGCAAGAAATGGGCAAATGAGTTGGATGTGGTAGAGCATGCTTGTAATCCCAGTACCTATGAGGCTGAGACAAGAGGATCTCAGGTTTGTGGCAGCCTAAGCTACTTAGGCCCTCTGCAACTTAGTGAGACCCTGTTTCAAAATAAAGAAAAAAAAGGGCTGGGGGTGTAGCTCAGAGGAGGAGTGCCCCTGCGTTCAATCCCTGGTACCATAGAAAAAAGAAATGGGCAAATGAACTAAATAGATAATTTACAAACGAAGACATACAAATGATCAATAATTACATGAAAATGTTCAGCATTATTATCAATCACAGAGATTCAAATCAAAACCACACTGAGATTCCATCTAACTCCAATCAGAATGGCAATAATCAAGAAGCTAAAGAGCAATAAATGCTGGTCAGGCTCTGGGGAAATAGAAACTCTACCCTGTTGGTAGGATTAAAAATTAGTGCAGCTGCTATGGAGATCAGTGTGGAGATTCCTTAGAAAATCGGGACTGGATCTACCATATGATACACCTATACCACTCTGGGTTATCTTTCTAAATACTTAAATCAAAATATTATAGTAATATATGTACATCCATGTTTATAGCAGCACAATTCACAATAGCCAAATCATGAGTCCAACCTAGGTTCCCATTAATGGATGAATGGATTACAAACTGATGGGATATCTACACAGTGGGATTTAACTCAGCAATAAAGAACAAAATTATGTCATTTGCAGGAAATTGAAAAGATATGGAGAACATTATTTCTGGTGATTAGCCAATCACAGAATGTGTAGGGAATATGTTTTCTTTCATGTGCAGAAGCTAGGGAGTAGTCAGGATACTAGAAAAACTTCAGATAATGGATAAGAAACTCCAGTGGAACCAGGAAGATGGTCTAAAGAAAGGGGTGGAGAAAGGGAGGATTAATGAAAAAATTGCTTCCATTGACATTATATACATGTGTGAGAATAACAATGTCAATCTCAATATCATATATAGGGAAGGGAGGGAGTAGGGAGGGAGCTGAGGGAAATCCCGACAAGTGCTTTGTTTATGTATGTCACTAATACTATGAACTACATTATGATGTAAAATTATAATACACCAATAAAAATATTAAAAATACACATATATCAATGGATCCAAATATGGAGGTCAGAAATCCACACATTTATAGCCAATTGACTTTCGACAAAGGTGCCAAGAACACACACTGGGGAAAAGACATTTTTTCAATAAATGGGTGTTGTAGAAACCAGGTATTTAGATGCAAAAGAACAAAATTAAACTCATCTCTCATCATATAGAAAAATCAATTCAAAATGAATTAAAGACCTAAATGTAAGATGTGAAACAAACTTTTATGAGAAAACACGGGGGGAAAGCTCCATAACATTGGTCTGGGCAGTGATTTTTCTCTTCCTTTTTTTTTAGGAGGTTATGACCTCAAAAACAATGTAAACAAAAGTAAAAACTGGTCAAAAGATGATTATACCAAACTAAAAAAATCAACAAAATGAAGAGGCAACCTACAAAATTAGAGAATATTTGCAAACTATACATTTGATAAAAGCTTAATATTTAGCTGGGCATGGTGGGTGGCGCACGCTTGTAATCCCAGCATTTGGGAGGCTGTGACAAGAGGATCGTGGTTTGCAGACAGCTTCAGCTACTTAGTGAGGCCCTTTGCAACTCAGTGAGACCCTGTTCCAAAATAAAGAATAAAAAATAGGGTCTGGGGTTGTAGCTGGGAGGTAGAATGCTGCTGGGTTCCAACCCCAGTACTGTAAATATTCAAAATATAAAAACCACTCAAATAGACATGTAAATGGCCAGAGGAAATGTGAATAAATACTTAACATTGATAATCATCTGGGAAATGCAAACAAAAGCCCTTTTATTATATTTCATATCTGTGAGGATGACAACTTTCAAGAAGACCAAAGATAAGGGATGATGTTGAAGAAAGAGAACCCTTAAATACTATTTGTAGGAATGTAACACAGTATTGAGCATCTCAGAAAATTAAAAATGAAAACTTCCATATGATATAAAAATTCCACTACTAGGCATATGTGATGGTTAGCCTGGATTGTAAAATTGATTGGATCATGAACACCTAAGATTGTGTTAATGAGATGATTGTTTTGTAAGAAGGCAGATTTAAGGGAAATTCCTTCCTTGAATTTAGATAACAAGGTTCTGATAGGTGCAGGACCTGGATAAAAGGAGAAAGCTGCATGAAGAGGTATGTATTTTTTTTCCTAAAGAAAGTCTGTCTGCTTTTGTCTGAGATAGAAGCCTTCGGCTCTATGAACTGGATCTTTACCATCGTTTTTCCAGAGTTCCTGGCCTTTCCATCTTGAACTGTGACTAAAGTAGTAGTTGCTCTGATTCTGAGACTCCAGATCTTGGACCACTCAACCAGTTGTTTGTTCTTCCAGGTCTTCTCATGCAGTCAAAAACTTAGGACTACAGTGCTTTGGACTCTAAGCTGATTTAACAAATTTCCTTTTTCCATTTATATGTTACATAAATTTTGTTACTCTAGTGAACCCTGAGCAATTCAGCATATATCCAAAGGAAATGAATTCAGTGTATCAGAGATATCAGCACTCATGGCAGCACTATTCACAACAACAAAAACATGGAATCAACCTAGGTATCTATTGACAGATAGATGGATAAAAAATATGAATACACACACAAGTATGCAATGGAACACTATTCAATCATAATAAAAACAAAAACTTGCTATTTGTGACAACCTGGATGAACCTGTTGAACATTATGTTAAATGAAATTAGCCAGGCACATTAAAAAAATACCATAGAATCTCAGTTATATGTGGAATCTAAGAAAGCTGATCTCATAAAATAATAAGTGTAGAATAATGGTTACCAATGGCTCAGGCGGTTGGGGAAGAGGAATAGAAGATGTTGGTTAAAGGATATATAATTATGTTTAGATGAGAGTGGGAAAAGTCCCAAAGAAACAAATATATAGAAACAAAAAATATGTATTTCCCTGGGGCCTGTGAGTAAGAGAGAGAGTACAGTTGTTGGAAGAGAAACATAGAAATTGAGAATAACTTTTAATGGTTATAGTTTCTTCTTGAAAATGTTCCAAAATTGATTATAGTGATGTTGCATAATTTTATGAACATACAAATAAAAGTATTAGACTCTATGCTTTAAATGGTTGTTTAATATATGAATTATATAACAATAAAGCTATTTAAAAATAATAGTACTGATTTCATAATTGCTAATGAATTCAGCAACTAGAATATAATATATAAATAATACATAGTTGATGAATGAATAAAATCCTTTAATAATTTGCTCCTTTGGGTTAATAT